>NC_091995.1:75068410-75388410 GCF_044704955.1 Pristiophorus japonicus
CCCTCTCTCTCCTCCCCTCCCCTCCACTCTCCCCCTCACTCCCTCTCACCCCCACTCTCCTCAGCCCCCTCCTCCCTCCTCTCCTCCTCCTCCCCTCCCCTCTCTCCCTTCCTCCCCTCTCTCCCTCCCTCCCCTCCCCCCCTCCCTCCCCTCCTCCCCTCTCTTCCTCCCACCCTCCCTCCCCCTCTCTCTCCCCTCCCTCTCTCCTTCCCCCTCCCCCCCTCCCTCCCCTCCCTCTCTCACTCCCTCCCCTCTCTCTCTCCCTCCCTCCCCTCTCTCCCTCCCTCCCCTCTCTCCCTCCCTCCCCTCTCTCCCTCCCTCCCTCCCCTCGCTCCCTCCCTCCCCTCTCTCCCTCCCTCCCTCCCCTCCCCTCCCCTCTCTCCCCTCCCCTCTCTCACCTCCCTCCCCTCCCTCCCCTCTCTCCTCTCTCCCTCCCCTCTCTCTCTCTCTCTCTCTCTCTCCCCCTCTCTCTCTCTCTCTCCCTCCCTCTCTCGCTCAGCAGCACGAACAGCTGCAGAATTCTCCCTGCCTGAAGCACTTTCACACAGGTAGGAAGATGGTTTATTTAATCTTTTCTTGGCTTATAAATGTTTATTCAGGTTGGATTTATTTGTATAATATTTGTAGAAGTATAAATAAGGATTTATTGTCGAATTTAATGAGTTCCCTTCCCCCCCACCTCGTTCTGGACGCCTAATTTGTAACCTGCGCCTGATTTTTTAATGTGTAGAACAGGTTTTTTCAGTTCTACAAAAATCTTCACTGGCGCCATTCTACTTTAGTTTGGAGTACATTTTCACTGTGGAAACTTTCAAATCAGGCGTCAGTGGCCGGACACGCCCCCTTTTGAAGAAAAAATTCTGTTCTAAACTAGAACTGTTCTACCTGACTAGAACTGCAGAAAAAAAAATGTGGAGAATTGCGATTTCTAAAATAGTCCGTTCTCCACCAGTTGCTCCTAAAAATCAGGCGCGAATCATGTGGAAACTTGGGCCCTTAGATTCTAACTTGCTGTGTGAGGAAGATCCTACCAGTTCACGACCTAGTCTCGAGTAACAACAGACAGAACCAGAGTACTCCCTTCTCCACTTGTGTGCTTAATACCATCTCACAAGAGACAGAAATGCGTGACTGTTTTGCGATGACGTGAGATTCTCACGGAAGCATGTGTAACAGGCAAACCACAATTAATTTTAATTGCTCCAGAAGAGATTAGGAGAGATTCAATGAGTGTATATTCTTGGAATCTGTGACCTGGGTGGGTTATGTCTAGTCATAGGGTAAATATACTTTGTCCCTTTCAGATACTGACATCATTATGTTTATTCTGGTCCATTTGTTTTATTATCCAAAGCATGCTTCAAATGAAATTTATATAAAGTTAATAAGATAGAGATTGCTGTTTGCGTGGATGGTGATATTTCACTTGAGTATGACCATTCCCCCAATCACTCACACTATTCCAACATGAATAGGACGAGTAGGTCACCCATTTCACAACCTGCTGCGGCTCTGAAATCTAAACCATTAGTAATGTGACGGGGGCACAAATGTAGGGCTTGTCATTGTATGCTGGTGTAAAACGGGTGATCGAAATAAAAGCCAGCAGACATGTAAAACGAGCTGTCGACTTGTGATCGTCCATTTTACACCAGCGCGTAGTGACTACCCTACTGGCTCAGGTTGGAACTCTCCCCAGCCGATTTTTGCAGGACAGAAACAGGCCAGTCGGTTTATTTATGCTGCACTCGAGCCTCCACCTACTCTACTTCATCGAACCCTATCACCATATCCTCTAATCCTTTCTCCCTCCTTTCATCCAGCTTCCCCTTGTGCACCTCAGCCTTTTCTTTTCTAGAGAAAAGAGCCCCAGCCTGTCAGTCTACCCCGACAGCTATAACCAACATTCCCTCTAAGGTGCACGAACACGCAGCTCTCTGCCAGTCCCACGCAGCCCGAAATCGGCTTTTCCCATGTTAAATTTCGCGTCTACGCGAAACAGTGAATGGGCCGCGCAGCCCCTTAAAGGAGCCCCGTACCTCCCCCCCCCCAAAAAGAAAATAGCTTATAGTAAAGGATCTTCTGGGGAAGAGTGATCATAATATGATGGAATCATGAAGAAGGTGGTTGTAGACTTCAGGCTGACATAGACTATCCATTTTTGCAAATCCTTAAAGGTAGCAGGGCAAGTTGATAAGGTGATTAAAAAAGCATATGGGTTAATTGGTTTATAAATAGCAATAGAATATAAAAGCAAAGGGATTATTCTAGAACTTTATAGATCACTGGTTAGGCCTCATCTGGAGTATTGTGGATAGTTCTGGGCACCACATTTCAGGAAAGATGTAAAGGCCTCAAAGGGTACAGAGGGGGTTTACGAAGATGTTACCAGGGATGAGGGACTTCACTTATGAGAGATTGGAAAAGTTAGGACTGCTCTCCTTGGAACGGAGAAGATTAAGAGGTGACCTATTAGAAGTTTTAGATGATGAGAAGTTTTCAAGATAGTATAAATAGGAAAAAATTATTCCCTGTGGCGAGTGGATCAATAACTAGAGGTCATAGATTCAAAATCATTGGCAAAAGATCTAAAGGGGAGATGATGAGAAATATTTTCACTCAGAGAGTTGTCGGGATCTGGAACGTTCCACCTGCAAAACCTTGGCTGGAATTGGAAATAATTTCCACAGAACAGGTGAAGGGATTTACCAACCTCATCCATGCATTCTGTGTATGTGCTGCCCAGGTCGTCGGTTAGAGCATGGGCAGGAACATCGGCAGGGCCCAGGCACAGCGGAGGAGCTGGAAGGTCGGGGCGGATGAGTGGCAAGAGATCGTGGCGGAGATGCGGCGAATGATTGAGGTGGAGGAGTGGTGAGAGATTGTGGCTGAGATGTGATGAGATGAGCGGTGAGAGATCATGGCGGAGGTGCAGCAAATGAGGGTGCGAGGCCTAAAAGAGGCGAGGGCCCAGGGGCAGCACGGGCCAGCCCACACTGCAATATGTGTGCGCACTAGGTGCGTACAGCAGAGCAGGTCTCCAGTCATCCTGGTTAACCCTTGCCACTGGATAAAGGCCTAGCTCTGTCAGGCCCGTGTGGTGGCTGATGTGCAACAGTCACCACACATTAAAAAAATCCACACACAGGCATCTTCCACCCCTGGAGTTCAGGACTGGAATATCAGGTCCTCCATTGAAACATCTACGAACTCATCTCTTTTGGTGTGGAAGCAAGTCATCCTCGTTCGAGGGACCACCTATGATGATGATGTATGTGCAGTTTGTAGAATTTCATGATAGGCCTCAGGAATTTTCTCTGACTTGAAGAAGAAGGATTTATCTTCTCGCCCTGCAAGGATTTGTGAGTTCCTTTGTTTTTTCCAAGACGTAAAAATGAACTGTTGGAATTTTCAAAGCTTTATTTCAGGCAAGTTTCATGTTTGAACTATTAACAACTACTCTTTTTCTGTTATGAAGCGCTCAGATTTGCCTCACAGTTAATCAGAAAATACTGGTGATGAGAAGGACCTCTGTTGACATTTAGAAAAGAAAATAAAGTTTGTGAGGTAGATTTTGGTCAGGGCCTGTTTTTGGACCGGACTTGAGGCTGGCGTTAGGCTCACCAACCGCCTTCCTTTCAACAAGCCCAATCAGGGGAAGGTCGCATGGGAAGCCGGCATGGAGACAGGAGCTGGTTCGGAGCCTGACACCGACATCGCCCTCTTCGCTCCCGGTGAAATCGCGGCCAAAGAGTCTGATTGTTTCCCAGTTGGTGTGGGAACGATGACGTGCTGTGACGGTGTTGGCCTCCAGTGTCAGGAGCAAGGGAGGTTGGACCTGGTCCTGGAGGTTTCATCACATGACCTCCAACTGCCCCATCCCCTCATTCCCAACACTGGACGGCCAACACATTCACAGCGCGCCGCCATTCCCACATCAACTGGGAAACAAACAGACTCTTTGGCCGCAATTTCACCGACCGAGGCGGGAGCGAAGTAGGCGATGTCGGTGTCAGGCTCTGAACCCGCCCCTGTCTCCATGCCGGCTTCCCACGCGACTTTCCCCTGATTGGGCTTGTTAAAAGGAAGCCGGTCTGATGAGTCCATTTGATGATGTGTCATCAGCCAATTTACTTAAAGGGACCATGCGCAAATTTATTTTGACAGTTGTGCTGTCAATTTTCTATAGCATTGAGATGCTGCAAACACTGACGAACACTGCTGCACCCAGGCTCTCCCATGACTCCTTCCATAGGTTTGTGGAGGGAGTCACAGCACGCAGGGAGGTTCTCTTCCATTCCGATGGGTGGAAGAGACCTCCCCGGGAACCCATGCAGCCTGGTTGCACATTGCACAGGAGGGCGCAAACAGGGATGTCGACAGGAGGACCAGGCTGCAGTGGCGCAAACCTTTCAAATCTCTCGAAACGTTAGTGCAAAGCCACATTCAACCTCATCCTGCTGTGCCACTCATCACATCCTGACCCGCCATCAATCCCGTCCTCTGAGTGCCGGCAAAATTCCAGCCTTTGTTACCTGATTGGATGATCCTTGACTTTCAGTCAAACAGCCGCCTTTCCCATCTACAATATTTTTAGAAATAATAAACGAGAGAGTTCAAATGAAATGAAAAAAAAACATAATTTCTTTTTAATGCTCCGTTGATTTCTCTCCCGGGTGTTGCTCGCAGCGAGTGTCCAGGAGATTAATCTTCAATTGCTGGTGACTCCAGGCCAATCCTGGAGGGTTGGCGGCCCTCGGTTAGTGAGCGCCCAAACCACGGGGGCCAGCGATTGATGGAGATTGGTCCTCGGTCATCATCAGGATTCTCAACGCCAGCAGCCGCCACTGGTCGCAGCTCCACGGGCGGCTCGCCCGTGCGTAGACACCAATATCGGGACGCCTGCCTCCGGCTCTCAGGTCAGTCCCGGGGAAATGAAAAGAAAGACTTGCATTTATATAGCGCCTTTCCCGTTCTCAGGACGTCCCAAAGCGCTTTACAGCCAATGAAGTACTTTTGAAATGTAGTCACTGTTGTAACGTAGGAAATGCGGCAGCCAATTTGCGCAAAGCAAGCTCCCACAAACAGCAATGTGATAATGACCAGATAATCTGTTTTAGTGATGTTGATTGAGGGATAAATATTGGGCCTAGGACACCGGGGATAACTCCCCTGCTCTTCTCCGAAATAGTGCCATGAGATCTTTTACGTCCACCTGAGAGGGCAGACAGGGCCTTGGTTTAAAGTCTCATCCAAAAGACGGCACCTCCGACAGTGCAGCACTCCCTCAGCACTGCATTGAGCGTCAATATGGATTATGTGCTTAAGTCTTTGGAGTGGGGCTTGAACCCAGAACCTTCTGACTCAGAGACAAGTAAATGCAAGCCACGGAGCCACAGCTGACACTTTTTTGTTGTTTTGTATGTAAACATTGCCAATGTGTAAGACTTGCCACCAGGGGGCGCACCTGTGGGAGACCCAAGGGTCACCTGCACACCCTGGGCAAGCAGGTATAAAAGGCAGTCTACCACGCTGCCTCCTCACTCTGGAGTTACAATAAAGAGGCCAAGGTCACAACAGTTTGAGCTTAAGATATACAGTCTTGTGGAGTTATTCTAAACGTAACAATTGTCACCGATGTAATTATTGCCCACAAAAGGTTTATTTATAACTTACATAAAGCTTACTCTAGGCTGATTGCTCTTTCAACGCGCGGCTGATTCATCCATACGCCACCATTCGATCTGTTGCCACTCAACAGGGGAATTACTATCTTGCTTTGAGGTTTTACCTCATAACAAAACTGAAATGTAGTACCACTCAAAGTAGTCGTGAATTTAACTAAGTCACTGCCTCCATCTCCTGCAAACCGTGAGCACTGTGCATGAGAATAACCACAACAGTACTATTTACTGGGGCGCCATTATGCGACCCTTGCAGCAATAAACTGTGTTTAACAACAAGCTTCTTGAAAACGAAGGGGGCGTGTGACACACTCACTTTCTCGCAAGAAATCATTTTTATTCATGTATGTAAACAAGATATATTCAAAAGGGAGTTAGATGTGACCCTTACAGCTAAAGGGATCAAGGGGTGTGGAGCGAAAGCAAGAATGGGGTACTAAAATTGCATGATCAGCCATGATCATATTGAATGGTGGTACAGGCTCGAAGGGCCGAATGGGCTACTCCTGCATCTACTTTCTATGTTTCTATGTTTCTATGTTTCTATTTACAACCAGTTACACTGTAGTTTGCAATCAAGTGGAAGAAGGGACTCCTCACCAGAGCAAAAACGTACTTTAGTGCCACAGTCAGGAGTTCCTTCTTCCACTGAGACAAACGTGTTCCTGGATGTAAATTGGAGGGTCCATGTCCCTGAAGGAAAGAGCTACTTTATCACACTTGCACCCAGAGAAGTCTGCTATTTATTGTCCAGTTCGTGATACCGCCTCATCACTGCATCACCAATAAAGAAAGACTTGCATTTATATAGTGCCTTTCACATCATCCCAAAGCATTTTACAGTCAATGAAGTACTTTTGAAGTGTTGTAATGTAGGAAACGCGGCAGCCAATTTCTGCACAGCAAGCTCCCACAAACAGCAATGTGATAATGACCCAGATAATCTGTTTTTGTTATGTTGATTGAGGGATAAATATTAGCCAGGACAGCGGGGATAACTCCCCTGCACTTCTTCGAAATAGTGCCATCTTTTACATCCACCTGAGAGAGCAGACAGGACCTCAGTTTAAAGTTTCATTTGAAAGTACTGCACAAGTGTTTCTGCCTAGATTTTTGTACTCAAGTCTCTGGAGTGGGCCTTGAAGCCACGACCTTCTGACTCAGACGTGAGAGAGAGATACCCACTGAGCCACGGTTGATACCCAAGCTCTTCCTTTATTTTACAAGGAGGAACACAGATGTCCTGTACTATTAATCCTACATTGTATCCTCCTCATTACTCACCATCTTCTCCTAACGCCCTGCCTTGTCTAGTGGTACACTGCTACGGATGCTGGAACCTTGCTGGCTAGATTTCGTGAGGTTTTACATGATAACAAAACTCAATGTGCAGCATCACTTAAAGGTGGTAATTTAACGATTCCACTGCCTCTGTCTCCTAGCAACAAGTTAAAACTGTGCATGAAGATAACCATAAATTAGTAAACATTAGTAATCCAAAGGCCTGGAGCATTAATCCAGGAAAACATGGGACCAAAACACAACATTTCAGTTTGAAAATTTGAATTCAGTTTTTTTTAAAGTGAAAATAAAAAGCTGGCATCAGTAAAAGTGATGGTGAAGCTGTCAGATTGTCATAAAAACCCACTAATGTCCGTTAGGGAAGGAAATATACCATCCCTACCCGGTCTGGCCTATATGTGACCCCAGACCCACAGCAATGTGGTGGACTCGTAACTGCCCTCTGAAGTGCCCTAGCAAACCACTCAGTTGTATCAAACTGATATATAGGGCAACTAGGGATAAATGCCAGTCTTGCCAGCAATGCCTACACCCCACGAATGAATTTTAAAAAACCTCCTCTAATTATGTGCCAGCCATGGCTCAGTAGGTACTCCGAAGGTCGTGGGGTCAAGTCCCACTCCAGGGATTTGAACACAAAAAAATCTAGGCTGACACTCCAGTGCAGTGCTGAGCGAGCACTGCACTGTCGGAGGTGCCGTCTTTTGGATGAGACGTTAAACCGAGGCCCCGTCTGCCCTCTCATGTGGGCGTAAAAGATCCCATGGCACTATTTCGAAAAAGAGCGGGGGAGTTATCCCCGGTGTCCTGACCAATATTTATCCCTCAATCAACATAACAAAAACAGATTATCTGGTCATTATCACATTGCTGTTTGCGGGAGCTTGCTTGTGTGCAAATTGGCTGCCGCATTTCCCACATTACAACAGTGACTACACTCCAAAAGTACTTCATTGGCTGCAAAGCGCTTTGAGACGTCCGGTGGTCATGAAAGGCGCTATAGAAATCTAAGTCCTTCTTTCATCTCTCTTCTCACTTCCACCATAATTTGTAAAAACAGACACGAAATATTTGTTTACTATCTCTGTCATACCTCATGTTCCACAAACAGGCTCACCCTTTGAGGATTGGTGCTGCATACCTGTGGTAGTGCTGAACCTGTGGTCAAGGTAGGGGTTGCCAACCCTCCAGGATTGCCCTGGAGCTTCCGGTATCAACGACTAAAAATCCCCGGGACACTGCTGCGCGCACCCCTGGAGAGAAATCATAGAGGCAATAAAAAAAAACTGTGTTTAAAAAATAAAGAGGTCGAAATTCGGTCTCTAACGTCACCCGTTACCACCGGAGTATGGCGGCTAATGGGCAGCTAAGCGCTTACTGTCGGTGGCGACCGGGTTCCTCGGCTGACAGGTAATTTCATTGGGTGGTTCACTAATATCCTTTAGGGGATGCTCCTTCACGGCAAGTGAGCCCCAGGTGGGCAGAGAAAACATTACAAGGACACCCTCAAAGCCTCCTTGATAAAGTGCAACATCCCCACTGACACCTGGGAGTCCCTGGCCAAAGACCTCCCTCAGTGGAGGAAGTGCATCTGGGAGGGCGCTGAGCACCTCGAGTCTCGTCACCGAGAGCATGCAAAAATCAAGCGCAGGCAGCGGAAGGAGCGTGCGGCAAACCAGTCCCACCCACCCCTTCCCTCAACGGTTATCTGCCCCACCTGTGACAGAGACTGGAATTCTCGCATTGGACTGTTCAGCCACCTAAGGACTCATTTTTAGAGTGGAAGCAAGTCCTCCTCGATTCCGAGGGACTGCCTCTGATGATGATGATTTAGGGAAGGAAATATGCCGTCCCTACCAAGACATACCGCTGCGCGCTCAGCCATCACCCACGTGGTGATGTCATTGAGCGTGCAACGGCCCCTTGCTGCCACGGCTGCGATATTTGGTGAGTGCGGTGGCCTTACCGGCAGGCGTCCTTGCAGACCTGGAAAAGGTGGTGGAACATCGAGGATTCCGGGGCGGAAGCATCTAGGGATCAAGGTAAGTGCTTATGTTTAATTTTTTTAGCATTTATGTATTAATGTGACCACTGGGGAAGTGTGGGTGAGGGTGAGGGAAATTGTTGGAAACTTTCTTTTTTCATTTTTTTCATCTTCCATGCCGGCAGCCGACCATCGGGGAAATTGGGTCAGCCTCCTGAGACGGCACTCCATTGATTCCTGAGGATGAGTGTGCGACGCCACTTAGAGCGCTGCTCTCTCATCTTTAGACGGCAAAACTGAATTTTGCATTTGAAGTGACACCTACCGCCCGGCGTTAAAATCAGCACTCAGCCGGTGTCACCGCCTCAAAAATGGTGGGACAAAATTCGACCGCAAATTCTTTGAGCACTTTTGCTTAATAGCTATGAATGTGGGGTTGGGGTGATTGAAGGTAGGAAGTCATGTGATTACACCTCCAGGACTATGTCCGACCAACGTTGGCAACCATAGGTCAATGTTGGCTGCAGTACGGTTTGCAACAGATGGCACACCTCTGTACCTGCCTCAATGCTGAACTTGAGCCTGCAAAAGCAGTTGTCCTCTGACATTGGCAGGTAGTTGTACTTGGTCCTGCAGAGACAGATACTTGGGTGAGGGTGCGCGTGGGCAGTCCAGCTGTGGTGTTATCTGATTTCCCTGATATCCCTTTGTCGGTCTTCTTTGTCTCAAAGAAGGGAGCATCAAATTCAATCCCTGTAACGTTCAAGCGAATTTCAGCAAAAGTATTTGGGGCTGCCCAACTTTAAGAAATCCCATCCATCAAGACCAGAACGTGGCTGGCCTTGAACATCTACTCTCAATGAACACTCGGCCAGAAGTTCTGGCAGCAAGGAACGCTGTTGGAGGAGCAGATCCATTATTTTGCACAGGGCAGTATGCAAGTGCAGAGACAGCAACTTCACCATTTCCAGTCCCCGCTCATTGAGTTCACACCTGCGGAACCATTTCCTCCAGCCAGGATGTCTACCTTGTGACTCCAAGACAAACAGTTCATGTCAAATTTTCAGCCACTTCATGTCTCTACAGTGGGTGCTAATCTTGCTGCTAGCACTATCGGACAGCTTTACAGTACGAGGGAGAGGTCATTCTTGTTCTGATGTTATCACATAATTTGTGATCAATTTCATCCCTCCAAGCCGGTTTCCGCACCTGCCGCAGTACCGAAACGTCTCTCATCAAAGTCACAAATGACACCCTTTCTGACTGTGACCAAGGCAATGTACGCTGATGACACCCAGCTCTACCTCACTATCACTTCTCTCGACCCCTCCTCGGTCTCTAAATTATCATCAGTCCGACATCCAGTTCTGGATGAACAGAAATTTTCTTCAATTAAATATTGGAAAGACCGAAGCTATTGTTTTCGGTCCCAGCCAAAACTCCGTTTCCTAGACACTGACTCCATTCCTCCCCCAACTTCTGTCTGAGGCTGAACCAGACTGTTCGCAACATTGGTGTCACATTTGACCTGAAAAGAGCTTTCGACCACATATCCACAGCATAACTAAGACCGCCTACTTCAACCTCCGTAACATCGCCCGTCTCCACCCCTTGCCTCAGCTCATCTGCTGCTGAAGCCCTCATCCATGCCTGTGTTACCTCGAGACTTGACTATTCTAATGCACTCATAGCTGGCCTCCTTACATAAACTAGAGGTGATCCAAAACTCGGCTGCCCATGTCCCAACTGGCACCAAGTCCCGCTTACCCATCACCCCTGTGCTCGCTGACCAACATTGGCTTCCGGTTAAGCCACGCCTCGATTTCAAAATTCTCATTCTTATTTTCAAATCCCTCCATGACCTCGCCCCTCCCTATCTCTGTAATCTCCTCCAGCCCCCAACTCCTGGCGATGTCTGTGCTCCTCTAATTCTGCCCTCTTGAGCATCCCTGATTATAATCACTCAACCATTGGTGGCTGTGCCTTCTGGTTCCTAGGTTCCAAGCTTTAGAACACCCTGCCTAAACCTCACTACCTCTCTTTCTTCCTTCAAGGCACTCCTTAAAACATACCTCTTTGATCAAGCTTTTAGTCACCTGTGTTAATTTCTACTTATGCGGCTCAGTATCAAATTTTTAGCGCATAATACTCCTGTGAAGCACCTTGGGATGTTTCACTACGTTAAAGGTGCTATATAAATACAAGTTGTTGTCCGTGTTGTTATTATTATACTGTGGTGGGACAACATGGTCTGATTAAACCGAATTTATCAAAATGACATATTGAAAGTACATATAATTGGGAAAATAAAAAAGCAAAATGCTGCAGATGCTGGAAATAAAAACTGAAAATGCTGGAAACACAGCAGGGCAGGTAGCATCTTTTTTTAATTTAGTCATGGGATGTGGGCATCGCTAGCAAGGCCAGCATTTATTGCCCATCCCTAACTGCCCTCGAGAAGGTGGTGGTGAGCTGCCTTCTTGAACCGCTGCAGTCCGTGTGGTGAAGGTGCTCCCACAGTGCTGTTAGGGAGGGAGTTCCAGGATTTTGACCCAGCGACGATGAAGAAATGTCGATATATTTCCAAGTCAGGATGTTGTGTGTTCTTGGAACTTGGAAGTTGTGGTGTTCCCATGCACCTGCTGCCCTTGTCATTCTAGGTGGTAGAACCCTAAGTGGAGGAAGTGCATCCGGGAGGGCGCTGAGCACCTCAAGTCTCATCGCCGAGAGCATGCAGAAACCAAGCGCAGGCAATGGAAGGAGTGTGCGGAAAACCAATCCCACCCATCCTTTCCTTCAAGGCTTGTCTGTCCCACCTGTGATAGTGACTGCAATTCCCGTATTGGACTGTACAGTCATCTAAGAACTCAATTTTAGAGTGGAAGCAAGTCTTCCTTGATTTCGTGAAACTGCCTATGATGAGGTGGTAGGGGTCACGGATTTGGGAGGTGCTGTCTGTGGAGAGAGGTAGGTCGGGTTAATGTTTCAGGTCAATGCCCTTGGTCAGAAGTGGTTCTAACGAAAGATCATCGACCTGAAACGTTAACAGCAGACACAAGACTCCCAAAGCAAGAGCTCTACTCGGAACTCCTTCACGGCAAACGAGCCAAAGGTGGGCAGAGAAAACATGTCAAGGACACCCTCAAAGCCTCCCTGATAAAGTGCAACATCCCCACCGACACCTGGGAATCCCTGGCCAAAGACCGCCCTAAGTGGAGGAAGTGCATCTGGGAGGGCACTGAGCACCTCGAGTCTCGTCACTGAGAGCATGCAGAAAGCAAGCCGCAGGCAGTGGAAGGAGCGTGCATCAAATCTGTCCCACCCTCCCTTACCCTCAATGACTATCTGTCCCACCTGTGACAGGGACTGTGGCTCTCGTATTGGACTGTTCAGCCACCTAAGAACTCATTTTAAGAGCGGAAGCAAGTCCTCCTCGATTCCGAGGACTGCCTATGATGATGATGACCACTTCAGAAGGTTGTGAGTTCCAGTCCCACCACAGGACTTGACACTCCAATGCAACACAGATTTTAACAGCCGCAGGGAAACTCTGGAGGGTGGTAGATAGGCAAATGGTGATAATGACAGACCAATTGGGTTTCAGTCATTGCATCAGAAAATAACTTAAGCAAGGATGCGTGAGATCTTTGGATCCCGTGGCATATATGTTAATGAAACTATCTTCCCTTTCCAAAGTGTCCAATTATATGAGGATGTCTTGTCACAAAAGTGAGCTTTGATTGAAAACTCGGGGAATTTACATTATGTGCATTGTTCTGTGGATTGATGGTAATTGGAGTAGGTGTGGCTCATTAAACCAGCTCACACCCTATACCTGCCACAGAGCTGAATGTACTTCTCTCCCCCAGGATACATGTGTATCAGCATCCGACTTGAGTGACACTGAAGGGAGTTCACAGCAATTGTTGTGTAATGTTCCAATTATCTCACAGTGCTGCCAGTGGCTGCCACGGTGACAGCAGCTGCTCGGTACATGAAGCAGCGGTGCTGTCTCCAGAGGTGCCTAAAATGGAGCTGAAGAGACAGCACCTGGCTACACAGGCTGTGGGTGGACTGAGCGTTCAGCCCTCTCGTTCCAATCAGCAATGCAATTTCCCATTATAACAACAACAACAACAATGTGTATTTAATAGCACCTTTAATGTGGTGAAACATCCCAAGGCGTTTCACAGGAGTATTCTGCGATATAAATTTGCCACATAAGTAGAAATCAGGGCAGGTGAAAGAGGTAGGTTTTAAGGAGCATCTTGAAGGAGGAAAGAGAGTTTGAGAGGTTTACATAAGAACATAAGAAATAGGAGCAGGAGTAGGCCATTCGGCCCCTCGAGTCTGCTCCGCATTCAATAAGATCATGGCTGACCTGATCTTGGCCTCAACTCCACTTCCCTGCCTGTTCCCCATAACCCTTAACTCACGTATCTTTCAGAAATCTATCTATCTCCACCTTAAATATATTCAACGACCCAGCCTCCACTGCTCTCTGAGGTAGAGAATTCCAAAGATTCACGACCGTCTGAGAAGAAATTCCTCCTCATCTCCGTTTCAAATGGGTGACCTCTTATTCTGGAACTATGCCCCCTAGTTTTAGATTCCGCCACAAGGGGAAACAGCCTCTCTGCATCTACCCTGTCAAGCCCCTTCAGAATCTTGTACGTTTCAATAAGATCACCTCCCATTCTTCTAAACTCCAATGAGTATAGGCCCAACGTGCTCAGCTTTCTTCATAAGTCAACCCTGTCATCTCAGGAATCAACCTCGTGAACCTTCTCTGAACTGCCTCTGATGCAAGTTTATCTCTCCTTAAATAAGGAGACCAAAACTGTACGCAGTACTCCAGGTGTGGTCTCACCAATGCGCTGTACAGTTGTAGTAGAACTTCCCTGCTTTTATACTCCATCCCCTTGCAATAAAGACCAACATTCCATTTGCCTTCATAATTACTTGCTGTACCTGTATGCAAACATTTTGTGTTTCAAGTACAAGGCCCCCCAGATCCCTCTGTACCATAGCATTTTGTAAGCTCTCCCCATTTAAATAATAATTAGCTTTTTCATTTTTCCTACCAAAGTGAATAACCTCACATTATTTTACATTATACTCCATCTGCAAAATTTTTGCCCACTCACTTAGCCTGTCTATATTCCCTTTGCAGATTATTTGCGTCCTCCTCACAACTTGCTTTCCCACCTATCTTTGTATCATCAGCAAATTTGGCCTGATAGTCTGCATCCCAGAGTACTTAAGGAAGTGGCCCTAGAAATAGTGGATGCATTGATGATCATTTTCCAATAGTCTATCGACTCTGGATCAGTTCCTATGGACTGGAGGGTAGCTAATGTAACACCACTTTTTTAAAAAGGAGGGAGCGAGAGCCTGACATCAGTAGTGGGGAAAATGTTGGAATCAATTATTAAAGATGAAATAGCAGGACATTTGGAAAGCAGTGACAGGATTGGTCCAAGTCAGCATGGATTTATGAAAGGGAAATCATGCTTGACAAATTTTCTGGAATTTTTTGAGGATGTAACTAGTAGAGTGGACAAAGGAGAACCAGTGGATTTGAACTTTCAAAAGGCTTTTGACAAGGTCCCACACAAGAGATTGGTGTGCAAAATTAAAGCACATGATATTGGGGGTAATGTACTGATGTGGATAGAGAACTGGTTGGCAGACAGGAAGCAGAGAGTCGGGATAAATGGGTCCTTTTCAGAATAGTAGGCAGTGACTAGTGGGGTGCCGCAGGGCTCAGTGCTGGGACCCCAGCTATTTACAATATACATTAATGATTTAGATGAAGGAATTGAGTGTAATATCTCCAAGTTTGCAGATGACACTAAACTGGGTGGCGGTGTGAGCTGTGATGAGGACGCTAAGCAGCTGCAGGGTGACTTGGACAGGTTAGGTGAGTGGGCAAATGCATGACAGATGCAGTATAATGTGGATAAATGTGAGGTTATCCACTTTGGGGGCGAAAACACGAAGGCAGAATATTATCTGAATGGAGGCAGATTAGGAAAAGGGGAGGTGCAATGAGACCTGGGTGTCATGGTACATCAATCATTGAAAGATGGCATGCAGGTACAGCAGGCGGTGAAGAAGGCAAATGGTATGATGGCCTCCATAGCTAGGGGATTTGAGTATAAGAGCAGAGAGGTCTTACTGCAGTTGTACAGGGCCTTGGTGAGGACACACCTGGAATATTGTGTTCAGTTTTGCTCTCCTAATCTGAGGAAGGACGTTCTTGTTATTGAGGGAGTGCAGCGAAGGTTCGCCAGACTGATTCTCGGGATGACTGGACTGACATATGAGGAGAGACTGGATTGACTGGGCCTGGAGTTTAGAAGGATGAGAGGGGATCTCATAGAAAAATATAAAATTCTGATGGGACTGGACAGGTTAGATGCAGGAAGAATGTTCCCAATGATGGGGAAGTCCAGAACCAGGGGACATAGTCTTAGGATAAGGAGTAAGCCATTTAGGACTGAGATGAGGAGAAAATTCTTCACTCAAAGAGTTGATAACCTGTGGAATTCCCTACTGCAGAGAGTTGTTGATGCCAGTTCATTGAATATATTCAAGATGGAGTTGGATATGGCCCTTATGGCTAAAGGGATCACGGGGTGTGGAGAGAAAGCAGGAACGGGGTACTGAAGGAATGATCAGCCATGATCTTATTGAATGGTGGCGCAGGCTCGAAGGGCCGATTGACCTACTCCTGCACCTATTTTCTATGTCTATGTTTCTATGTTTACATACACTCGGTCTCTTCATCCAAGTCATTAATATAGATTGTAAATATTGAGGCCCCAGCACTGATCCCTGTGGCACCCCACTCGTTACAGTTTGCCAACCTGAAAATTACCCATTTTTCCCGACTCTATTTTCTGTTAGTTAGCCAATCCTCTATCCATGCAAATATATTATCCCCAACCCTGTGAGCTCTTATCTTGTGCAGTAACCTTTTATGTGGCACCTTATCAAATGCCTTCTGGAAATCCAAATACATGACATCTACTGGTTCCCCTTCATCCACCCTGCTTGTTACTTCCTCAAAGAACTCCAGAAAATTTGTCAATTCTGAGGAGTTGCGAATGCAACTGAACACTGTGCAATCATCAGCGAACATCCCCACTTCTAACGTTATAATGGAGGGAAAGTCATTGATGAAGCAGCTGAAGATGGTTGGGCCTAAGCCACTGCCCTGAGGAACTCCTGCACTGAGATTGCCCTCCACAAACACAATTGTCTTCCTTTGTGCTAGGTATGATTCCAGCCAGTGGAGAGTCTTTCCCCTGATTCCGATTGACTTCAGTTTTACTAGGGCTCCTTGATGCCACACTCGGTCAAATCCTGCCTTGATGTCAAGGGCAGTCACTCTATCCTCATCTCTGGAATTCAACTCTTCTATCCATGTTTGGATCAAGGCTATAATGAGATCTGGAGTCGAGTGGTCCTAGCAGAACCCAAACTGTGCATTGATGAGCAGGTTATTGGTGAGTAAGTGCCGTTTGATAGCACTGTCGACAACACTTTCCATCACTTTGTTGATGAGTGAGAGTAGACTGATGGGGCGGTAATTGGCCGGATTGGATTTGTCCTGTTTTTTTGGATAGGACACAACCGGGCAGTTTCGACTTACGCCGTCAATCTGGGCGGCAGCGGGCGGGAGCTCTCAATCTTGGCGGCAAATGCCTTCCTCGCAAAAGTGCCGCCAAGGATTTAGTCGGGCCCAGGGAGGGGATAACACGGAAAATTAAAAATATTCACAATAAAAAAAAACACCAAACATCTTCAGGGGACCCCATACAGGTAAAACACGGCAAAAAAAAAATTAAAAAATTATCACTAACCTGTTTTTGCAGGTCTTCTTACTTACCGTCGGGGTTAGACCTGCCTCCACTCAACGGTCCTTCCTCCTGCTGCCGCCAACTCCCGCCCACACCAATATACCAGCTCGGCAGGCGGGAGATCACTTACGCGACTTGGCTGCCAGAGGGCAGTTTCCGGCGTTACTCCCCTCCCGTCGGATGCAGACCTGGAGGAATCTGTCACCGAGAGGAGAGCGGTGAAAAACTCGGTGACAGTGGACGGTAAGGCCACCAATTTCGGCCCCTATGTCCCCTAGTTTTAGTTTCCCCCATGAGTGGAAATAGAAACATAGAAACATAGAAAATAGGTGCAGGAGTAGGCCATTCGGCCCTGCTAGCCTGCCGCCATTCAATGAGTTCATGGCTGAACATGCAACTTCAGTACCCCATTCCTGCTTTCTCGCCACACCCCTTGATCCCCCTAGTAGTAAGGACTTCATCTAACTCCCTTCTGAATATATTTAGTGAATTGGCCTCAACAACTGGAGAATTCCACAGGTTCACCACTCTCTAGGTGAAGAAGTTTCTCCTCATCTCGGTCCTAAATGGCTTACCCCTCATCCTTAGACTGTGACCCCTGGTTCTGGACTTCCCCAACATCGGGAATATTCTTCCTGCATCCAACCTGTCTAAACCCGTCAGAATTTTAAACGTTTCTATGAGGTCCCCTCTCATTCTTCTGAACTCCAGTGAATACAAGCCCAGTGGATCCAGTCTTTCTTGATAGGTCAGTCCCACCATCCCGGGAATCAGTCTGGTGAACCTTCGCAGCACTCCCTCAATAGCAAGAATGTCCTTCCTCAAGTTCGGAGACCAAAACTGTACACAATACTCCAGGTGTGGCCTCACCAAGACCCTGTACAACTGTAGCAACACCTCCCTGCCCCTGTACTCAAATCCCCTTGCTATGAAGGCCAACATGCCATTTGCTTTCTTAACCGCCTGCTGTACCTGCATGCCAACCTTCAATGACTGATGTACCATGACACCCAGGTCTCATTGCACCTTCCCTTTTCCTAATCTGTCACCATTCAGATAATAGTCTGTCTCTCTGTTTTTACCACCAAAGTGGATAACCTCACATTTATCCACATTATACTTCATCTGCCATGCATTTGCCCACTCACCTAACCTATCTAAGTCACTCTGCAGCCTCATAGCATCCTCCTCGCAGCTCACACTGCTACCCAATTTAGTGTCATCCGCAAATTTGGAGATACTACATTTAATCCCCTCGTCTAAATCATTAATGTACAATGTAAACAGCTGGGGCCCCAGCACAGAACCTTGCGGTACCCCACTAGTCACTGCCTGCCATTCTGAAAAGTACCCATTTACTCCTACTCTTTGCTTCCTGTCTGACAACCAGTTCTCAATCCACGTCAGCACACTACCCCCAATCCCATGTGCTTTAACTTTGCACATTAATCTCTTGTGTGGGACCTTGTCGAAAGCCTTCTGAAAGTCCAAATATACCACATCAACTGGTTCTCCCTTGTCCACTCTACTGGAAACATCCTCAAAAAATTCCAGAAGATTTGTCAAGCATGATTTCCCTTTCACAAATCCATGCTGACTTGGACCAATCATGTCACCTCTTTACAAATGCGCTGCTATGACATCCTTAATAATTGATTCCATCATTTTACCCACTACTGAGGTCAGGCTGACCGGTCTATAATTCCCTGTTTTCTCTCTCCCTCCTTTTTTAAAAAAGTGGGGTTACATTAGCTAGCCTCCACTCGATAGGAACTGATCCAGAGTCAATGGAATGTTGGAAAATGACTGTCAATGCTATTTCCAAGGCCACCTCCTTAAGTACTCTGGGATGCAGTCCATTAGCCCTGGGGATTTATCGGCCTTCAATCCCATCAATTTCCCCAACACAATTTCCCGACTAATAAGGATTTCCCTCAGTTCCTCCTCCTTACTAGACCCTCTGACCCCTTTTATATCCGGAAGGTTGTTTGTGTCCTCCTTAGTGAATACAGAACCAAAGTACTTGTTCAATTGGTCTGCCATTTCTTTGTTCCCAGTTATGACTTCCCCTGATTCTGACTGCAGGGGACCTACGTTTGTCTTTACTAACCTTTTTCTCTTTACATATCTATAGAAACTTTTGCAATCCGTCTTAATGTTCTCTGCAATCTTCTTCTCGTACTCCATTTTCCCTGCCCTAATCAAACCCTTTGTCCTCCTCTGCTGAGTTCTAAAGTTCTCCCAGTCTCCGGGTTCGCTGCTATTTCTGGCCAATTTGTATGCCATTTCCTTGGCTTTAATAATATCCCTGATTTCCCTTGATAGCCACGGTTGAGCCACCTTCCCTTTTTTATTTTTACGCCAGACAGGAATGTACAATTGTTGTAGTTCATCCATGCGGTCTCTAAATGTCTGCCATTGCCCATCCACAGTCAACCCCTTCAGTATCATTCGCCAATCTATCCTAGCCAATTCACGCCTCATACCTTCAAAGTTACCCTTCTTTAAGTTCTGGACTATGGTCTCTGAATTAACTGTTTCTCCATCCTAATGCAGAATTCCACCATATTATGGTCACTCTTCCCCAAGGGGCCTCGCACAACGAGATTGCTAATTAATCCTCTCTCATTACACAACACCCAGTCTAAGATGGCCTCCCCCCTAGTTGGTTCCTCGACATATTGGTCTAGAATACCATCCCTTATGCACTCCAGGAAATCCTCCTCCACCGTATTGCTTCCAGTTTGGCTAGCCCAATCTATGTGCATATTAAAGTCACCCATTATAACTGCTTCACCTTTATTGCATGCACCCCTAATTTCCTGTTTGATGCCCTCCCCAACATCACTACTACTGTTTGGAGGTCTGTACACAACTCCCACTAACGTTTTTTTGCCCTTTGGTGTTCTGTAGCTCTACCCATATAGATTCCACATCATCCAAGCTAATGTCCATTCTACCTATTGCATTAATCTCCTCTTTAACCAGCAATGCTACCCCACCTCCTTTTCCTTTTATTCTATCCTTCCTGAATGTTGAATACCCCTGGATGTTGAGTTCCCAGCCCTGATCATCCTGGAGTCACGTCTCCGTAATCCCAATCACATCATATTTGTTAACATCTATTTGCACAGTTAATTCATCCACCTTATTACGGATACTCCTTGCATTAAGACACAAAGCCTTCAGGCTTGTTTTTTTTAAACACCCTTTGTCCTTTTAGAATTTTGCTGTACAGTGGCCCTTTTTGTTGGGTTTCTCTGCCCTCCACTTTTCCTCATCTCCTTTCTGTCTTTTGCTTTTGTCTCCTTTTTGTTTCCCTCTATCTCCCTGCATTGGTTCCCATCCCCCTGCCATATTAGTTTAACTCCTCCCCAACAGCACTAGCAAACACTCCCCCTCGGACATTGGTTACTTGTAGATCTTTTATGGCATTACTCAGAAGGAGCCAGAGGATTTTTTTTTTAAATATAAAGAAAAGGGGCATTATGCATATGGTATTAGAGGACACTGACTCGTTAGCATTGGGGCAGCTCTGGGATCTGGAAGAATCCAGAAGGTGGACACTGATTCTGGCAGTACTGGATGGGGGTCTCAGATCACAGCAGTATTTTGAAGGGGTGTTTCAGAGTGTAGGACAGCACCGCAGGGGACCAGGAAATCTGGAGGGCTTGGCTCTGGGAGCACAGTGATCAAGGAACACTGAATGTGATCTAAGGATTGAGGGCACCAAAAGGGAGCACAGGATTTGTGAATGGGGAAAGGCTACAAGTGGTTTCTGAGTACAAGGGTGGAAAAAAGCTACAGGTTACAGTACTGTGGTTGAAGGCATGTTCGGGAGGTGCAGCCTCAAGAGGAAGCAACCCAGGAGAATGAGACCTTTTGTGCCTCAAGTATTCCATCTCTCCCACCCTACTGTGGCCATCGTTTACTGGCTTTTGTCTTTACATTCTTGCCTGAAAGCATTTAAATGGTAAAATTCCCATTTCAAATTAATTAAAGAATTACCTGAAAATGTGCATTTTGCCTATGTGGCCCCAGGATGTACCAGGAGCAGAGAAGCAGAAAACTTATCCTTTAGAGTACTATGAGAATTGCTCAACATACAATCTTTAAAATCAACATTAAACAAAAATTGCTTCATAGAATGCTCAAAAGCTCATGTACAGGTTACATTTTTAAAATTCTTAGCTCAAAAACTGATCAATTTTTTTTTTTAAACTTGATTTTCAGCAGCAATGAAATATGGTGATTAAAAGAGAAACCCATTATTGATGAACAGTCTTGGTTGATTAGAACAGGAATCACTGACATCGTCTATGAGCAGCATAGTACCACGCCAATGCCAGTCAATGATGTTCTCCAACATGTTCCCAATAACTTCCCCTGACCTTCAACAGCACCATCAGTGCCAAGTCTCCCACCATCAAGATCATGGAAGTTACCATGACCAGAAACTTAATTAGGTCAGCCCCATCAACACCATAACTACAAGAGGGTAGAGGCCAGGTACTTTACAATTAGTGGTTCATGTCCTTACCAGTGTAGAATTAAAAAAACATTTTAAAGAATAAAAAAAGTACGAGAGGCAAGAATAAATCAAGACCAAAATACTTACTAAATAATTGGTTTTATTGACACTAAGACAAGAATTTTACCGATAAAAAGGTGTTTAGAACTTTATCCGGGGACTACAACTCAGAAGCATGGGTTATCAAATCCCTCTTCTGGGACGGGAAGGGGTTAATTGTCAGTTAGCTACTTCTTTAAATGCTTCTTGTGGTCTCCTAAAAATCACTGGTTCATCTCCTGACCAACATTCCCGCTAAGCTGCGCAGAGGTCTGGAGGTCCCACACAGGCCACTCACCAGCTCCAACAGGAAAGAAACTGTGCATGTGCGAAAAATTGAATGGGCCACGTACCCAGTTAAAGGGAACGTTGCTTAGTCCTAACCCCACAATGTCTCTCCTATCTATAAGGCTCAAGTGGAACACTCACCACACACATGGATAAGTGTAGCTATAACAACACTCGAGCACAAGACCATTCGGGACGTAGCAGCCAGCTAATTGGCATCCCATCCACTGAAATTAATATCCACCTCTTATTCACCCCGACACATTTGGGCTGCAGTATTATCTACAGGATGTACTACAGACATTCGCCAACATCTCCCCAGCTCTTAGATGGGCAGCAGCAACATCACAAGAATATCAACTTCAAAGTCCAGTCTGGGTAGTCTGACTTGGACAGACATCACCATTCTTTCATCACAGCACTTCTAGCACCACCACAATTGTAGCAAGGAGAAGGCCCAGCCCCACCTCAAGGTAACCAAGAATGATAAATAAATGCAATCTTGCCAGCATCACCACCCACATCCTGTCAGGAAGTAAATAAAACAAAACTTGCAGAATTCAAGTGTCAGTTTAT
The DNA here is from genome assembly GCF_044704955.1 of Pristiophorus japonicus. Classification (NCBI taxonomy): domain Eukaryota; kingdom Metazoa; phylum Chordata; class Chondrichthyes; family Pristiophoridae; genus Pristiophorus; species Pristiophorus japonicus. Next base: position 75,090,683 of record NC_091995.1, read on the forward strand.
TTGACAAATATCCTCTCTGCATCCACCTTGTCGAGCCCTCTCATTATCTTGTATGTTTCGATACGATCACCTCTCATTCTTCTGAACACCAATGAGTATAGGCCCAACCTAATCAACCTATCTTCATAAGTCAATCCCCTCATCTTCGGAATCAATCTAGTGAACCTTCTCTGAACATTCTCCAATGCAAGTATACGTGATCAGGGTGGAGGAGCGATGAGGGATCGTGGCTGAGATTTGGTGGGTGATCGTGGCGGTGGTTCTGCGAATCTTTGGTGCGGAGCTGCGGAGGGAGATCGTGACGGAGGTGTGGCGAGTGTTTTTGTGGCAGAGGAACGTTGAACGATCATGGCGGAGGTGCGGCGAATGAGGGTACGGGGCCCAGAAGAGCCGAGGGCTCAGTGACAACACGGGCCTGCCCACACTGCGATATGTGTGCGCACTAGGTCCGTGCAGCAGAGCTGGTCTCCAGTCATCCTGGCTAATCCTTACCACTGGATAAAGGCCGAGCTCTGTCAAGCCCGTGTGGTGGCTGATATGCAACGGTCACCACACGTTAAAAAAATCCACGCACAGGCATCTTCCACCCCCTCAATTGGGTCCGTCATTGAAACTGTTATGTCTATAGTGTACTTATGAATGACTCCACGAGGCAATGTGTTGTACTTGAACTGTAGTGACCTTGGTCCTTTATTCCAAACTCCAGAGTTCTGTGCAAGCATGGTGTGCAGCCTTTTATACAGGGCCCTGCCACCAGGGCAGGACACCCCCGGTCTCCACCAGTTGCACCCTCTAGTGGTGTCAGCATGTATGTACACGATGTGAACTTTATTGACAGTACATCAGGTAAACAAGTCTCCATCTTATACAATTTCACAGTGACTACACATAGAGTACATCCATAGTCAGCACATACAACATCACTCTCCCCATTACCTTTGCACTATGTGCTCTGGCTTATCTCTCCCCAGACTTAAGTGCCAATAGCCTTTGCATCTTGGCTGCGCTTTGGCTTGACCCTCTCCCTGTTAACTCCCAAGTCCTTTTGCCACAATGTTGGGTCGTGGTTATCAGATTGGATGGTTCGATGATGCGGTGGAGGTTCCAGTGGGTTCTGGGTGTGATCCATGTTTGTGTCCATGGCTACATACATCCATTTCCTCCCCCACCACAGCGAGATCATGCAGCTGGCTCGTTACATTAACATACAGGATCAGACACAGTGCAAGTGCAAAGAAAGGCAGAACATTTTTTTTTCAATTGTATTATGGCACCTAGGTTCCGTGACTTACAGTCGTTACATTTTACGGTCATGTGCCAGGATTGGGTAGATTGCATTCACGGTTTAGTTATGGTCAGTACTGAGGTAGCAGTACAGGTATGCGAGGACGCTAGTTCCAGAGCAACCGGACGGGGTCGTAGTCATCTGATGGCGGTACTGCGCCCCTGCTAGCAGGGTGGGCTTGGTTCGCTCACCGAGCCAAGACTCAGGGCCTTTTCCATTGCCTAGTAGTGGGCAGAGCCACAGATGCGGCCCACCTGTTCTCCTTTGAGGGCTGCAGAGTCTTCTGCCTGCTCTCTCATGGTGTTGAGAACCTGACTGTTCCAGGTCCCATTTGGGGAACTCGTTGGTTCTGACCTTTCGCTCCCGGATATGGTTGAGGTAGCGACTGGGTCTGGGGGCTGCGCCGACTGCGTGTATTGGCGATGTTTTCGTTTCCAGGTCCGTGGCGAATGGTGCCATCGGGTGCCTGCAGCGTGGGATAGACCTGGTATCAGGCTCCGCGCCTTTACCCTCCTAAAGTTGCTCGCTTGCTGTTCTAGGGGACACTCTATTCCCGACATCTCACAACAGCATTTTGCTATTTATATTCGGACTGGTACCGAAATCTCGCAATAACATTCTGTTCTTTACAGTGCCGACATCTCGCAACAACATTCTGTTCACAATCTTAATCGGTTCATTACATTGGTTGCCATGCATACAATGTCTCTTTAAGTTCAGTTGGTTGCAGGTCTCCCTTAAGAGAACCCTGCTGGCTTTACCCCAATCAGATCCTTTGTTGGACCCCACGTGTTGGTCCTTCAGCGTTGCACCTCGTGATGTTGCTGCGGCCATCTTTCTTTTCAGCCACACTGCTCCTCGCTGCAGCAGGAACGCCATCTTGCCTGTGTCCTCGAGGCCGACTGCCTTGATCCTTCTCTCCCGTGATTCTGCCACAAATGCTGGAAGGGTACCCGTGATTTCGATTTTCCTCCCCAGGAGTCCTGCCACTGGAACCGGGAAAGTATTTTTAGATCGTTCCGGTCGGATCATTGCCATGCAGTCGTGATGGACGTTCTGTGCCTCAGGTGCTGCGCTGGTCTGTTCTCTGGTGCCTGGTCCAAGCGAAGGTGAGACTTTGCTCTGCCTCTGAGCATGGGGGACATCGATTGCTGGAGTGAAGAGGTCTTTTCATTTCCACTGGATCTTCCCCATCCAGCTTCTTCTGAGTAGTGTTGGGCCATCACCTGCAACAATCCACAGAGGTAACTTATGCACCATATTTATGCACTTACATCCGCACTACCAAGGACTGGGATCGGCTCCTTGGTGTAGGTGCGCAATTTTTCCTGTACTGGAACCAGCCCGGGTCTTTTTTCGTTCCACAGCCTCTCGAAGGCATCCTGGTTCATCACTGACTGGCTCGCTCCCGTGTCCACTTCCATGAAGACTGGAACGCCGTTTATCTTGACTTCCATCTTCACCTGAGGACAATCGGTGGTGCAGGTATACACTCCATACACTTCTTCTTGGGGCTGAGCTGCCTCTCTGGCAGGGGAGACGGACACATTGGCGGAGAAGCGCAAGGCTATACTGCTGATCAGTGTGGGCCCGAGGTCTACCGCCTTATCAGGGACTTGCTGGCACCCACGAAGGACAAGGATAAGACATACGATGAGCTGACTGAACTAATTCGTGACCAACTTAAACCAAAGGAGAGCATCCTCACGGCCAGGCACAGATTCTACACCCACCGCAGACCTGAGGGCCAGGTGATTGCAAAATATGCTGCCAACCTCAGGAGACTTGCCACACCGTGTGATTTTGGCACGCACCTCAACGAAGCATTGTGAGACATCTTCGTTATAGGAATTGGCCACGAGGGCCTGCTTCCCATGCTATTATCTGCCGACACCACAGTCAACCTGCAGAAAGCAATCGGCATCAGTCAGGCATTCATGACCTCGACCTGCAGCACCAAGCAAATCATTCAGCCTGTGGACTAAACCCGGCAAGTACTGTACACAGAATGGTGCCTTTCACAGGCAAGACTGTAGAATGTGGCTCTGCCCACAAAATATTGCTCAAGCCTTACCGTGAAAGCATCCCAATCATCACTCTCTGTAAAGTCTTTGAGTGTGCCAAAGGTAGCCATGATCACATGAAAGTCCTTATTCATGTCACCAGTTGTTATGTCTATAGTGTACTTATGAATGACTCCACAAGGCAATGTGTTGTACTTGACTGTAGTGACCTTGGTCCTTTATTCCAAACTCCAGAGTGCTGTGCAAGCATGGTGTGCAGCCTTTTATACAGGGCCCTGCCACCAGGGCAGGAAATCCCTGGTCTCCACCAGTTGCACCCTCTAGTGGTGCCAGCATGTATGTACACGATGTGAACCTTATTGATAGTACATCAAGTAAACAAGTCTCCATCTTATACAATCTCACAGTGACTACACATAGTGTACATCCATAGTCAGCATATACAACAGAAACATCTGTAAACTCATGTGGAAGCAAGTTATCCTAGTTCTAGGGACTGCTTATAATGATCCTTCCTTAAATACGGAGATCAAAACTGTACGCAACTCTAGGTGTGGCCTCACAAACTCCTCAGAAAATGAAGCAGTCCATGCAGCAAGACCTGGACAACATTCAGGCTTGGTCTGATAAGTGGCAAGTAACATTAGCACCACACAAGTGCCAGCCAGTCATTGGCCCTGAAATTCCAGCCTCCCCGGGTCCATACGGAGTGGGTATGGACCTGGGAATGCATCGGAAAAGCTGTTTTTTGGCGCGCAATGCGCATGCACTGGAAACCGTCTTTTCCGATTTTGGTTTGGCAGATGGCTGCATCTCAGGGAGAAGGACATTCTCACGGCAGAGATTGGGCTATTTGCCCATCTCTTGCCCTGCGAATGTCATTAAAATTCTTGTGCCTGGTAAAAGCAGGTGCATAGCCTATCTATACCAGCGTAAAAGTTTAAAAACATATCAGAAACATTAAAAAAAATTTAAAATACGTATTTATGTTAAAAACCTGCCCAGTCAGGTAATTTTATTTTAAACCATAATTAAAACTTTTTTTAAAAATCGGCAAACATTTCTATCAACTTTAATTTCTATAATGTATTTATGTGAGGTGTTTTTTTTAATGTTTGGAGATGTTTCTCATTCATAGTAACTTACGAAACTCCTATTACTATCAATGAGAAAATACTTTACCGTGATTGGGTGTCCAGGCCCATGTGTCTCCTACAGACGTACCAACATGAACGCGCTCCATTGCGCAAGAAGAGGAAGCCTCAGGACCGGGATCTCTGGTGAGCGTTCAACCAAAAGGTAAGTGCACATCTTATCTCCTATTTTTAGTTAAACACCCACGAGAAGAAAAAACCAGGATTTCTACACCAATATATCTCCAACAAGATTGCGTCTAACCACCACCCCTTGACTTTCAACGGCATTAGACGATGGCGGCTCACCACCTTCTTGAACCGCTGCAGTCCGTGTGGTGAAGGTGCTCCCACAGTGCTGTTAGGGAGCGAGTTCCAGCATTTTGACCCAGTGACAATGAAGGAACAGCGATATATTTCCAAATCAGGATGGTGTGTAACTTGGAGGGGAATGTGGAGGTGATGGTGTTCCCATGCGCTTGCTGCTCTTGTCCTTCTAGGTGGCAGAATTTGCGGGTTTGGGAGGTGCGGTCAAAGAAGCCTTGGCGAGTTGCTGCAGTGCATCTTGTAGATGGTACACACTGCAGCCACAGTGCGCCGATGGTGGAGGGGATGAATGTTTAAGGTGGTGGATGGGGTGCCAATCAAGCGAGCTGCTTTGTGCTGGATGGTGTTGAACTTCTTGAGTGTTGCTGGAGCTGCACTCATCCAGGCAAGTGAACAGTAGCCCATCACACTCCTGACTTGTGCCTTGAAGGTGGTGGAAAGGCTTTGGGGCACTAGTGACAGAGGAGATCAATTCGTAATATATTAAAAGCCTTGCCTACAATATGCACTTCCTAAAGGTATAACTTACTCCTTGTGCTTTTTCCATTACACTTTTTTACTACAGTGCTATTTCTGTCATGTTTGTTTGTCAGACTTAAAAACTTAATTAAACAATATACTTACTTCTTATTAAGCCCACCCAGTTCCATCACTAAGATGGATGATGCTGTGTAACTATTCTCCATAAGACTATGCAGTCCTGTTGTCCAGTACTCCCTCTCTGAGTTATCAACATATCCTCTATGTCTCCGACTTTATGGATTAGGAGTATCTGAAAAATCAGGGTGTACCTTGGGCATCATGACAATTAGAACATTTCAGCATGTGCTTCAACACTATATCAATATTATTTTATATTGTAGAGGTGCCACAGTTCCCCTCGGGACTCATTTGGCTATGACAGTGAGGGCATGGAGACCAGGAAGATTTAATTCTTGGTCCGTGCGTAGTTAGCACATTTCAGCCATCCAGCAGTTGGGGTATTATAGTTAACCTCAGCATCCTTAGCAAGAGAACAAGACAGATCAGCCTGGGCTCCTGCATGCAGTAATAATGGAAAGTAAGCAGCTGTTGGATGAGAACAGAACTGGTGTTTAGACACACATGAAGAATGGCTTTCTTGGCAAAGTAGCAGAACATGATCAGTGTCCATGGAACCATATCCTATACTCTCTGCAGTTTAGAAGAATGAGAGGTGATCTCACTGAAACATAAGATTCTGAGGGGATTGACAGGATAGATGCCGAAAGGTTGTTTCCCCTGACTGGAGAGTCTAGAACTCAGGATAAGGGGTCAGCCATTTAGAAAGAAAGAAAGACTTGCATTTATATAAGTGCCAATCATGGCCACCGGACGTCTCAAAGCACTTTACAGCCGATGAAGTACTTTTTGAAGTGTAGTCACTGCTGTAATGTGGGGAACGTGACAGCTAATTTGTGCACAAACAAGCTCCCACACACAGCAATGTGATAATAACCAGATAATCTGTTTTAGTGATGTTGATTGAGGGATAAATATTGATCAGGACACTGGAGATAACTCCCCTGATCTTCTTTGAAATAGTGCCATGGGATCTTTTACATCCACTTAAGAGAGCAGACGAGGCCTCGGTTTAACATCTCATCTGAAAAATGAGATGAAGAGAAATTTCTTCACTCGGAGGGCTGTGAATCTTCGGAATTCTCTGACCCAGAGGGCTGTGGATGCTGAATCGTTGAGTATATTCAAGGCCAAGATAGATAGATTTTTGGACTTTGGGGGAAATCAAGGGAAATAGGGATAGGGCGGGGAAGTGATGTTTAGGTCGAAGGTTAGCCACGATCGTATTGAATGGCGGAGCAGGCTCAAGGGGCTGTATGGCCTACTCCTGCTCCTATTTCTTATGTTCTAGTGTGGGTGACTGACAGCAAGAGAAGACAATATACAAATGCAAACACTTTGCTGATATCACGCTCAATGGGATTACCATCTAACCGGAAACAAAGTCCCATGATTTCACATTGAAGATAAACTGGCAATTTTAGCTTCACCAGATCTATCACTGCTGGCTGCAAGCAGAAAAATGTGGGTATAATTCATTGGCAGATGGTTACAGATAGCATGATCCTATGCGGTTACTAGCCTTGTGCAGGCAAGGGTAATTGTTTATTAGAAACCCTACTTCCTCCCAAACACAACATGCTTGCTCACTGATTTAGTCAGTGTTTAGTGTGTGGCCTCCCATGTAATTCTACACTTTTTACGATAATCTTGCAGGTTTCCTGCCTCAACTCCCAGTGCTTGACTGAAAGCAGGAAACTGTACTTTACTGTGACGCTGTTGCCTCTGCTCAGGACTGTGCTGCTCACCTGTCAGGATCCACATTGCAAACTGCTCTGCTGGAAGTAACTCCGAATGGCAGAATTCGGTAGGTCCTCCGCTCTTTGGATGGTGTCTTTTCTTCTGTTTTTTTGCCTTTTGAAGTCAATGCTGGCTTTAGTATCGTGGGCGCGATAGCTGGATAACAGGCACCCAATATTAAATCCAAAATGTGAAGATTCAAAAGCTCTCGGTTGTGTCGACACAGTAAGCTGTTCAGAGCGTGTGAATGTGCAGGGTGCCAGCAAGAGAATGCTTAAATGATTTCTGTATTTGTAAAGCAGCAATATACCGAGTGCTGTACTGTGATTACTGTATGTCAGAGTATTACAGTCAGAGGAATGTTTATACATTTTCTATAAATGCACCTAACTATCTGAAAGACCATGATTAATACATGCATGTATATGCAATCATTTGCACGCTCTGCTAATCAAATAAAACGAAGTACATGCCACTGTGATATAGTTGCTGACCCCTCAGCATGAGGGGCTGATGTTCAGGGGAGTCGCAAAAGACAGTGTGTTGTGTAGTAGAAGAGTGTGGTGGAAAATGTTGAGGGAGGCTGGCTTTTATTCTTTTAGCAGAGGAACGGTAATGAGGGAGAGGAAATGTTCTTATTAATTTATGGAAATGAGTTGACACACAGTAAAATAATTCCATGAGGGACTCGGTGGTTTATAATCGCAGTACTTTTCAAATCATAGAATCATACCTAGAAGCCGTTCAGCCCATCATGCCTGTGCTCTTTGAAAGAGCAACCCAATTAGTCTCGCTCTCCTCCTCTTTCCCCACGGTATTTTGTTCCTTTTTAAGTATTTATCCAGTTGCCTTTTGAAAGTTATTATTGAATCTGGTTCCACCGCCCTTTCAGGCAGCGCGTTCCCGATCACAACAACTCGCTGCGTAAAATAATTATCCTCATCTCCCAAATGGATTTTTTTCCGAATGACCTTAGAAAGATAGAAACATAGAAAATAGGTGTAGGAGTAGGCCATTCGGCCCTTCGAGCCTGCACCACCATTCAATATGATCATGGCTGATCATGCAACTTCAGTACCCCATTCCTGCTTTCTCTCCATACCCCTTGATCCCTTTAACCGTAAGGGCCACATCTAACTCCCTTTTGAATATATCTAACGAACTGGCCTCAACAACTTTCTGTAGTAGAGAATTCCACAGGTTCACAATTCTCTGAGTGAAGAAGATTCTCCTCATCTCGGTCCTAAATGGCTTACCCCTTATCCTTAGACTGTGACCCCTGGTTCTGGACTTCCTCTGGACCTCTTCTGCTCAAAGGAGGACAATCCTGGAAAAAGCTGTAACAGGGTTTTAAGCGAGCGCAAAGAGGTGAGGGGAGCCAAAGGGAAGGTTTGTGATAAGGCGGAAGGCAGGAGAGATTAAATGACAAAAGGGATGATGGTGTGAGGCAAAAGGAGATGGGGAAGTAAAGAAACAAAAGATGGATCTAGAGGAGGTGTAAATGGGAATAGCAGAATTAGCAGCAACTGCCGTCTGAAAAGATGGGGGGGCAGAGGTTATGATCTGAAATGGCTGAACTCGATGTTGAGTCCGGAAGGCTGTAAAGTGCCTCATCGAAAGATGAGGTGCTGTTTATAAATCCCTCCATGGCCTCGCCCCTCCCTATCTCAGTAATCTCCTTCAGCCTCACAACCCCCTGGGATGTCTGCGCTCCTCTAATTCTGCCCTCTTGAACATCCCTGATTATAATCACTCAACCATTGATGGCCGTACCTTCAGCTTCCTGGGCCCCAAGCTCTTGAACTCCCTCCTTAAAACTCTTCATCTCTCTACCTCTCTTTGTTCCTTTAAGACGCTCCTTAAATCCTACCTCTTTGACCAAGCTTTGGGTCATCTGCCATAATTTCCTCTTTTTGCAGCTCGGTGCCAATTTGATTTGTTTTGTCTTATAACACTGCTGTGAAGCGCCTTGGGACGTTTTACTACGTTAAAGGCGCTATATAAATACAAATATGTCATCCTGAGTTGAGTAGGCTCTCCATGTTTCTCTGGAAGATCGCTGCAGTCAACCGAATTCCAAACGAGCATGTGTTGTAGATGAACAGTCCCTTGTGCGTGTTGATGCAGGTGAAGCCCTTCGAAGACTCCTCCAGCTCCTGCGTCATGTAGGCCGAAGTCAGGTCGAGCTTGGTGAATGTCTTGCCTCCTGCCAGCATCACAAATAGGTCGCCTGCCTTAGGTAGCGGGTATTGGTCCTGTAGCGAGAAACGATTAATAGTTACTTTATAATCGCCGCAAATCCTGACCGTGCCATCACTTTTGAGTACTGGAACAATTGGGCTGGCCCACTCGCTGAATTCCACTGGGGAGATGATGCCCTCGCGTTGCAGCCTGTCCAGCTCAATTTCCACTCTCTCCCTCATCATGTGAGGTACCGCTCGCGCCTTGTGGTGAATGGGTCGTGCCTCTGGGACCAAGTGGATCCGCACCTTCGCCCTGGAAAAGTTTCCAATGCCTGGCTCAAAAAGGGAAGGAAATTTGTTAAGAACCTGGGTACATGAGGCCTCATCGACACGTGATAGCGCTCGGATGTCATCCCAGTTCCAGCGGATTTTGCCCAGTCAGCTCCTTCCAAGCAGTGTGGGGCCATCGCCCGGGACAATCCAGAGTGGCAGTTTGTGCACTGTGCCCTCGTAGGTGACCTTGACCATGGCACTTCCCAGGACAGTGATGAGCTCTTTGGTGTACGTTCTCAGTTTCGTGTGGATGGGGCTCAGGGCTGGTCTGAGTGCCTTGTTGCACCACACATCTCAAACATCTTTTTACTCATGATGGATTGGCTAGCGCCAGTGTCCAGTTCCATGGCTATGGGTAAGCCATTCAATTTTATATTTAGCATTATAGGTGGACATTTCTTTGAAAATGTGTGCACCCCGTGTACTTAAGCATCTGCCTCCTCTCTCTGAGGCTCGAAATTGCTTTGATCCACCATGGACCGATCTTCCTCTGCCATGTGGTGGTTAGCAGGTTTTGCAGAGCTTACAGCTCATCTGCAAGTTCATTGGAGGTGCCCCATTGTTCCACAGCTCTTGCAAACATACCCTTTGTTGCAGACACTAAGGCATCTGGGTCACGTGAGGCCTGATGGCATTTGCAGACTCATGGTTCCTGCCCTGTACATTTCTGCTTGCAAACACAGTTCCAGTTAATTTATGAACATTGCTAGCACTTGTGTGCCGAGAGATTTGTTTGGTGTTGTCACTGATGGACATAAATGCCTGTGCTATCGCAATGGCCTTACTGAGGGTCGGTGTCTCTACAGTCAAAAGTTTTCATAGGATGGTCTCGTGGCCAATGCCCAGTACAAAAAAGTCTCTGAGCATCTGCTCCAGGTAGCCATCAAACTCACATTGTCCTGCAAGTCACCTTAGCTCGGCGATGTAGCTCGCCACTTCCTGACCTTCAGATTGCTGGCACGTGTAGAACCGATAACTTGCCATCAGCATGCTCTCCCTCGGGTTAAGATGCTTCCGAACCAGTGTACACAGCTCCTCATACGACTTATCTGTGGGTTTCACCGGAGCCAGAAGATTCTTCATGAGGCTGCAGGTCGGTGCCCCGCAGACCGTGAGGAGAGTTGCTCTCCTTTTTGCAGCGCTTCCTTCTCCGTCCAGCTCGTTGGCTACAAAGTACTGGTCTAGCCATTCGACATAGGCTTCCCAGTCCTCACCCTCTGAGAACTTCTCCAGGATGCCCACAATTTGCTGCATCTTTGATTTGCATTCGTGTTCTCGTCGCCAGTTATTGTGTTCCTAACACAGATGATACTGCACACAAGGAGGTTAAAGTAACAGTGACCTCAGTCTTTATTATGACACTCCAGAATGAGGAACTGGCCTTATGGGCCGGCTTATATATAGTGCTCCCAAAGGATGCTGGGATCCCTTGGGACTTCAGGGGATGCGCTCCCTGGTGGCGGAACATGGGAGTGCATGCTTTACAGATACACAACACTAACTCACCCGAGTATTGGGAGATTCACCTTAGTGCTAATTGGGGATGAATGCACAGAAGGCATTCATTTGGAGGGAGTGCAGTGCAGATGCAGCAGAATGATACTGGTGTTAAAAGGGTTAAATTATGAGGACAGGTTGCATAGACTGGGCTTGTATTCCCTTGAATATAGAAGATTAAGGAGTGAGCTAATTGAGGTGTTTAAAATGATTAAAGGATTTGATAGGGTAGATAGAAAGAAACTATTTCCTCTCGTGGGGGGAGTCCAGAACAAGGGGGCATAACCTTAAAATTAGAGCCAGGCCGTTCAGGGGTAATGTCAGGAAGCACTTCTTCGCACAAAGGGTGGTGGAAATCTGGAACTCTCCCCCCAGAAAGCTGTCGAGACTAGGTCAATTGAAAAATTGAAAAGAGAGATTGAAAGATTTTCGTTAGAAACATAGAAAATAGGTGCAGGAGCAGGCCATTCGGCCCTTCCTGCCTGCACCACCATTCAATATGATCATGGCTGATCATGCACCTTCAGTACCCCATTTCTGCTTTCTCTCCATACCCCTTGATCCCTTTAGCTGAAAGGGCCACCCACACAAGAGATTGGTGTACAGCACATAGTATTGGGGGTAATGTATTGACGTGGATAGAGAACTGGTTGGCAGACAGGAAGCAGAGAGTCAGGATAAACGGATCCTTTTCAGAATGGCAGGCAGTGACTAGTGGGGTGCCGCAGGGCTCAGTGCTGGGACCCCAGCTATTTACAATATACATCAATGATTTTGATGAAAGAATTGAGTGTAATATCTCCAAGTTTGCAGATGACACTAAGCTGGGTGGCAGTGTGAGCTGTAAGGAGGATGCTAAGAGGTTGCAGGGTGACTTGGACAGGTTAAGTGAGTGGGAAAATGCATGGCTGATGCAGTATAATGTGGATAAATGTGAGGTTATCCACTTTGGGGGCAAAAACACGAAGGCAGAATATTATCTGAATGCCGGTAGATTAGGAAAAGGGGAGGTGCAATGAGACCTGGGTGTCATGGTACATCAGTCATTGAAAGTTAGCATGCAGGTACAGCAGGCGGTGAAGACGGCAAATGGCATGTCGGCCTTCATAGCTAGGGGATTTGAGTATAGGAGCAGGGAGGTCTTACTACAGTTGTACAGGGCCTTGGTGAGGCATCACCTGGACTATTGTGTTCAGTTTTGGTCTCCTAATCTGACGAAGTACGTTCTTGCTATTGAGGGAGTGCAGCGAAGGTTCACCAGACTGATTCCCGGGATGGCAGGACTGACATATGAGGAGAGACTGGATCGACTGGGTCTGTATTCACTAGAGTTTAGAAGAATGAGAGGGGATCTCATAGAAACATATAAAATTCTGACGGGACTGGACAGTTTAGATGCAGGAAGAATGTTCCCGATGTTGGGGAAGTCCAGAACCAAGGGTCACAGTCTAAGGATAAGAGGTAAGCCATTTAGGACTGAGATGAGGAGAAACTTCTTCACTCAGTGAGTTGTTAACCTGTGGAATTCTCTACAGCAGAGAATTGTTGGTGCCAGTTCATTAGATATATTCAAGAGGGAGTAAGATATGGCCCTTACGGCTAAAGGGTTCAAGGGTATGGAGAGAAAGCAGGAAAGGTGTACTGAGGTGACTGATCAGCCATGATCTTATTGAATGGTGGTGGAGGCTCGAAGGGCCGAATGATCTACTCCTGAACCTATTTTCTATGTTTCTATGTTTCTAACTCCCTTCTTTGGAGTGTCGTCACTGTTGTAATGTGGGAAACACGGCAGCCAATTAGCACATAACAAGCTCCCACAAACAACAATGTGATAATGACCAGATAATCTGTTTTTAGTGATGTTGATTGAGAGATAAATATTGGCCAGGGCACCAGGGATATCTTCCTTGCTTTTCTTTGAAATTGTGCCCTGGGATATTTTACATCCACCTGAGAGGGCAGACGGGGGCCTCGGTTTAACGTCTCATCCGAAAGATGGCCCCTCCCTCAGCACTCCCCTGGAGTGTTAGCCTAGATTTATGTGTTCTAGTCTCTGGAGTGGGATTGGATCCAGAAGCTTTCTGATTCATAGGCAAGGGTGCTCCCCACTGAGCCATAGCTGACACTATTTATAATATATGATACTATTGAGTTAGCTTGATTTTTGCCCCAGATCGGTCACAGGGGTGGCTAGTGTGAGGAATGGAAATCTGTCGCTGGGGGGAGTAGGAGATGCTTTTCCATGATTGGGTATAAGGCTCACTGTTGGAACCGCTGCAATGTTCATCTGGCTATGTTAGAACTGACCGAAAAGTGCTTGATATCGCCAGTGGGTGAGAAAAGAGGGGAAATTATCCATTTCCCAACTCATTCTGATGAGACACACTATTCGCAGGGATTAGCATCCTATTGTGAAGCAACATTCGTGCAGCAGACATGACTCAGCTAGCCCAAAAAAAACACATTCTGGGCCAAGAGAACCGGCAAAGAATTAAAGAAACGTAAATTGTCGCCAATTCTTGAGAGGCGGGAGAGGCGAAATCTCCTTGGTGACAATCTCACCACGAAAAGGGTATCCAGACAGATTGACAAGTTATTTCAACAGCTTAAAGAGAAAAAACAATGACTATTGATTACACTGCAGAATTAGCTAAGGGTGTTGGTGCTATTCATGTTCTTAATGTCAGCTGCTTCTTCCTGCCTCCTCCCCTTTCCTTCCACTTGCTATGATGAGGTATGCCCTAATGTATTAGCTGTGGCTCAGTGGGCAGCACTCTCGCTTTTGAGTCAGAAGTTTGTGGGTTTGAGTCCCTCTCCAGGTTCTTGAATACAAAAATCTCAGCTGACACTCCAGTGTAATGCTAAGAGAGCACTGCACTGTTGGAGGTACTGTTGTTCAGATGAGACATTCAACCGAGGCCCCGTTTACTCTCTCAAGTGGATGTAAAAGATCCCAAAGCACTATTTTGAAGAAAAGCAGGGGAGTTATCCCCGGTGTCCTGGCCAATATTTATCCCTCAATCAACATAACAAAAAAAACAGATTATCTGGTCATTATCACATTGCTGTTCGTGGGAGCTTGCTGTGTGCAAATTAGCTGCCGCGTTTCCCACATTACAACAGTAACTACACGTCAAATTGGCTGTGAGGCGCTTTCAGACGGCTGGTGGTCGTGAAAGGCGCTATATAAATGCAAGTCTTTTTTCTAATGCCACTCTCAGCTGCACTCTGTCTGCTTTCTGCTGTCCACTGCCAGTCCACCCCTCGCTTCAGTCAGCGTGTGGATACATTATACATTTACGTGGCAAAACGCCCTTGAATATAAGCATGTTGTTATGATCTGGAATGCGCTGCCTGAAAGGGTGGTGGAAGCAGATTCAATAGTAACTTTCCAAAGGGTAACAGGGTAAATACTTGAAAAGGAAAAGAGAAAATTGCAGGGCTATGGGGAAAAAGCAAGGAAAGAGTGACTAATTGGATCGCTTTTAGAGAGAGCCAGCACAGGCACGATGGGCCGAATGACCTGCTTTTGTGCTCTCTGATTCTATGTGACTCTTTTTGGCCAGTGGTGAGTACTGTTGTGTGTTCGCTGGAAGATTCCCGCCAGGTTGAGAGCCATTGCGGTTTACCCACTTGATAGTGTCGCGAGCCAGATTACCCACACACCTTCACTTGTATGTGCCCGCTCAGTGATGCAGCAGCTATTTATGCCTGAAGGGGTTTCCTGTTGAACAGACGAAGATCATCGTCAGCCATTCACAGCTACGTAAATAAAGTTTACAGAATCCCTCATCCTACCCACACCGTTATCTTCAGACCACTTCAAAGGGTAGAAGCTAGTGGGTTAACGTGATCAGAATGCCTTATGTAATTAATACAATTCCATGTCCGTGTCCTAACTCGCAGCAAGTCCCGCTCACCCATCACCCCTGTGCTCACTGACCTACATTGGCTCTTGGTTAACCAACGCCTCAATTTTAAAATTCTCATCCTTGTTTTCAAATCCCTCCATGGCCTCGCCCCTCCCTAGCTCTCCAATCTCCTCCAGCCCCACAACCCCCTGGAATATCTGCACTCCTCTGATTCTGGCCTCTAGCATATCCCTGACTTTCATCGTTCCACCATTGGTGGCCGTGCCTTCTGTTGCCTCGGCCCTAAGCTCTGGAATTCCCTCCCTAAACCTCTCCGTCTATCTTTCCTCCTTTAAGGTGTTCCTTAACACCTACCTCTTTGACGTAGCTTTTGGGCTGATGCCCCAATTTCTCCTTATGTGGCTCGGTGTCAAATTTTTCACTTATAAAACACTCCTTTGATGCACTTTGGGATGTTTTAGAGTTGCTGTGTTATTTGGATTAGGTGGAGTATAATGAAAATGGAGCTTGTGTGCTGATATGATCTTATAAGTATACATGCGCAAACGGACATGGTAGCATAGTGGTTATGTTACTGGGCTAATAATAGAGACCTGGACTAATCATAGAATCATAGAAATTTACAGCACGGAAGGAGGCCATTTTGGCCCATCGTGTTCGTGCCGGCCAACAAGAGGCTATCCAGCCTAATCCCACTTTCCAGCTCTCGGACCGTAACCCTGCAGGCTACGACACTTTAAGTGCACATCCAAGTAATTTTTAAATGTAGTGAAGGTTTCTGCCTCTACCACCCTTTCAGGCAGTGAGTTCCAGACTCCCACAACCCTCTGCGTGAAGAAATTTCCCCTCAAATCCCCTACAACCCTTCTACCAATTACTTTAAATTTATGCCCCCTGGTTGTTGACCCCTCTGCTAAGGGAAATAGGCCCTTTATAGTCCTTTCTATCCACTATATCTAGGCCCCTCATATTTTTATACACCTCAATGAGGTCTCCCCTCAGCCTCCTCTGTTCCAAGGAAAACAAACTCAGCCTATCCAATCTGTCCTCATAGCTAAGATTCTCTACTCCTGGCAATATCCTCATAAATCTCCTCTGTACCCTCTCCAGTGCAATTACGTCCTTCCTGTAATGCAATGACCAGAACTGCACACAGTACTCCAGCTGTGTTTTATAGAGTTCAAGCATAACCCTCCTGCTCTTATATTCTATGCCTCGGCTAATATAGGCAAGCATTCCGTATGCCTTCTTAACCACCTTATATATTTGGCCTGCTACTTTCAGGGATCTGTGAACATACACTCCAAGTTCCCTTTGTTCCTCTACACTTCTCAGTGTTCTGCCATTTAATGTGTATTCCCTTGCCTTGTTAGCCCTCCCCAAATGCATTACCTCGCACTTCTCCGGATTAAATTCCATTTGCCACTGTTCTGCCCACCTGACCAGTTGATTGATATCTTCCTGCAGTCTGCAGCTTTCTTCTTCATTATCAACCACACAGCCTATTTTAGTATCATCTACAAACTTCTTAATCATACCCCCTATATTCAAGTTTAGATCATTGATATATATCACAAAAAGCAAGGGACCTAGTACTGAGCCTTGGGGAACCCCACTGAAAACATCCTTCCAGTCACAGAAACACCCATTAACCATTATCCTTTGCTTCCTGCCTCTGAGTCAATTTTGGATCCAACTTACCACTTTGCCCTGGATCCCTGGGCTTTTACTTTCGTGACCAATCTGCCATGTGGGTCCTTATCAAAAGCTTTGCTAAAATCCATGTACATTACATCATACACACAGCTCTCATCGACCCTCCTGGTTACCTCCTCAAAAAATTCAATCAGCTTAGTCAGACATGACCTTCCTTTAACAAATCCATGCTGACTGTCCTTAATTAGTCCGTGTCTTTCTAAATTAAAATTTATTCTGTCCTTCAGGATTTTTTCCAATAATTTTCCCTCCACTGAGGTTAGGCTGGCTGGCCTGTAATTACTCGGTCTATCCCTTTCTCCCTTCTTAAACAAAGGTACCGTTAGCAGTCCTCCAGTTTTCCGCAAGTTGGCTGCTGCGTCTCCCACATTACAACAGTGATCCGGAGACATAAGTTCATATCCCACCACGGCAGCTAGGGAATTTAAATTCAGGAAATTAAATCAAATCTGGAATAAAAATATAGTATCAGTAATGGTGACCATGAAACTATCATTAAAAACTCATCTAATCCACTAATGTCCTTTAGCGAAGGAAATCTGCCGCCCTTACCTTGTCTGGCCCATATGTGACTCCAGACCCACAGCAATGTGGTTGACTCTTAACTGCCCTCTGAAATGGCAATTAGGGATGGGCAGTAAATGCTGGCCTTGCCAGCGATGCTCATATACCTTGAACAAATTAAAAATAACACTTGCCATCCAAAGAAAAAAAAGAAAGACTTGCAATTATATAGTGCCTTTCATGACCAACGGGCGTCTTAAAGGGCTTTACGGCCAATTAAGTACTTTTGGAGTGTAGTCACTGTGGTAATGTGGGAAATGCGGCAACAAACTAGCGCACAGCAAGATCCCACAAACAGCAATGTGCTAATCTGTTTTTAGTGATGTTGATGGAGGGATAAATATTTTCCAGGACACGAGGATAACTCCTCTGTTCTTCTTCAAAATAGTGTCATGGGATCTTTTATGTCCACTTGAGAGGGCAGACGGGGCCTCGGTTTAACATCTCAACTGAAAGACGGCACCTCTGACAGTGCAGCACTCCCTCAGCACTGCACTGAGGGTCAGGCTAGATTTATGTGCTCCAATCCCTGGAGTGGAACTTGAACCCACAACCTTCTGACTCAGAGGTGAATGTGCTGCCCACTGAGCCATGGCAACAGCCTCCACAAGCTCACAATCCATTAAGTTTTGAACTGAGGAGCCTGGGCTTCTATCGCACAGCAGCAGTGTGAGCTTCAACTAGGAATCGCTCGCTGGCCAGGAGTAATTGGGTAGATTTGGGTGCAGCTCTGGTGTTGTGGATCAGCCACCCATTGTAGAAATTGACCGATCTTTACTTCCGTTAATCTTCCGTTAACATAGAAACATAGAAACATAAAAAATAGATGCAGGAGTAGGCCATTCGGCCCTTCGAGCCTGCACCACCATTCAATAAGATCATGGCTGATCCTTCACCTCAGTACCCCTTTCCTGTTTTCTCTCCATACCCCTTGATCCCTTTAGCCATAAGGGCCATATCTAACTCCCTCTTGAATATATCTAATGAACTGGCATCAACAATTCTCTGCGGTAGAGAATTCCACAGGTTAACAATTCTCTGAATGAAGAAGTTTCTCCTCTTCCTCAGTCCTAAATGGCTTACCTCTTATCCTTAGACTGTGACCCCTGGTTCTGGACTTCCCAACATCGGGAACATTCTTCCTGCATCTAACCTGTCCAGTCCCGTCAGAATTTTATATGTTTCTATGAGATCCCCTCTCATTCTTCTAAACTCCAATGAATACAGACCCAGTCGATCCATCCAGGAATCAGTCTTGCCATCCCGGAAATCAGTCGAGTGAACCTTCGCTGCACTCCCTCAATAGCAAGAACATCCTTCCTCAGATTAGGAGACCAAAACTGAACACAATATTCCAGGTGAGGCCTCACCAAGGCCCTGTACAACTGCAGTAAGATCTCCCTGCTCCTATACTCAAATCCCCTAGCTATGAAGGCCAACATGCCATTTGCCTTCTTTACCGCCTGCTGTACCTGCATGCCATCTTTCAATGACTGATGTACCATAACACCCAGGTCTCGTTGCACCTCCCCTTTTCATAATCTGCCGCCATGCAGATAATATTCTGCCTTCATGTTTTTGCCACCAAAGTGGATAACCTCACATTTATCCACATTATACTGCATCTGCCATGCATTTTCCCACTCGCCTAACCTATCAAAGTCACCCAGCAGCCTCTTAGCATCCTCCTCACAGCTCACACTGCCACCCAGCTTAATGTCATCTGCAAACTTGGAGATATTACACTCAATTCCTTCATCTAATTCATTGATGTATATTGTAAATAGCTGGGGTCCTATCACTGAGCCCTGTGGCACCCCACTAGTCACTGCCTGCCATTCTGAAAAAGTTCCGTTTATCCCGACTCTCGGCTTCCTGTCTGCCAACCAGTTCTCTATCCACGTCAATACATTACCTCCAATGCCATGTGCTTTAATTTTGCACACCAATCTCTTTTGTGGGACCTTGTCAAAAGTCTTTTGAAAGTTCAAATACACCACATCTACTGGTTCTCCCTTGTCCACTCTACTAGTTACATCCTCAAAAAATTCTAGAAGATTTGTCAAGCATGATTTCCCTTTCATAAATCCATGCTGACTTGGACCGATTCTGTCACTGCTTTCCAAATGTGCTGCTATTTCATCTTTAATAATTGATTCCAACATTTTCCCCACTACCGATGTCAGGCTGACCGATCTATAATTCCCCGTTTTCTCTTTCCCTCCTTTTTTAAAAAGTGGTGTTACATTAGCTACCCTCTGGAACTGATCCAGAGTCGATAGACTGTTGGAAAATGATCACCAATGCATCCACTATTTCTAGGGCCACTACCTTAAGTACTCTGGGGTGCAGACTATCAGGCCCTGGGGATTTATCGGCCTTCAATCCCATCAATTTCCCTAATACAATTTCCTGACTAATAAGGATTTCCTTCAGTTCCTCCTTCTCGCTAGACCCTCGGTCCCGTAGTATTTCTGGAAGGTTATTTGTGTCTTCCTTCGTGAAGACAGAACCAAAGTATTTACATAGAAACATAGAAAATAGGTGCAGGAGTAGGCCATTCGGCCCTTCTAGTCTGCACCGCCATTCAATGAGTTCATGGCTGAACATGCAACTTCAGTACCCCATTCCTGCTTTCTTGCCATATCCCTTGATCCCCCTATAGTAAGGACTTCATCTAACTCCTTTTTGAATATATTTAGTGAATTGGCCTCAACAACTTTCTGTGGTAGAGAATTCCACAGGTTCACCACTCTCTGGTTGAAGAAATTCCTCCTCATCTCGGTCCTAAATGGCTTACCCCTTATCCTTAGACTGTGTCCCCTGGTTCTGGACTTCCCCAACATTGGGAACATTCTTCCTGCATCTAACCTGTCTAACCCCGTCAGAATTTTAAACGTTTCTATGAGGTCCCCTCTCATTCTTCTGAACTCCAGTGAATACAAGCCCAGTTGATCCAGTCTTTCTTGATAGGTCAGTCCCGCCATCCCGGGAATCAGTCTGGTGAATTTGTTCAATTTGTCTGCCATTTCTTTGTTCCCCATTATAAATTCACCTGATTCTGACTGCAAGGGACCTACGTTTGTCTTCACTAATCTTTTTCTCTTCACTTATCTATAGAAGCTTTTGCAGTCAGTTTTTATGTTCCCAGCAAGCTTTCTCTCATACTCTATTTTCGCCCTCCTAATTAAACCCTTTTGCCCTCCTCTGCTGAATTCTGAATTTCTCCCAGTCCTCAGGTTTGCTGCTTTTTCTGGCCAATTTATATGCCTCTTCCTTGGATTTAACACTATCCCTAATTTCCCTTGTTAGCCACGGTTGAACCACCTTCCCCGTTTTATTTTTACTCCAGACAGGGATGTACAATTGTTAAAGTTCATCCATGTGATCTTTAATGTCTGCCATTGCCTATCCACCGTCAGCCCTTTAAGTATCATTCACCAATCTATTCTAGCCAATTCACGTCTCATACCATTGAAGTTACCTTTCCTTAAGCAGCAAGCATAGGAACAGGAGGAGGCCATTCAGCCCCTCGAGCCTGTTCCACTATTCAATGAGATCATGGCTGATCTGTCTCTTAATTCCATCTACCCCACCTTGTTTCCGTAACCTTAATACCATCACCCAACAAAAATCTATCAATCTTTGACATTTTGAATTGACTCCCAGCCTCAAGAGTTTTGGCGGGGGGCGGGGAGAGAGTTCCAGATTTTCACTACCCTTTGTGTGACGAAGTGCTTCCTGACATCACCCCTGAACAGCCTGTCTCTAATTTTAAGGTTATGCCCTCTTGTTCTGGACTCCCCCACCATAGGAAATGGTTTCTCCCTATCAACTCCTTTAATCATCTTGAACATCTCAATTAGACCACCCCTTAATCTTCTATACTCAAGGGAATTCAAGCCACAAATCTACCCCAGTAATCATGGGATTACTTTCAATATAACCATCTTGGCTTTATATAATGCATGTGTGATCACATTTATTTTATGTATTTACATAGTCTATCACAGCGTTATCACTTAGCCCCTGTATAAACTGTGAACATACATTGGGCTGGTACGTTATTTGGTTGGTTCCTTACTGTACAGACTGAAGAAGTAAATTGCTGTTTTTCCACACTGTCCTCACAATAACAGTGCAGTGTGTAATGGATATGATACTATCACAACAACACTTGGCGTTGGAATTATTCATGTACTAATTGCGATACTGACAGAACCCTGCCGTTGCTTTTACCGCGAGTGTCAGCTTTTGGTGAGTTGATTCAATCACTGCGTTTGTGAACTACTGGTTATTATATCAGTTTCATAGATGGCACTGGTTGCGTTATACTAATGGGTAAAAATAAACTTGTCACAAGTACTCAATGTTGCTATATTTTAGTGAGAAAATATACTGATACTAAGATACCAAAGAGGCTCACTCCTAACGCATGGTTATGGTACTGGACTAGCAACCTCGAGGTCATGTGTCCATATCCCACCATAGTTAATGCAATAAATGTGGTCATTTGTTAGCTGGCATCAGGTAAAAATGACTGTGAGAGCCACAAGATTCTCATACAAACCCAACTGGTTCACTAATGTCTTTCAGGGAAGGCAACCTGCCACCCCTACCCAGTCTAGCCTACACGTGGCTCCAGTCAGACACTACTCTACATGGTCAGATACTACTACCTCAAGTTGCTGGAGAAATACCACCAACGATGTCTCCGCAAGATCCTACAAATCCCCTGGGAGGACAGGTGCACCAACATCAGCATCCTCATTCAGGCTAACATCCCCAGCATTGAAGCACTGACCACACTCGATCAGCTCTGCTGAGCAGGTCACATAGTCCACATGCCAGACACGAGACTCCCAAAGCAAGCGCTCTACCCGGAGCTCCTTCACGGCAAACATGCCAAAGGTGGGCAGCGGAAACGCTACAAGGACACCCTCAAAGCCTCCCTGATAAAGCGTAGTATTTCCACTGACACCTGGAAGTCCCTGGCCCAAGACCGCCCTAAGTGGAGGAAGTGCATCCGAGAGGGCGCTGAGCACCTCGAGTCTCAACGCCGAGAGAATGCAGAAATCAAGCGCAGGCAGCGGAAGGAGCGTGCGGCAAACCAGTCCCACACATCCCTTCCCTCAATGACTATCTGTCACATCTGTGACAGAGTCTGTGGCTCTCGTATTGGACTGTTCAGCTACCAAAGAACTCACTTCAGGAATGGAAGCAAGTCTTCCTCGATCCCAAGGGACTGTTTATGAATGAATGACTACATGGTTACGCTTCATATCCTCTGAACTGGCCGAACAAGCCCCTCAGCTGTAAAAACAATGGTTATGAAGCATTGGCCCGTCACCAAATTCTCAGGGCAACTAAGGATGGGCAATGAAAATACAGCCCGGCCAGCATTGTTCATAGCCCAGGAGGCCTCGACAACTCCAGACAATCTGACTCCAGTCAATCACTCAGAGTTCCCAGGTACAATAACTTAAAAGTGTCAGCTGTGGCTCAGTGTGTATCACACTTGCCTGAGTCTGA
Source organism: Pristiophorus japonicus (assembly GCF_044704955.1). NCBI lineage: Eukaryota > Metazoa > Chordata > Chondrichthyes > Pristiophoridae > Pristiophorus > Pristiophorus japonicus. The sequence goes on from NC_091995.1 coordinate 75,113,489, forward strand.
AGGTTGTGGGTTCAAGTCCCACTTCAGAGACTTCAGCACAAAAATCTAGGCTGATTCTCCAGTGCAGTGCTGAGAGAGTGCTGCACTGTCGGAGGTGCCGTCTTTTGAATGAGATGTTAAACCGAGGCCCCCGTCTGCCCTCTCAGGTGGGCGTAAAAGATCCCATGGCATTTCGAAGAAGAGCAGGAGAGTTATCCCCGGTGTCCTAGCCAATATTTATCCCTCAATCGTCATCACTAAAACAGATTAACTGGTCATCCTCACATTGCTGTTTGTGGGAGCTTGCTGTGCGCAAATTAGCTGCTGCATTTCCTACTTTACAACAGCGACTACACTCCAAAAGTACTTCATTGGCTGTAAAGCGCTTTGGGATGAACGGTGGTCATGAAAGGCACTAAGTAAGTGAAAGTCTTTCTTCCTTTCTTAAAAGAGCTAATGTGTGGTTAGTTACTTTGTTAATATATTGCAAGTTACTGTTTTATAAGCTCGTTTATACAGGCAATGCGGGACAGAAAATTCGTGTTGGGCAGGATAAACAATATGTGGGCACAATCTCATGCATTCCTCCCCGTAACTGTGCCCATTTTAGGACCACGCTGCATCTGCTAGTGAATGGTTCTGTACGATTCCTGGTGCTACGTTTCCGCGAGTACTGCTTTTGTTTTTTCCACCACACAAAAACATTTATAAAAAATATTGCATATGAACATACGAAATTGGAGCAGAAGTAGGCCACTCCCCCACTCTGTTGAGTTTGCTGATCTTAGCTTAGGTAGCAGTAAAAATCCTGCCATTTGCCTTGGTGTACCCTAGGTTAGGAAGAGTCAAAATCAGACAGGGAAACAAGGATGAGAATTTTTTTTTAAATCGAGGCGTTGCCGGACCGGGAGCCAATGTAGGTCAGCGAGCACAGGGGCGATGGGTATGCCATTGTAATGTATGCACCTGTGAGTATGCCCACAGGTTTGTAGAGTTGTTGAGTTGGGAGTGGCTTAGCCAGTCACGTGATGTGCACAAGACTCAATAAAATCCCAGCCAGTTGGGTTCGGGGGATTCGCAATGAGGCAGGTGGTTGTGAGTCTGGTGGATGAACTGGTAATGTGTAGTGTGATTGCTGCCCACACTGCGATATGTGTGCGCACTAGATCCGTGCAGCAGAGCAAGTCTCCAGTCATCCTGGTTTACCCTTGCCACTGGATAAAGGCCTAGCTCTGTCAAGCCCGTGTGGTGGCTGATGTGCAACAGTTACCACACGTTAAAAAAATCCACGCACAGACATCTTCCACCCCTGGAGCTCAGGACTGGAATATCGAGTCCGCCATTGAAACATCTGTGAACTCATCCCTTTTGGCGTGGAAGCAAGTCATCCTCGTTCGAGGGACCGCTATGATGATGAGTGTGATTGCTAATAAACCAACTAGTTCTTAATAGCAATGTGTTGCTATGAATTCTTAAGCAAACAGCCCATGAAGCAAATACATTACAGCCATGATAGTGACAAAGGAGTGCACAAAAATGCATGAGTGAGTGTATTTTGCAGGTTATTGTGGCTCACACAAGTTAAATCATTTGCACTGTTCCTGTCGGGGCTTTAATGAAACCAATTTATGGTGATTTGTAGCTTTCGAGTGTGTGTTTCTATCAGCTGCACTGCCTACGTGCCGTCCCGAACTGCAGCTTGGAGGCTGTGGATGAGACAGCAGTCAGAAGTGAGGCTGGTTAACACTGAAATTGCAACATCGCAAACTGCTAGCCCTTATTGATGTGAGAGTGTAGCAGGAGCCGACAGTCTGGGTTTGTATGTGGTCAGTACCACATTTGTAGTTAAGCTTCAGTGTAATGTACGATATAAAACTGGTCAAGGTCTTGCAGCTGGAGTCTGGTTTCTGGGGGAGGAAGTTATAAGCATTTTTTGTTTACACCCCCAGTGCTTTGTCCAAGTTTTTAATGTTCACGTATGAGAATGGATTTGAGTGTCAACCAGGGTTGCCAACTCTCCAGGACTGCCCTGGAGTCTCCAGGAATTGAAGATTAATCTCCGGGACATTGCTGCAAGCAACACCCAAGAGAAAAACTCATTGGGACGTTAAACAAATTGGTGTTTTTCTTTGAACACTTTTGTTTATACATAATAAAAATATTTGAGATGGGAATAAAGGCTGTTTGAGTGACAGGTGAGAATCGACCAATCAAGTAATAAGGAGTCTGCTTGTTTTCCAATTGGTGTGGGTAGGCGGGGCATCGCTGGGACGGACGTGTCAGGCGACCAATTGCGAGAGTGCAGGGTGCGGGGCAGTTAGCGGCAGGAGATCATGTGACCAAAGCTCCAGGAATACATCTAACCAGGGTTGGCAACTGTAATGTAGGCACCTGTGAGTATGTTCACAGGTTGTAGAGCTGTTGACTAAGGGGACCATCAGCCGGTCCAGGCAGCGGGTGGTCGAGGGAGTCGTTCAGCCCGACTGCGTGCCTTTCTTTCACGGTTACATCCGAGCCAGGGTGTCCCTGGAGATGGAGCACGCGGTGTCCACTGGTACGCTCGGGGCCTTCCGCGAGAGGTGGGCGCCGGAGGGACTGGAGTGCATCATCACCCCCGGTAACCAAATTTCAATTTGATTTTACATGTTTTAAAGTTTAATTTTTTTTTATTGCTGGTTTTAGTGTCCCCCACCTTTTAGCCAGGGGGCACTTGTAAAATTTGTGTTTTTAGTGCCCAAAAAACCCCCCCAAAAAAATCCCAAAAAATCACCCAAAAAATTGTTTTTTAAAAGACCACAAAAAAAGAGCACTTGAAAAGTGTTTGGAGTATTCCCCAGATCAGGGGGCACTTGATTTAACTGTTTAATTTTGTTTCACAACTAAAAGAGTTGTAGAGCTGTTGACTAAGGGGGCCATCAGCCTGTCCAGGCAGCGGGCGGTCGAGGGGATCGTTCAACCAGACTGCCTGCCTTTCTTCCGCGGTTACATCGAGCCAGGGTGTCCCTGGAGATGGAGCATGCGGTGTCCACCGGTACGCTCGCGGCATTCCGCGAGAGGTGGGCGCCGGAGGGACTGGAGTGCATCATCACCTCCGGCAACCAAATTTTAATTTGATGTTTTTTGTCTAAAGTTTAATTTGTTTATTGTGCCTGTTCCCCCCCTTTTAGTCAGGGGGCACTTGTATAATTTGTGTTTTAGTGCCCTCAAAAAAAAAATGAGGGGGCACTTGTTTGAAAGTGTTTGGTGTGTTCCCCCTCCTTTAATCAGGGGGCACTTGATTTAATGTTTTATTTGTTCACAACAAACTTGTTGTAGAGCTGTGAGTTGGGAGTGGCTTAGCCAGTCACGTGATGGTCACTACACTCAATAAAACCCCAGCCAGTTGGTTTTGGGGGATCCACGAGGCAAGTGGTTGTGAGCCTGGTGGATGAACTAGTAATGTGTAGTGTGATTGTTAAACCTTTGCTAATAAACCAACTCGTTCTTAATGGCAATTTGTTGCTATGAATTCTTAAGCAAAGAGCCCATGAAGCAAATATATTACAGCAACCCTACTGCCAACAGGCTGTTGAAAGGTGGCAGGAGGAGACCTAGTGCACAGACTGAGCCTGTCCTCACCCAGTGTTTACACAGAAGCTGTTTCCAGCAGGAATCACCCGACAGCAGACAGAAGCAGAAAGCCCAACTGACTTTTCCCTTCCCTTGTAACAGGAAACTGCAAGCACAAGAAGAAGCCATTTAGCCCATCCGCGTAGGACCTAACTCAGGCGTTACAGCATTCAAATACATTTTAACAACACTTGGTCCAATACCATGCCTGGTACAATACTCACTCTCTATGTAAAGAAACTGTCCCTGAGAACTGTGTAAAGCTCACTTAAACTGATGTCCTTTTGGCTAAGGTTGAGGTAATACTCTGATAATATATTGATACAGAGACTTATGCTACCCTGCGCCATTTCTTGGCAGTGAATTGCTGTAAGCAGGTTGATTGAGAAGCTGCCAGTTATATTGGCTGCATGTGCCAGCTCCTGCGGCTTTGGAACCATGAGTGTGCAAGATGCTTCACACATATGGTCTGGAATTAGAAAAAAACACCTGCTTGTACAGGAAGCACCACCAATTCCTCAGCCTGATACTAAGCAAGAGAGTTAACAGAAAAACAAATCAAAGCAATTGGATTTTAACACCAAATCGTTGCTGACTTAATATAAAACTGTATGGGTCCCATACTATCTGTGCGCTGCCCCTTAAGCACTGCAAGCAATGTAAGGTTGTCGATTGTAAAATTCTGCTCCTCGCGTTCAACTCCCTCCATGGCCTCGCCCCTCCCTATCTCCGTAATCTCCTCCAGCCCCACAACCTTCCGAGATATCCGCGTTCCTCCAATTGTGGCCTCTTGCGCATCCACAATTTTCATTGCTCCACAATTGGCGGCCGTGCCTTCAGCTGCCTGGGCCCTAAGCTCTGGGATTCCCTCCCTAAACTCGTGAGATCGTGCAGAGTGCACAGCGGCCCTTCCCCTTTAAGCACAGAGGAGGGCGGTGAAACTCATCAGCGCTACGCGGAACCTCCACGCAGTGCTGCCAATAGCGCCCCGTTAGTGCCGTTAGTCCCGCCCCAAGAGCAGGTGGAGCGCGCGAGATTGAGCTCCGCTAGGCCAATTCCGTGGCCGGGGCAGGACTTTCACGCCGGCCACAGGAAGTCCCGCCCTGAGCAGGTTACCGCCCCCAATCGGGGCGCAGGGCAATTTCTCCCCCTCTGTATCTGCTCTATCAAAACCTTTCATAATTTTAAAGACATCTCTTAGGTCACCTCTCAGTCTTCTCTTTTCAAGATTTATGACTCCCCGGGTGCTCTGACCGGTTAAAGACTTGAAGCACCTTACCCACGCCTCCCCCCCTTTTAAAATCGGGGCCACTGTGTCCGAAACAGTTTCAACTAAATTGTATGTGACATAATGAATTGACTTAAACACTTACTTCAGTGTAAGTGACACTAAGCAAGCTGTGGCTGGTGATTTCATTTTCTGCAGTCTGTCTGCTGCAGTTAAATACTTGTTGCCATAGCGCTGTACGGTTAGTGCCACAGCTAGGAGCAGCAGTTGTAATGTTTGAAACGTGAAGGCAGTGATGTATTTGCTTCATGGGCTCTTTGCTTAAAAATTCACAGCAAAATATTGCTATTAAGAACTATTTGGTTTATTAACAAAGGTTTAACATTACCAGTTCATCCACCAGGCTCACAACTGCATGCCTCATCGTGGATGACCTAGACCCAACTGACTGGGGTTTTATTGAGTCTTGTGAATGAAGCGTGACTGGCTAAGCCATTCCCAACTCAACAGCTCTACAACTATTTTGTTGTTGAACAATAATCAAATGCCCCCTGATTAAAGGAGGGGACTAAAACCGACAAACTTAAACAAATTAAACTTTAGACAGTCAACTTAAATCAAATTAAAATGTGGTTGCCGGAGGTGATGATGCACTCCTGTCCTTCCGGTGCCCACCTCTCGCGGAAGGCCGCGAGCGTACTGGTGGACACCGCGTGCTCCATCTCCAGGGTCACCCTGGCTCGTCAACAGCTCTGAAAAGCTGTCAGCCTACTCACAAGTGCATACAATACAAAGGCCATCCATCTTACTTTTAGAGTTGAAGAAGTTGGCTTTTTTTCAGGTCGTTTCATATGGGTAGGCAGACACATATTTTAGATCTCTGGAAATGCCTGGGGGCAAATGAATCTGTTAGAAGGTGAGGATTGAGGCAAGGTCTGGGGCTGGATATTTCTCTAACCAGTGACGTAGAAGCGACATGGGACTTCCGAAAGTGATCTTGCAGCTAACGCAGCAGACAATTTGCACACAGCAAGATCCCACACAAACAGCGATGTGATAATAACCTGATAATCTGGTTGAGGGATAAATATTGGCCCAGGACACAAAGGAGAATTCTCCTGGCTCTTCTTCAAAATAGTGGGAATGTAATTAAGGGAACGCGGCAGACAATTTGCACGCAGCAAGCTCTGACAAACAATAATGTGATAATGATCAGATAATGTTTTGTTAATCAATGTTGACCAGGACACCAGGGATAGCTCCCTGCTCTTCTTTGAATTAGTGCCTTGGAATCTTTCACTTCCATCACAGAGGGCAGATGAGACCTAAGTTTAATGTCTCATCTGAAAGACGGCGCCTCCCGACAGTGCAGCACTCCGTCAGCACTGCACTGGGAGCGTCAGCCTGGATTTAAGTCCCTGGAGTGGAACTTAAACCCACAACTTTCTGACTCAGAGGCGAGAGTGCTGCCCACTGAACCACGGCTGATACAACAGGAGGCGGAGCACCCACATTCTGAAGTTTGAGTGCACACGCCGAGGAAGCTTTGCAACTCATTGGACGCTATCTTCATGTAATTGTTTACATAAAGAAGCTTTTAATGGTTTTAAAATCCTAGACATTGGTTTGGAGCAGTGTTGCGACTGGAGTGTTCTCCCCGGTGTCCTGGCCAATACTTACTCCTGACCCAACATCACGATTATCTGGTCATTATCACATTGCTGTTTGTGGGACCTTTCTGTGCGCTAAATTGGCTGCCCCGTTTCCTACATTTCAAAAGTTCTTAATTGGCTGTAAACACTTTGGGATGTCCTGAGGTCATGAAAGGTGCTGTGTAAATGGTAAGTTCTTTCAAGTCTTTCTTTTTGACTGATGCTCAGTTTGATCTCTGGTAGAACTGCTCAGCTCTAGACCCCATCACAGATTTGATTCAGAGATGAATGCAAGAGCACAGTGGCAAACCTTCCCTTGACATCAAGGCAACCTTAGGTATGGCAGCAAGCCAGCCCAAGAACAACTGAGGTCAATGGGGCCAAAGGGAAGACCCTTCAATGGCTGCAGTCATACCTGACACAAAAGAGAATGGTCGTGATTGTAAGAGACCCAGAACATTCCTTGGCTCGCCATCTTCAGAGGTTTCATCAATGACCTTCCCTTTGTCATAAGGTCTGGATGGGGTGTTGACATTTGCACAATTCCATTCATAATTTGTTTTGATAATGAAACAGCCCATACCAGCCTACTGAAAGACATGGTTAACACTCAGATAATAACCATCTCTAGTATGAGAAAGCCCTGACTTTCAATAGCACCATTAATGCCAAGTCCTTCATCATCAACATCTTAGAGGTAATCACTGACCATAAGCTGAACTGAACCATCGCATGGTTGTGTAATCTGTAACAAGTAGCTCACATCCTGACCCTTTAAGGGGGGAGAAATTCACTATCGCCCCGTTTGGGGCATTAATTTTTAAAAGTTTGAAAGGTTAGCGCCAAGGATTAGTGTTCAAACTTTTAAAAAATTCGCCATTTTCGCTAAATCAAGCGCTCTATTCCCTTCTTAGAGCGTAATTGACAGTGGGAGGGGTGGTGCAGTGAGTGGAGCAGCGCTGCCGCATTCAAAGTACCCTTCCCTCCCTTAACGCTTGGAAGGGCTAACACTGCCGACTCTACAATATGAAGGGGACTTACCTGGACCACCAAGGCAGTCGTGATCCCGCGTGATCAACAGAGTGCTGAGCTGATCAATCGTGAGCAGGACCTGGCAAAAAAAACTGGAACAAGCAAGGTGTGATATATTCACAGAGCACAAGCACACACAGCTTCCAACATGGCAGGCAGCTCTCTCGGAAGCCTCCAGAAATCTGCCTGGTTCTGTTTAATTATTAACTGTGCAATTGCAGTACACAATACATCCACAGCCATAGTGTGGAGCTACAAACATTACAAGCTTACAGACATTACACTTCTCCCTCCTTAATGAAGAAGCCATCATAACAAACATCATACATAGCTTTCATGTTTATACATAACACAGGATATATAACTTATTTTTTTTCCATATTTACAAATTTAACTTTACCACTTGTTTTCTGTTTTGAAGAGGATACCTTCGCTCTCAAACAGAACCTTCCAAACATGGTGTTGAATCTAAACTCATTTGAGGCTCATCCTGAGGAACATTTTCCTCCATGGAATTTCCTTGATTTTCATTTGAACTCACTCTAACTTCAGGCTCTTTGCTTTCCTGACTCGGACTCAGACTTTCATTCTGATTCTCTCCTGGATTTGTTTCCAGTACATTGGATTTAGGATTTGCTACTGGTGTATCAAAACTATCTGATGAGTCAGAAATAATTGAACCATTCCCACCTTCAACTCCTTCCATGTCTATAGGTAAAATATGATCAATATGAACAAACCTAACCTGTCCATTATCAAACATCTTTACCAAATATGTGCAAGAACCACATATCTTCATCACTCTTCCTGGTAACCACTTTAACCATTTATGGTGATGGTTCTTCACTCTCACCTTCTGGTTTAATTTCACACTTCTCTCTTTTACTCCACCTTTATCATGATTCTCTTTCTGTCTTAATTGTGTCTCTTCTACGGACTGTGCCAAATTTGGTTTTAACTACGAGAATCTGGTTCGTGGCTGTCGTTTGAGAAACAACTCTGCTGGTGTTCTACCAGTAGTTGTATGAGGAGTATTTCGATATGTAATCAAAAAATTAGCCAATTTGTGATCCAATGACAGCTGTCTTTTCCTTGGATTTGGATCTAACATTTGTTTTATGAGGGCACATTTTACAATTTGTACAGTGCGCTCTGCTGCACCATTCGAAGCAGGATGGTATGTTTCACACCATTTTTGCTCGTGAATTGTGCAAATTCTTCTGAACGAAATTGTGGTCCATTATCCGAAACAATTTCTTCAGGGAGGCCAAATGAAGAAAATAATTTTCGTAAAATGTCCAATGTTTTACTTATTGTTATTTTCCACATTGGAAACACCTCAACCCACTTCGAATAGCTATCAATCACAATGAACAATTGTTGTCCTTCTAACTCCGCAAAATCAATATGTAGCCTTTGCCACACCCTGGGAGGCCATTTCCATGGCTGTAATGGTACTGCTGGTGGTTGCTTGTTTACCGATTGACATGTCATATACTGACTCACGATGTACTCTATATCTTTATCAAGACCTGGCCACCATAAATAACTGCATGCAAAACTCTTGGTCAAGCACATTCCCAGGTGCTGGTCATAGAAACATAGAAACATAGAAAATCGGTGCTGGAGTAGGCTATTCGGCCCTTCGAGCCTGCACCGCCATTCAATAAGATCATGGCTGATCATTCTTTCAGTACCCCTTTCCTGCTTTCTCTCCATACCCCTTGATTCCCTTAACCGTAAGAGCCATATCTAACTCCCTCTTGAATATATTCAGCGAACTGGCATCAACAACTCTCTGCGGCAGGGAATTCCACAGGTTAACAACTCTCTGAGTGAAGAAGTTTCTCCTCATCTCAGTCCTAAATGGCCTACCTCTTATCCTAAGACTATGTCCCCTGGTTCTGGACTTCCCCAACATTGGGAACATTCTTCCCGCATCTAACCTGTCCAGTCCCGTCAGAATCTTATATGTTTCTATGAGATCCCCTCTCATCCTTCTAAACTCCAGTGTATAAAGGCCCAGTTGATCCAGTCTCTCCTCATATGTCTGTCCAGCCATCCCTGGAATCAGTCTGGTGAACCTTCGCTGCACTCCCTCAATAGCAAGAACGTCCTTCCTCAGAATAGGAGACCAAAACTGAACACAATATTCCAGGTGAGGCCTCACTAAGGCCCTGTACAACTGCAGTAAGACCTCCCTGCTTCTATATTCAAATCCCCTAGCTATGAAGGCCAATATACCATTTGCCTTCTTTACCACCTGCTGTACCTGTTTGCCCACTTTCAGTGACTGATGAACCATGATACCCAGGTCTCATTGTACCTCCCCTTTTCCTAGTCTGCCGCCATTCAGATAATATTCTGGAGGTCTCCTAATAATTTGGACCTGAATTTATTTGGTATAACCACTCTTGCACCCCACATGATACAATCTTTATCAACTGATAATTCATTCCTATGAATGAAGAATGGATATGTATCTTTATCTGTTACCTGGTTTGACCATCCATTTGCAATATACTCATACACCTTTAACATCACTGGGTCACGTTTGGTTGCTCTACCAATCTCTTCAGTTGTGACTGGCAGTTCATCAATGTATGAAAAATAAAACACTTCTTCCCTATCAGGTGTAACTTGTGATGGGGAAGGCAGTCTAGACATTGCATCAGCATTACTGTGATCAACTGATCGTCTGTATTCAATATCATATGTATATGCTGACAAAATCAAAGCCCATCTCTGCATTCGGGCTGCAGCTAATATTGGAACTGGGGACTTTGGACGGGCTTATGGTCCGTAACGATGGTAAACTTACGACCATACAAGTATTTGTGAAACTTCTTGACCCCAAAAATTAATGCCAAAGCTTCCCTTTCAATTTGCGCATAATTACTCTCACTGGCACTGAGAGTGCGTGAAGCAAAAGCAACTGCCCCAACTCCATATGGAGAGGCATCACATGCTAGCTTAATCTCCTTAGATATGTCATAGTGAACTAACACGGTGCTCTCTACCAATTTGCTTTTACACTCCTTGAATGCTGTATCACATTCTTTTGACCACTTCCAATAGACCTGTTTTTTCAAAAGGTCATTCAGTGGATGTAATACTGTAGCCAAATTTGGTAGGAACTTCCCATAATAGTTCAAAAGACCCAAGAATGAACGAAGTTCAGTGACATTCCTGGGAGTGGGTGCATTTCTAATTGCATCTAATTTTTCCTTGGTTGGATGTAAACCATCTTTGTCTACTCTGTATCCTAAGTACTCCACTGTGTTTTTAAATAACTCACACTTACGAGCAGTCACTCGTACTCTGTGCTTCTCTCGTCGTTTGAGGACTTCATTCAATATGTTATTATGAATTTGCCTATTTGGTGCCGAAATTAGTATGTCACCCAAATAACATACTACCCCTTCAATGCCTTGCAAAATCTGGTTCATCACCCCTTGGAATATGGCAGGGGCGGAAGACACTCCAAACGGTAGCCTATTAAATTGATATAGGCCTAGATGAGTATTTATAGTCAAACATGACTTGGACTCCTCATCTAGTTCAAGCTGTAAGTAGGCATTCGTAAGATCCAGTTTTGAGAAGATCTGACCACCTGTCAGTGTTGTGAACAAATCTTCTATATTCGGCAATGTATTGGGGACATTACCCTCTAGAGCCTGGTTTACGGTTACTTTATAATCACCACACAATCTTACCTTACCATTGGACTTAGGTACAAGAATAATGGGTGTATCCCAATTACATCGATCTATCTTACAAATAATGTTCTCAGTCTCTAGTCTTCTGAGTTCTTGTTCAACTTTCTCCTTGAGTGCATATGGTATGGAACGGAACGTGACTTGTAGTAAACCGATCTAGCGTCCTTCTGTACCCTGACATTCGCCTTGAAGCCTTGGATCGGACTGCCCGTTTCGCAGAACACCTTCGGATACTTCTTGATAACCACATCCGTTAATGAAAATCTCGCTTCCACATAGAAAATCTTACTCCAATCCAGCTTCAGTGAGCTCAACCAATTTCTTCCTCGTAAGGCAGGCTTGTCTACTTTCACTACTGTTAGAGGCAAGTTCTGAAATTGATCTTTATATTTCACCGGTACGGTGATACGACCAACCACAGGAATTTTCTCTCCCGAGTAGCCTCGCAGCTCTATCTTGGATTTCTCCAGTTGGAAATCACGCAATTTGTCGAGGTACAGTGACTCCAGTACTACACTCATGGATGCACCGTGTCGATTTCCATTGGTATCTTGAATCCCGCAACATCTGTGTGGATTTTGATGCTTTCCGAATCGCTGTCCGTTAACCTTGTGCTCCTGATGACGTGTAACTCTAACATCTCCTCGTCCTGTTGTTGTTCTTCCATGCTATGTAGTCTCTTGGGATTTCTACTCATAGCTTTGAACGCTGGACTCATAACTTTAAAAACTGGTTTACCCTTCAGTCGGCATGCCTTCGCAAGACGCCCAGTCTTTCTGCAGAAGAAACACTCTGCCTTCACGTATGGACAACTTTGAGAAATGTGTTGTCCCAGGCACCTATAGCACTACTTCAACGCTCTGTTAGAATTTCTAGTTTCTGAGACTTTGGGCCCCCACCATCTTTTACTTTGAACCTGCAGGTGATTTACCTCGGTTGACTGACGACCGTAATTATTATTTAATTCTCGGGAATATTGTTCGGCCATGCCCATCGACCTCGCTGTCTGACAAGCAATCTCAAAAGTCAAGTCATCCATCGTCAATAACTTCCTTCTGATTGCATCATTTTTCACCCCACAAACAAAATGATCCTGTAATGCTCGGCTTTGAAAGTTTCCAAAATTACAGCTTTTTTAATGCAACAATGTAATCACTGATACTTTCATCAGCCTTTTGATTCCGAATCCCAAAACGATAGCTTTCAGCAATTTCTAACGGTTTCTAACTGCTCCAGCTTCGTTAAAATATCTTTCAGCGTTGTATCCTTTGGCTCGTCAGGCACAAGCAGATTTACAAGGGTTTCGTATAATACCGGACGCGCCTCCGATAAAAAGATCGCTTTCTTACGTTCCAACACAGCCCGGTTCTGGACTGCATTCTCTGGAACTTCGATTATGTTATTTGCAGTGAAATACATTTCTAGCCGATCCACATACGCTTTAAAATGTTCCCGGTCGTGTTTATATTCCCCCAAATATCCGATTACACCTGCCATTTTAATCTCTAGCTGTTCACACCGTGTGCTGTATTTTACCTCGGATTTTGTAGCTTTTTTCCAAAGACAGAAACTTCCAAAGTCTCTCTGTCGGCTGGCTGAATCCTTCACCAACAAAATTTAAGCTTTAAATCATCTAAAAAATCCTATCTCGCTGCCAAATGTGATATATTCACAGAGCACAAGCACACACAGCTTCTAACATGGCAGGCAGCTCTCTCGGAAGCCTCCGGAAATCTGCCTGCTTCTGTTTAATTATTAACTGTGCAATTGCAGTACACAATACATCCACATCCATAGTGTGGAGCTACAAACATTACAAGCTTACAGACATTACACGAGGTACGGGTTTTTTTCCTGACCTCGGCCACCTTGCCTTTGAGCATCACCCCCGAAGCAGCCGGCCGCCCGATCCGTGCCTCGTGCAGCTGACGGCATTTCCGCCTGGCGCTGTTGCAAGGGGCGGAAATCAATTTCGGGCCCGGGGCCATGCGCATGGCGATGACGCCGCCATCTCCAGGCGCAGGAGATCGGGAAGCAACGCCATAGGACCGTCTCAAAACTCCCGCCAAATATGGCAGGAGTCGCTGTCAGCATCATCATCAGAGGCAGTCCCTCGGAATCGAGGAAGACTTGCTTCCACTCTAAAAATTAGTCCTTAGGTGACTCAACAGTCCAATACGAGAACCACAGTCCCTGTCACAGGTGGGACAGTCAGTGGTTGAGGGAAAGGGTGGGTGGGACTGGTTTGCCGCACGCTCCTTCCGCTGCCTGCGCTTGCTTTCTGCATGCTCTTGGCGATGAGACTCGAGGTGCTCAGCGCCCTTCCGGATGCACTTCCTCCACTTAGGGCGGTCTTTGGCCAGGGACTCCCAGGTGTCGGTGGGGATGTTGCACTTTATCGGGGAGGCTTTAGGGGTGTCCTTGTAATGTTATGCCCACCTGGGGCTCGCTTGTCGTGTAGGAGTTCCGAGTAGAGCACTTGCTTTGGGAGTCTCGTGTCAGGCATGTGAACGATGTGGTCCGCTCAGCGGAGCTGATCGAGTGTGGTCAGTGCTTCGATGCTGGGGATGTTGGCCTGGTTGAGGACGTTGCTAACGGGAGATACAAAGGCACCCAATTTTGCCCACAAAGTCTCTCCACCATCTGCTCAGATCAGGAGTCTAATGGAACAATTACCTGGACTGCAGCAGCTGCAACAACACTCAAGCAGCTTGACGCCATCCAAGACACAGTAGTTTGTTTGATCGGCGCCCCTTTCACTGGACTTAATATCCAGCCCCTCCATCACTGGTGCACTGTGGCTGCAGTACGTACAACCTACAGGACACGCTGCAGCAATTCACCAACGTTACTTCTTGCAGCTTCTTCCCCTGCACCACCTGCCATCAAGAAGATCACGAGCAGCAATGTTGTGGGGACAGCATCAACTCCAGGTCACAACGCCATCCTGACTCAGACATATACACCGTTCCTTCATCATCACTGGATCAAAATCTTGAAATTCTCCACCTTACACCGTCAACAGAATAGGACTGCAGTGGTGTTAAAGAGAGGGCCTACCATCACCTTCTCAGGACAACTATAGATGGGCAATAAATGGCGCTTTGTCTACGTCACCCACATACGAAGGAAAAAAAACCACAGCACTTTCGCAGGGCATCCAAGACTAAATAATTGGGACAATTTGGTCTATTTTCAGACTAACTAGTAGCACCCATGAGCCCAATGGGCTGGCAGGACTGGTAACAAATGTCTCATAATAGTGACAACAGACGTAGCTACTTCCTTAAGGTCAGCTCCAGTGTCAGCTCATGAGGGAGCTTTAGACTTGGGCCTGACACCCCTCGACATAGCAAGAGAAAAGATGCGGGGGCAACAATTTCCCTGAGACAAGATTCGTCTACATAGACTTGCATAGCACAGAAACAGGACATTCGGCCCAGCAGGTCTATGCCGATGTTTATGCTCCACACAAAACTCCTCCCACCTTACTTCATCTAACGCTATCAGCATTTCCTTCTATTCCTTTCTCCTTCATATACTTATCTAACTTCCCCTTAAAGGTATTGATGCTATTCGCCTCAACTATTCCCTGTGGTAGCGAGTTCCACATTCTAACCACTATCTGGTGAAGTACCACCAGCGCTGCCTCCGCAAGATCCTGCAAATCCACTGGGAGGATAGACGCACCAACGTCAGCACTCTCGCTCAGGCCAACATCCCAGCATCGAAGCACTGACCACACTCAACCACTCCGATGGGCGGGCCACATTGTCCATATGCTCAACACGAGACTCCCTAAGCAAGCGCTCTGCTCGGAACTCCTACACGGCAAGCGAGCCCCAGGCGGGCAGAGGAAATGTTTCAAGGGCACACTTAAAGCCTCCTTCATAAAGTGCAACCGGCACCTGGGAGTCCCTGGCCAAAGACTGCCCTAAGTGGAGGAATAGCATCCGTCAGGGCACTGAGCACCTCGAGTCTCGAAACCGAGTGCGTGCAGAAATCAAGCGCAGGCAACGGAAAGAGCGTGCAGCAAACCTGTCCCACCCACCCCTTCCCTCAACGACTATCTGCCCCACCTGTGACAGAGACTGTAATTCCCGTATTGGACTGTTCAGTCACCTGAGAACTCACTTTTAGAGTGGAAGCAAGTCTTCGAGGGACTTTGAGGGACTGTCTATGATGATGATGCACACTGGCTCGCCTCTTCCGGGCGGTAATGCTCCACGCCGCCGCAATACTGGCCGCGAAAACCCCGGTGGTGCGCTGGAAGCTAACCGCCCGCCCAGAAAAGCTCACCGCCGCCCCTCCGGGACAAAAACAAAGACGGACAGGACCGGAAGACCCAGCCCAGCGTCTCATCCAAAAGACTCCCTCAGTACTGCACTGGAGTGTCAGCCTGGATTTTCCCACGACCTTCTGACTCAGAAGTGGGTGTGCTACCCACTGAGCCAAGGGTCAATCAAACAACACAGAAGGAGATTTTTCGATCTATTGTGCCTGTGCCGGCTCTTTGAAAGAGCTCTCCAATTAGTTCTACTCACCCTGCCTTTTCCCCATAGCCCTGCAAATTCTTCCTTTTCAAGTATTGATCCAATTGCCTTTTGAAAGTTATTATTGAATCTGCTTCCTGAATCAGGCAATGCATTCCAGATCACAACAACTCGCTGCGTAAAACGAATTCTCCTCATCTCCCTTGGTTCTTTTGACAATTATCTTTAATCTGTGTCCTGTGCTTACCGACCCTCCTGTCAGATTCAGTAGAAAATTATTTAAGGCAGTAATCACTTGCACTGCTCCAGATAACGCTGCATTTCTCATTGAGGTGGGCAGCAGGTCTTCAGCCAGAAGCTGGTAAAATGCCCTAATACCCTTCTGGGGAAGCGCGGCCTTTTGAAACATTGACAGGGGCAACACCCACCTCGACTTACACGTGACTGGATGGGTTCAGGCAATCAGTTCTCAGGACAGAAAGCTAGTTCGCCAATTTTCCTGGGTGGGACTGCAGCAGGAAGTTGCAGGGGCCCATTTTACTCACTGTAACTCCTCCTGCCCGGAAATGGGTGGTATTTCAACAGAACATCCCGGCTCTACACCTCCCCAGGCAGCCAATTCCCATTAATCGCGACTGATAATTGGGAATTGTTCATTGTGAACGTGAACAACTCACCTCTGGATGGTGGCCAACAATCCGATCGTGTTAAGGTGGGAGTGTCCTAGTGTGTGATGGTGGGCGTGTCCTAGTGTGATGGGGGCGTGTCCTAGTGTGATGGTGGGAGTGCCCCAGTGTGATGGTGGGAGTGTCCTAGTGTGATAGTGGGAGTATCGTGGTGGGCGTGTCCTAGTGTGATAGTGGACGGGTCCTAGTGTGGGATGGTGGGCATGTCCTAGTGTGATGGTGGGAGTGTCCTAGTGTGATGGTGGGAGTGCCCTAGTGTGATGGGAGCGTGTCCTAATGTGATGGTGGGCATGTCCCAGTATGCGATGGTGGGCGTGTCCCAGTGTGATGGTGGGAGTGTCCTAGTGTGATGGGGGTGTGTCCTAGTGTGATGGTGGGAGTGTGGTAGTGTGATGGGAGCATGTCCTAGTGCGATGGTGGGAGTGTCCTAGTGTGATGGTGGCTGTGTCCTAGTGTGATGGTGGACGTGTCCTAGTGTGTGATGGTGTGCATGTCTTAGTGTGATGGTTGGCGTATCCCAGTGTGCTGGTGGGAGTGTCCCAGTGTGATGGTGGGAGTGTCCCAGTGTGATGGTAGCCGTGTCCTAGTGTGTGATGGTGTGCGTGTCCTAGTGTGTGATGGTGGGCGTGTCTCAGTGTGTGATGGTGGGAGTGTCCTAGTGTGATGGGGGTGTGTCCTAGTGTGATGGTGGGAGTGTCCCAGTGTGATGGTGGGAGTGTCCTAGTGTGATGGGGGCGTGTCCCAGTGTGATGGTGGGCGCGTCCTAGTGTGATGGTGGGAGTGTCCTAGTGTGATGGGGGCGTGTCCCAGTGTGATGGTGGGCGTGTCCTAGTGTGATGGGGGCGTGTCCCAGTGTGATGGTGGGCATGTCCTAGTGTGATGGTGGGCGTGTCCCAGTGTGCGATGGTGGGAGTGTCCCAGTGTGATGGTGGGAGTGTCCTAGTGTGATGGGGGGGTGTCCTAGTGTGATGGTGGGAGTGTCCTAGTGTGATGGTGAGTGTGTCCCAGTGTGATGGTGGGCATGTCCGAGTGTGATGGTGAGCGTGTCCTAATGTGATGGTGGGAGTGTCCTAGTGTGATGGGGGCGTGTCCCTGTGTGATGGTGGGAGTGTGGTAGTGTGATGGGGGCGTGTCCTAGTGTGATGGTGGGAGTGTCCTAGTGTGATGGTGGCTGTGTCCTAGTGTGATGGTGGGCATGTCCTAGTGTGATGGTGGGAGTGTCCTAGTGTGATGGTGGGAGTGTCCTAGTGTGATGGTGGGAGTGTGGTAGTGTGATGGGGGCGTGTCCCTGTGTGATGGTGGGAGTGTGGTAGTGTGATGGGGGCGTGTCCTAGTGTGATGGTGGGCATGTCCGAGTGTGATGGTGAGCGTGTCCTAGTGTGATGGTGGGAGTGTCCTAGTGTGATGGGGGCGTGTCCCTGTGTGATGGTGGGAGTGTGGTAGTGTGATGGGGGCGTGTCCTAGTGTGATGGTGGGCATGTCCGAGTGTGATGGTGAGCGTGTCCTAATGTGATGGTGGGCGTGTCCCTGTGTGATGGTGGGAGTGTCCTAGTGTGATGGTGTGCGGGTGCTAGTGTGATGGTGGCTGTGTCTTAGTGTGTGATGGTGGGCATGTCCTAGTGTGATGGGGTGGGCGTGTCCTAGTGTGGTGGTGGACGTGTCCTAGTGTGTGGTGGTGGGCGTGTCCTAGTTTATGATGGTGGCCGTGTCCCATTGTGATGGCGGGCATGTCCCAGTGTGATGGTGGGCGTGTGCTAGTGTGTGATGGTGTGCATGTCCCAGTGTGATGGTGGGCGTGTTCCAGTGTGATGGTGGGCGTGTGCTAGTGTGTGATGGTGTGCATGTCCCAGTGTGATGGTGGGCGTGTTCCAGTGTGTGATGGTGGCATGTCCTAGAGCGATGGTGGCATGTCCTTGAGCGAGCATTCCCGCCATTACACCAGGAACACACATTCGAAAGCTCACCGCAGAGTCAATTTTCTACAGGGGGGAAAACACAGATGAAAGGCCTGACTGCAGGGGGTCCGAGGTTAAAAAGAAGACAAGATCAATCGAGAAGCATTGATCATGTTGGGGAAAGAAAACCTGGAATTGCTGGGAACGTTTGATCCCTGAGCTTCACACGGTGCTGGACCCATTGAGCTGAACCAGACCTTCGTGACTCTTGTGATGCTTGGAGGATGAGTTTCCATTGCGGTCTAACTCTCTGCAGCGTTGTGCTCTGTGGTCCATACTGGGGAACTCTGAGTCAGACCCAGAAAGGCTATGTGCAGGAGGCGAACACACATTACCTGCGTCATCTGCGACTGCTGCTATCTCACAGCTCTATCTTAACCTAAATTAACGGGACCAAAATTCCCCTGTTCTGCGCCTCCCGTTAGCACCTGCGGGGGCCGCTAAGGGGGCACAAAACTATTTTCGCCCAGAGGGGGTGCTACTGGATACCACAAAATTGCGCGTAAGTTAGCAGAGGCACGAATTCATTAGCGCCGCGCCACGCAGGTAGTGTCCCAGACCGCTGCGCTTCCGGTGGTGACTTTTCCCGCCAGCCTCACGGACCGTGAACCGGGCCGGTCACCCATCGCGGGGCGAAACTTAAAGGGGAGGTGCGCTGCACCGTGCGCTGCCATATTTTATTTCCCCCCCCCCCCCCCCACCACCCTTACCGGTCGGTCTGGTCGCTGCTCCTTTCATAAGAACATAAGAAATAGGAGCAGGAGTAGGCCATACGGACCCTCGAGCCTGCTCCGCCATTTAATATGATTATGGCTGATCCGATCATGGACTCAGTTCCAATTTCCCGCCCGCTCCCCATAACCCCTTATTCCCTTATCGGTTAAGAAACTGTCTATCTCTGTCTTAAATTTATTCATTGACCCAGTTTCCACATCTCTCTGAGGCAGTGAATTCCACAGATTTACAACCCTCTGAGAGAAGAAATTCCTCTTCATCTCAGTTTTAAATGGGCAGCCCCTTATTCTAAGATCATGCCCTTTAGTTCTAGTTTCAGTGGAGTTCAGTGGAAACATCCTCTCTGCATCCACCTTGTCAAGCCCCCTCATAATCTTATACGTTTCGATAAGATCACCTCTCACTCTTCTGAATTCCAATGAGTAAAGGCCCAACCTCCTCAACCTTTGCTCATAAGTTAACCCCCTCATCCCCGAAATCAACCTCGTGCAGCCACAGCAACCTGCATCCCTGGTGGCCCAGTGGAAGCCATCAAAGGGCCTGCAGAGTTCGCAGCGGCCTTTCCCTTTAACGGAAGGGGAGGGGCGTTGAACCGCGTCAGCGCTATACAGACAGATCATGATGCACCGCGTGGCGTCCCCGATCCCTCCCCAAAAGGAAGTGGTGTACGCGACATTGCGCTTCACTTCCTGTGAGGAGTGGTAACCGGAATTTCGCAGCCGGGGCATGACTTCCTGCTTCGCCGGGGGCCTTAACTGAATTTCTACCCCAATATATCTTGCTGAATGTATTGATTTGTTTTAAAGATCAGCTGTGAAGAAGAGGCTGTTGCAGGTGCAGAGACGGAGGCCAGGGAGCAGGTTACCCACCTGCCCTTCAGCTGGGGTCTCGGGTTTGCCATAGGTCAGAGGAAGGGCTGGTGTTTATGCGCCACACTAGCCTCCTCCCACCCCTCCTCATCTCACCCAATCAACATATCCTTCTTTCTATTCCATTCTCCCTCGTGCTTATCCAACGTTCCCTTAAAGGTATCTATGCTATTCGCTTCAACTACTCTTTGTGGTAGCAAGTTCCACACTCTGACCACACTCTGGGTAAAGACGGTTCTCCTGAATTACTTACAGGATTTATTAGTCACTATCTTATATTAATGGCCCCTAGTTTTGGTATCACCCATAAGTGGAAACATCTTATCTATGTCTACTCTTATCAAACCCTTTCTTCATCTTGAAGACCTTTATCAAGTCCGCCTTCTCTTTTCTGGAGAAAAAAGCCCCAGCCTGTTTAATTTTTCCTGATGGTTACAGCCTCTCAGTTTTGGTATTATCCTTGTAGACCTTATTTGCACTTTATATCCTCTCTATAATATGGAGACCAGAGCTGTGCACTGTAGTCCAAGTGTGATCTAATCGTCTCAGTCCTTGAAGGATGGAGGGAAACCTTCCCAGCCACACAGCTATGTTAGTTGCACCTGTAAATCAAATTTCAATCAAGTGCCCCCCTGGTTAAAGGGGGGGTGGTGGGGACACTAAAACCGACACATTAAACAAATTAACTTTTAACAATAAACAGTCAAATTAAAATTTGGTTGCCGGGGGTGATGATGCACTCCAGTCCCTCCGGCGCCCACCTCTAGCAGAAGGCCGTGAGCATACTGGTAGACACCGCGTGCTCCATCTCCAGGGACACCCTGGCTCGAATGTACCCGCAGAAGAGAGGCAGGCAGTCGGGCTGAACGACCCCCTCGACCGCCCGCTGCCTGGACAGGTTGATGGCCCCCTTGGCCGTGCCCAGGAGCAGTCCTACGAGGAGGCCCTCTGACCTGCCCGCTCCCCTCCGCACAGGGAGCCCAAAGATCAGGAGTGTGGGACTGAAGTGCAACCAGAATTTGAGGAGCAGCCCTTCAAATATTGTAACAGGGGCTCGCACATTCAACGTAAACATGGAACACGGACTCCTCAAGGCCGCAGAAACTGCAGGTTCCCAGCCACACAACTCTCAACATCATACAGCTCAAGGGGCATCTCTTAGATGTAGCAGCATAGGAGGTAAAGCAAGTTAGCTGCACAATGGATGGACATGATGGCACGAAGTAATCGTAGTTAGTGTTGGAAATTATTGTAATCATTATACTGGAAAGTAAAAGTTGATTAATTACATAGCCATTTTTCTGAATGTCTGCAACTTAACGGACTGCGTTGATGAAATGAGAGAAAGTGAGTTTTCTATTAATGAGAATCCATGTCTTAATGAGGGAAGTGTAGAGGGGAACTATCTTATATTTATGGCACCTAATTTTGGTCTCCCCATAAGTAGAAACATTTTCTCTATGTCTAACCTATCAAACCCACTCATAATTTTAAAGACCTCTTTCAGGTCACCTTCACTTCCTATTGTTTGATGGAATTTTTCAACAGACAATTGCCCATTTTTCACCTAAAATACGGGCAATTGGTGGGTGTATATCAGGAGCGGGGGGAGAGGGGAACACCTTGGTCATCCCTTGGACGCCCTTGGCCTACACGACACAGGCGGGCGGCTGCAAATTAGGGTCTTCTGTAGCCTGCCGGACCCCATTTGCAACTTACAGATAGAAATGAGAGAGACTGCGCAGGCTCCGCCCATTTGTACCAATCAGCGAGCAGCCTCACCAGGGGGCCTCAAAGGGACTGCTGGAGGTTCCTCCCGGCCCCACCGAATATTGCAGCAGTGACCAGCCACTGCTGGGCACTCCTCAAGCCCCCCCCCTCCCCCGTTCAGCCACAGGTGGGCACTTCCATCCCTCAAACCGCCCCCCCCCCACCCAGCCACAAGTGGGCACTCCCTCAAACCACCCCACCCAGCCACAAGTGGGCACCCCCCCAAACCCCCCCTCTCAGCCACAGGTGGGCACCGCCTCAACCTCCCTCACCCAGTCATGGGTGAGCACCACCATACCCAAACCTCACCCACCCACCCAGTACCTAGTGGGCACCCCACTCTCCCAATCCCTTCCCACCCAATCCTTGTTGGGCACCCCCCCAAACTCGCCCCACTCAGTCCCTGGTTGGCAACCCCACCCCCAAAACCCCACCCACCCAGCCACTTCAGCAAGCCATTGGTTGGCAACCCAGCTCCCATTGTACAAATCAATCTGTGCTGAAAACAATGTTGACAGTACCATACACATATGGCATACACATGACTGGACCTATTTCATTGCTCTTTTATCCTATACTGTCTTCTGTAGATTTTTTTCCGGTAGCGGAACTTGCCAATTAGCTGATTGTTACTAATTTTGTGACTGTCTCAGATGTTGTCTGAGGTATAGTGGCACTGGTCACTCCTGTAACTGGTCCCTGCAGCTTACGTCCAGGAGCGCGCCCATACTGCTCACTATCCAATTATACGTTAGCGTACCCCATGTCGCGGCAATATTGTTATCTGAACTGGATATCATGCCTTTCACACATGCTTTCATGCACCCTTCAATCTTCGGTAGACGAACAGAGAAAATTTTATAGTAACTCTTACCACACAATGACTTGATTCTGTATCACTCCTTGCAGCAAATGCAATAAACATGCTGCAGCATGGAGAGGGTGCAGCGCAGATTCACCAGAATGATACCGGGGCCAGAAAGGTTACACTATGAAGATAGGTTACATAGACTAGGCTTATCTAGGCTTGTCATCGGTGGACGTGCCTTCTGTTGCCTAGACCCTAAGCTCTGGAACTCTCTCCCTTATCCTCTCCACCTCTCTCCTCCTTTAAGATGCTCCTTAAAACCTACCTCTTTGACCAAGCTTTTGATTATCTGTCCTAATTTCTTCTTATGTGTCTCAGTGTCAAATTTATTTGTTTTGTCTTATAACACTCCTGTGAAACACCTTAGGTTGTTTTACTACGTTAAAGGCGCTATATAAATTCAAGTTGTTGTTGTTGTCAATAGATGATTATGGGGTGATCTAATTGTGGTATTTAAGGTAACTAAAGGAATTGATAGGGTAGATAGAGAGAAACAAATTCATCTGGTGGGGTAGTCCAGAACAAGGGGGCATAACCTTAAAATTAGAGCCAGGCCGTTCAGGGGTGACGTCAGGAAGCACTTCTTCACACAAAGGGTGGTGGAAATCTGGAACTCTCTCCCCCAAAAAGCTGTTGAGGCTGGGGGTTCAATTGAAAATTTCAAAACTGAGATTGATAGATTTTTGTTGGGTGAGGGTATTAAGGGTAATGGAACCAAGGCGGGTGGATGGGGTTAAGATACAGATCAGCCGTGATCTGGTTGAATGGGGGAACAGTCTCAAGAAGCTGAATGGCCTCCTCCTGTTCCGAAGTGCCTATCCCTAGTAGCAGGATCACTTATCTTTTCCTGGTCGATTTTATTGCTGAATACGACCTCACTAATCTCTCTAATCTTAGTCAGCTCTCTCCTAAAGCAGGTCACGCCTTGGCTTCCTGATCAGATCTTACAACAAATTAATCGGAAGATTAGAGAGATTAGAGAGGTCGTATTCAGCAATAAAATCGACCAGGAAAAGATAAGTGATCCTGCTCCTAGGGATAGGCACTTCGGAACAGGAGGAGGCCATTCAGCTTCTTGAGACTGTTCCCCCATTCAACCAGATCATGGCTGATGTGTATCTTAACCCCATCCACCCGCCTTGGCTCCATTACCCTTAATACCCTCACCCAACAAAAATCTATCAATTTAGATTTTTCCTTTCCTCCTGGACAGGAAACTAGCGACTGACCTGTGGCCTGCTCTCATTCTGGTGATCAGCCAGAAGGGCTGGCAATTAGCCCAGCTAATTGGTATTATTCCTACCAAGATACATTCCATGGAAAAATGGTCAACAATCCCAAAAGTTGACATTTGTTCTTCAGTGGCTTGTTAGAACATAAGAATTAGGAGCAGGAGTAGGCCATTCGGCCCCTCAAGCCTACTCCGCCATTTAATGAGATCATGGCTGATCTTTGACTTCAACTGCACTTTCCCACCTGATCCCCAAATCTCTTGATTCCGTTAGAGTTCAAGAATCTATCGATCTCAGCCTTGAATATACTCAACGGTTCAGCATCTACAGCCCTCTGGGGCAGAGAATTCCAAAGATTCACGACCCTCTGAGTGAAGAAATTCCTCCTCATCCCAGTCTTAAATGGCTGACCCCTTATCCTGAGACTGTGACCCCCTGGTTCTAGACTCTCCAGGGGGAAATATCCTCTCAGCATCTACCCTGTCAATCGCCCTCAGAATCTTATATGTTTCAATGAGATCACCTCTCATTCTGCTAAACTCCAGAGAGTATGGGCTCAATCGACTCAACCGCTCCTCATAGGTCAACCCTCTCGTCCCAGAAATCAATAGGAAATAATATAAAAATATTATATAAAAAATAAGACTTACTTCTCTACAATGTATTCTTGCGATGTGGGACACAGCGGTATGTATTCCGATCCCTTGTTGCTCCAGAGGTATTAAGAATCAACCACATAGTGTGGGACCAGAGTCACATGTAGACCAGACCAGGCCAGGATGGCAATTTACCTCTGTCGAAAGACACTGGTGAATTATTTGGGTCTTTACTGCGATTTGGCAACTTTGGTAGTCATGTTCTGGTGCTAGCTCACAATTTACTAGATTTTTAAAATTCAGTTTGACAATTTGCTGTGGTGAAATCTGAACTTATGACCTCTGGGTCAGTGCCATATCTACAAAACAACAGTGCCTACACTTCAAAACAAATTAATTGACTGTGAGGTGCTTCAGAACTACCTGAGGACATGAAAGACACTAAACGAAGAGCGGAGGCGTGAGACTGACTGGATTGATCTTCGAAATAGCAGCGCAGACTCAGTGGGCAGAATGGCCTCCTTCTGTTCTAAGATTCTAAGTTTATTCTTTCTGTCTGTACAATGTTTTTTGTGTTCGTTTTGGTTCAAGACCCACTCCAGGGACTTGAGCACATAAATTCAGGCTAACACTCCCAGTGCTGTGCTGAGGGAGTGCTGCACTGTCGGAGGTGCCGTCTTTCAGATGAGACATTAAACTGAGGCCCCGTCTGCCCTCTCAGGTGGATGTAAAAGATCCTGTGACACTATTTCGAAGAAGAGAAGGGGAGTTCTCCCCGGTGTCCTGGGGCCAATATTTATCCCTCAATCAACATAACAAAAACAAATGATCTGGTCATTATTACATTGCTGTTTGTGGAAGCTTGCTGTGCGCATATTGGCTGCCACGTTTCCCACATTACAACAGTGCCTTCACTCCAAAAGTACTTCATTGGTTGTAAAGCAATGTCCGGTGATCGATAAAGGTGCTATAGAAATGCTAGTCTTTCTTTCCTTTGTTGTAACTATCTGACTAATCTGTTGTGATGTAGAACGCACTGCTTGAAAGAATAATGAAGCTGATTCAATAATAATTTTCAAAAAGGAATTGGCTAAATACTGGAAGGGGAAAAATTTGCTGGGTAAAGAGCGGGGGAGTGGGACTAATTGGATCGCTCTTTCAAAGAGCCGGCACAGGCACGATGGGCCGAATGGCCTCCTTGCATGCTGTACAATTCTAGGATTGATCTGAACTTCAATGACCGCTGAGGTTTCATGATATTTGGTAACTCGGTGGCAAGGTTCACACCTTGCATTTTACATCTGCCCATCCAGTGTGCAGCAGCAACAAGCTGTGTGTACATAGCACATTCAGTGATGAAAAACATCCCAAGGCACTTAACAGAGGAAAAAGTCAAATCGAACATGCATCAACTCACTTAGCAACTGTGATGCTTAGTCAAACAGGTGAGGTTTAACAATAATAACTTGTATTTATATAGCGCCTTTAACGTAGTAAAATGTCCCAAGGCGCTTCACAAGAGTACCATAAAACAAAATTTGACACTGAGCCACATAAGGAGAAATGAGGGCAGATGATTATAATGTATGCACCTGTGAGGAAGCTCACAGGCTTGTAGAGCTGTTGCTGTCTCACACTCCTGATCTTTGGGCACCCTGTGCGGATGGGAGCGGGTAGGTCCAAGGGCCTCCTCGTAGGACTGCTCCTGGACACGGCCAAGGTGGCCATCAGCCGGTCCAGGCAACAGGCGGTCGAGGGGGTCGTTCAGCCTGACTGCCTGCCTCTCTTCCACGGTTACACCCGCGCCAGAGTGTCCTTGGAGATGGAGCACGCGGTGTCCACCAGTACGCTCGCGGCCTTCCGCGAGAGGTGGGCGCCGGAGGAACTGGAGTCATTATCATCCCCGGCAACCAAATTTTAATTTGATTTTATATGTTCTAAAGTCTAATTTATTTTAAATGCCGGTTTTAGTGTCCCCCTCCCCTTTTATAGGGGGCACTTGAAAATTTATGATTTTAGTGCCCAAAAAAACAAAAAAAACCCACAAAAATCACAAAAAAACCCCAAAAAAAGGGCACATGAAAAGTGTTTGGAGTGTCCCCCAGATCAGCGGGCACTTGATTTAATTTATTATGTTTTCCCCAAAAGAGTTGTAGAGCTGTTGCTGTCCCACACTCCTGATCTTTGGGCACCCTGTGCGGAGGGGAGCGGGTAGGTCCGAGGGCCTCCTCGTAGGGCTGCTCCTGGGCATGGCCAAGGGGGCCATCAGCCGGCCCAGGCAGCGGGCGGTCGAGCGGGTCGTTCAGCCCGACTGCCTGCCTCTCTTCCGCGCCTACATCCGGGCCAGGGTGTCCTTAGAGATGGAGCACGCGGTGTCCACCGGTACGCTCGCGGCCTTCCGCGAAAGGTGGGCGCCGGAGGGACTGGAGTGCATCGTTACCCCCGGCAACCAAATTTTAATTTGATTTTACATGTTTTAAAGTTTAATTTGTTTTATTGCCGGGTTTCAGTGTCCCCCTCCCATTTTAACCAGGGGGTGCTTGTATAATTTGTGGTTTTAGTGCCCACAAAAAAACCACAAAACAAAACACAAAACAAAACACAAAAAATAAAATAAAAAAGGACATTTGAAAACTGTTTGGAGTGTCCTCCGCCCCCCCCCCCCCCACCCCTCCTTTAATAAGGGGGCACTTGATTTAATGTTTATTTTTGTTTTCTACAAAAAGAGATGTAGAGCTGTTGCTGTCCCACACTCCTGATCTTTGGGCACCCTGTGCGGAGGGGAGCGGGTAGGTCCGAGGGCCTCCTCGTAGGACTGCTCCTGGGCACGGCCAAGGGGGCCATCAGCCGGTCCAGGCAGCGGGCGGTCGAGCGGGTCGTTCAGCCCAACTGTCTGCCTCTCTTCTGCGCTTACATCCAGGCCAGGGTGTCCCTGGAGATGGAACACACGGTGTCCACCGGTACGCTCACGGCCTTCCGCGAGAGGTGGGCGCCGGAGGGACTGGAGTGCATCATCACCCCCGGCAACCAAATTTTAATTTGATTTTATATGTTGAAAGTTTAATTTGTTTATTGTGCCGGGTTTTAGTGTTTCCTTCTCCGCCCCCGCTTTTAGCCAGGGAGCACTTGTATAATTTGTGTTTTTAGTGCCCTAAAAAAAAAAGGCACTTGAAAAATGTTTGGAGTGCCCCCCCTTTTAATCAGGGGGCACTTGATTTAATTGTTTGCAATCAAAAAGAGTTGTAGAGCGGTTGCCCACACTCCTGATCTTTGGGCACCCTGTGCGGAGGGGAGCGGGCAGGTCGGAGGGCCTCCTCGTAGGACTGCTCCTGGGCCTGGCCAAGGTGGCCATCAGCCAGTCCAGGCAGTGGGCGGTTCAGGGGGCGTTCAGTCCGACTGCCTGCCTTTCTTCCGCGGTTACATCCGAGCCAGGGTGTCCCTGGAGATGGAGCATGCGGTGTCCACCGGTACGCTCGCGGCCTTCCGCGATAGGTGGGCGACGGAGAGACTGGAATGCATCATCACCCCCGGCAACCAAATTTTGATTTGAACCATTAGTGATAAAAGTTAATTTGTTTAATTTGTCACCCTTTAATCAGTGGGCACCTGATTTGCTTTTGATTTAAAGGTACAACCAAATAGTTGTAAAGCTGTTGAGTTGGGAGTGGCTTAGCCAGTCACGTGATGTTCACAAGACTCAATAAAACCCCAGTCAGTTGGGTTTGAGGGATACACAATGAGGCGGGTGGTTCTGAGCCTGGTGGATGAACTGGTAATGTGTAGTGTGATTGTTGAACCTCTTGCTAATAAACCAGCTAGTTCTTAATAGCAATGTGTTACTATGAATTCTTAAGATAAGAACACATGAAGCAAATACATTACAATGACCAAAAACTTGGTCAAAGAGTCTGATTTTAAGGAGCGTCTTAAAGGAGGAAAGAGAGGCAGAGAGGTTTAGGCAGGGAGTTCCAGAGCTGAAGGCACGATCACCAATGGTCGAGCAATTAAAATCAGGGATGCACAAGAGGCCAGAATTGGAGGTGAGCAGAGATCTTAGGCGATGTAGGGCTGGAGGAGATTACAGAGATAGGGATGGAGGGATTTGAAAACAAGGATGAGAATTTTAAAATCGAGGCGTTGCTTAACCGGATGCCAATGTAGGTCAGCGAGCACAGGGGTGATGGGTGAATAGGACTTGATGCGAGTTAGGCATAGACAAGTTTTGGATGACCTCAAGTTTACGTAGGATAGAAAATGGAAGGCTAGCCAGGTGTGTGTTGGAATAGTCAAGTCAACAAAGGCAGCCAATCCATTACCACCTGTTTTGTGCCCCTACCAAAGTTAAATTTCACACCCTATCTCTCCACCACCCTCTCTAGTTTAAGAAGACTTTTAAAGGAGGAGAGGTTAAGGGTTTAGGGAGGGGGCACCAGAGAGTGTTGCTGAGGTGCTGATGGCTCAGTCACCAATGCTGGGATGAAATGGGCAGCATGTACACAGAAGGACAAAGTCTGAGGACCAATCCTGGCTGGCCTCTTTTCCTCTAATTCTGTGCTCCTGAGCATCCCTGATTATAGTCGCTCAACCATTGGCGGCCGTGCCTTCTGTTGCCTAGGCCCCAAGCTCTGGAATTCCCTGCCTAAACCTCTCTACCTCTCTACCTAGCTTTCCTCCTTTAAGACGCTCCTTAAAATCTACTTCTTTGACAAGCACGTGTCCTAATTTCTCCTTATGTGGCTGGGTATCAATTTCTTAATCTATAACACTCCTGTGAAGTGCCTTGGGATGTTTTACTATGTTAAAGGTGCTATATAAATACAAGTTGTTGTTGTTGACCAAAGGGCGTGAAGGAATGTAAAACTGGAGGAGATTCCAAAGATGAGACAAGGTGAGGTGAGGTGAGCTCATGGAGGGAGTGAAGAGACTGAGCAAAGTTTGGATGTTGGCTGTTGTGCAGAACACCATGCAGGTGACTGAGATTTGAGCAAATTGCAGTTATCGCAGGCAGAGGATGGGAAGTTAGCAAGGAGGGCATTGAAGAAACTGAACTTCGGCAGGAGCAGAAAGCGGGATGTAACAGATCGGCTATTCGTTATACAGCCCACCTGGGGAAGGGTGGGGGGGGGGGGGGCTCTGAATGATGGAAACTAGAATCAAATACAGAAAATTCTCAAAGTCGCACAGCAAGTCTATCAGATGATGCCAGAACTGAGAGATTACAGATATCGTAAAAGATTGAACAGGTTGGGGCTTTTGTCTTTGGAATAGAGAAGACATGGAGGTGACCTGATAGGTCTTTAAAATGATGAATGGATTGGACAGGGTAGACGTGGATAGAACGCTTCCACTTGTGAGAGAATCCTAAACTAGAGGCCATAAATACAACATAAATACCAGATACTCATAAATTTGTAATGTATTTGCTTCATGGGTTCTTTGCTTAAGAATTCATAGCAGCACATTGCTATTAATAACTAATTGGTTTATTAACAAAGGTTTAACAATCGCACTGCACATTACCAGTTCATCCACCAGGCTCACAACTAACTGCCTCATCGTGGATCCCCCGAACCCAACTGGCTGGGGTTTTATTGAGTCTTGTGAACATCACGTGACTGGCTAGGCCACTCACAACGCAATAACGCTACAACTATTTTTGTAGACACAATGATTAAAGGGGAGGGGGGAGGTCACACTCCAAAAACTTTTCAAGTGCCCCCTTGTTTTTTTGTTCTTTTTTCTTTGAGGGCACCAAAAACACAAATTATACAAGTGCGCCCTGGCTAAAAGGGAGCGGGGGGAACTAAAACCGACAAACTTAAACAAATTAAACGTTTGACATGTGGTTCAAATTAAAATTTGGTTGCCGGGGGTGATGATGCACTCCAGTCTCTTCGGCGCCGCGTGCTCCATCTCCAGGGACACCCTGGCTCGGATGGAACTGCGGAAGAGAGGCAGGCAGTCGGGCTGAACGATCCCCTCGACCGCCCACTGCCTGGACCGTGTGATGGCCCCCTTGGCCGTGGCCACTCCGTAAAAACATGGAACACGGACTCTTCCAGACCGCAGAAATTGCAGGCGGCCTGGGAGCCCGTGAACCGACTTAAAAACTTATTGCACGGGACTGCTCCGTGCACCACCCTCCAGGCCAAGTCCCCAATAAATAGAGAGAGGACTCCCGCATAGAGAGCACTCCATTGGGGACCCCCGCCTCCTCTGGACGGCAAACTGGTGCGTCATGGCTTGCCCGGATGGCAGACGAGGATGGCAACGTGGAGAGTGTGCAAGAGCATCCCGTACAGGAATTCCCTCCGCGCAGAACCTAAAGGCGCGGAGGGGATTTCCCCGAGGAGGCTCAAGTTGTGAGACGCCGGCTCCTGAGGGAGGTTTCGGGGCTTGGCACTGATGAGAAATGCAACAGCTCTACAACTCTTTTGGGGGGGGGGGGAACAAAATAGACAGTTAGATCGAGTGCCCCCCCCAATCTGGGGGACACTCCAGACACTTTTCAAATGCCCTTTTTTTTGGAGGGGGGGGGGGGTTTTGTGGTTTCTTTTGGGGCTTTAAAATCATAAATTTTACAAGTGCCCCCTATAAAAGGGGAGGGGGACACTAAAACCCAACAGCTCTACAACTCTTTTTGGGGTAAACAAAAATTAAACATTAAATCAAGTGCCCCCCGATCTGGGGAACAATCCAAACACTTTTCACGTGCCGGATTTTTTTGGTGATTTTTGGTGATTTTTGTGTTTTTTGGGGTTTTTTGGGCAGTAAAACCATAATTTACAAGTGCCCCCTATAAAAGGGGAGGGGGACACTAAAAACCCAGCAATTAAAACAAATTAAACTTTAAAACATATAAAATCAAATAAAAATTTGGTTGCCGGGGGTAACGATGCACTCCAGTCCCTCTGGCGCCCACCTCTCGCGGAAGGCCGCGAGCGTACCGGTGGACACCGCGTGCTCCATCTCTAAGGACACCCTGGCGCAGATGTACGTGCGGAAGAGAGGCAGGCAGTCAGGCTGAACGACCCCCTCGACCGCCCGCTGCCTGGGCCGGCTGATGGCCCCCTTGGCCAGGCCCAGGAGCAGTCCTACGAGGAGGCCCTCGGACCTACCCGCTCCCCTCCGCACAGGGTGCCCAAAGATCAGGATTGTGGGACTGAACTACCAGCAGAATTTGAGGAGCAGCCCCTTCAAATATTGGAAGAGCGCCTGCAACCTCACACATTCAATAAAAACATGGAACACGGACTCTTCCAGACCGCAGAAATTGCTGGTGGCCTGGGAGCCCGTGAACCGGCTTAAAAGTTTGTTGCACGGGACTGCTCCGTGCACCACCCTCCAGGCCAAGTCCCCGATAAACAGTGGGAGGACTCCCGTGTAGAGTGCACTCCATCGGGGACCCCCGCCTCCTCCGGACGGCAAGATGGTACGCCATGGCGTGTCCGGACGGCAGACGAGGATGGCAAGGTTGAGAGTGTGAAGGAGCAGCCCGTACAGGAAACCCCTCCGCGCAGAACTGAAAGGAGCTTGGCACCGATGAGGAACGCAACAGCTCTACAACTCTTTTTGAGGAGTACAAATAAACATTAGATCGAGTACCCCCCAATCTGGGGGACACTCCAGACACTTATAACTGCCCTCTTTTTTTTTGTTTGTTTTTTTCCTTTTGTGATTTTTTTGGGAGGCATTAAAATCATATAATTTACAAGTGCCACCTATAAAAGGGGAGGGGGACACTAAAACCCGGCAATTAAAACAAATTAAACTTTAAAACAAATAAAATCAAATTAAAATTTGGTTGCCGGGCGTGATGATGCACTCCAGTCCCTCCGGTGCCCACCTTTCGCGGAAGGCCGCGAGCGTACCGGTGGACACCGCGTGCTCCATCTCTAAGGACACCCTGGCCCGGATGTAGGCGCGGAAGAGAGGCAGGCAGTCAGGTTGAACGACCCCCTCGACCGCCCGCTGCCTGGACCGGCTGATGGCCCCCTTGGCCGTGCCCAGGAGCAGTCCTACGAGGAGGCCCTCGGACCTACCCGCTCCCCTCCGCACAGGGTGCCCAAAGATCAGGAGTGTGGGACTGAAGTGCAACCATAATTTCAGGAGCAGCCCCTTTAAATATTGGAACAGGGACTGCAACCTCGCACATTTAGTAAAAACATGGAACACGGACTCCTCCAGACCGCAGAAATTGCAGGCGGCCTGGGAGCCCGTGAACCGGCTTAAAAATTTATTGCACGGGACTGCTCCGTGCACCACCCTCCAGGTCAAGTCCCCGATAAATAGTGGGAGGACTCCCGTGTAGAGTGCACTCCATCGGGGACCCCCGCCTCCTCCGGACGGCAAGATGGTACGCCATGGCGTGTCCGGACGGCAGACGAGGATGGCAAAGTTGAGAGTGTGCAGGAGCAGCCCGTACAGGAAACCCCTCCGCGCAGAACTGAAAGGAGCTAGGCACCAATGAGGAACGCAACAGCTCTACAACTCTTTTTGAGGAGTACAAATAAACATTAGATCGAGTACCCCCCGATCTGGGGGACACTCCAGACACTTATAACTGCCCTCTTTTTTTTTGTTTGTTTTTTTCCTTTTGTGATTTTTTTGGGAGGCATTAAAATCATATAATTTACAAGTGCCACCTATAAAAGGGGAGGGGGACACTAAAACCCGGCAATTAAAACAAATTAAACTTTAAAACAAATAAAATCAAATTAAAATTTGGTTGCCGGGCGTGATGATGCACTCCAGTCCCTCCGTTGCCCACCTTTCGCGGAAGGCCGCGAGCGTACCGGTGGACACCGCGTGCTCAATCTCTAGGGACACCCTGGCCTGGATGTAGGCGCGGAAGAGAGGCAGGCAGTCAGGCTGAACGACCCCCTCGACCGCCCGCTGCCTGGACCGGCTGATGGCACCCTTGGCCGTGCCCAGGAGCAGTACTACGAGGAGGCCCTCGGACGTACCCGCCCTCCGCACAGGGTGCCCAAAGATCAGGAGAGTGGGACTGAAGTGCAACCATAATTTCAGGAGCAGCCCCTTTAAATATTGGAACAGGGACTGCAACCTCGCACATTCGATAAAAACATGGAACACGGACTCCTCCAGACCGCAGAAATTGCAGGCGGCCTGGGAGCCCGTGAACCGGCTTAAAAATTTATTGCACGGGACTGCTCCGTGCACCACCCTCCAGGTCAAGTCCCCGATAAATAGTGGGAGGACTCCCGTGTAGAGTGCACTCCATCGGGGACCCCCGCCTCCTCCGGACGGCAAGATGGTACGCCATGGCGTGTCCGGACGGCAGACGAGGATGGCAAGGTTGAGAGTGTGCAGGAGCAGCCCGTACAGGAAACCCTCCGCGCAGAACTGAAAGGAGCTTGGCACCGATGAGGAACGCAACAGCTCTAGAAACCTGTGAGTGCGCACGCAGGTGCATAGTTACAAAATCCAATAGGGAAATAATTAGAATTTTTTTCTACTCGGGGAGTGGTTAGAATGTGGAACATGCTTTCAAAAGGAACCTAGACGAGTACTCACAGAACATACAGCACCATTAGGGAATAGAGAGATGCTGAAAGGCTGAGATGAGTTGACTTGGCTGAGTATAAACACCAGCATAGACTAGTTGGGCCGAGTGGCCTGTTTCTTTGCGCTGTATTCCATGTAATTCTATGTATATTGTTTAGTATCTATCAGTGAGATGTGGCTGGCCACTTTAATTTTTTGGTGTGGCTAGTTTGTAGGCTGCAGGGTAAACACATTGGCCATGAAATTCGAGCAGCTCAGAAAGATGTCGGTAACAGCTAGGCTAAATGCCGCCCGCTGAGAGAGCAGGGGTATTTTGTTGCTGCTTGCTAATTAACATCAGCGGTGCAGTTTGTGGTGTAACGCGTTCTTTCCAGTGCTACGCTGAGCAGGAGGCTGAGGGTGATGTCGGTGTCCCGCCTGTAGTGAAGGAGAACGAGGAGGAAAGGAGCGAATGTGCAGGCCGGGTGTGGGAACAGTGGCCGCATTCGTTGCAGGAATTCGCCTGCCGCCTGCTCACCAATCAGTGTGACAGTATTGCATTCAGCGGTTGTGGGGTGAGCTCCCCCTTGTTTAAAGCGCGTCAAAGGGACACAAGCCAACCTCCGGAATCTATCTGCGGGCGCCGCCTTTTAAATCAGCTCAGCCTCCAGCTCGCAAAGTCTCTCCAGCTGGATAAAGAGTTCTGCAAATTGTTTGTGGGGAGACTGTGGTTTGGCCGAACCTTGGGTTTGATGGGATCGGTTGAGAAGGGGGAGTGTGCGGGCGTACAACAGGGCACATCCGAACAAGAAAGAAAAACTTGGATTTATATAGCGCCTTTCATAACCACCGGACGTCTCAAAGCGCTTTACAGCCAATTAAGTACTTTTCGGAGTGCAGTCAATATTGTAATGTGGGAAACGCGGCAGCCAATTTATGCACAGCAAACTCCCACAAACAGCAATGTGATAATGACCGGATAATTTGTTTTTTTGTCATGTTAATTGAGGACTAAATAACGGCCAGGGCACTGGGGATAACTTCCCTGCTCTTCTTCGAAATACTGCCATGGGATCTTTTATGTCCACCTGAGCGAGCAGACCTTGGTTTAATGTTTTATCCGAAAGGCGGCACCTCCGACAGTGCAGCGCTCCCTCAGTACTGCGCTGGGAGTGTCAGCCTAGATTTATGTGCTCAAGTTCCTGAAGTGGGACTTGAACCCACAACCTTCCGACTCTGTCTGTACCTCTCATTGTGCTGAAGAAGGCATGTAGTGTTGTGGAAAGGGAACATAGTTCATTTTTTTTCACATTGAGCCAGGGTGGCCCATGTAATGCTTTCAAGGACTCTCCTCAATCACTTTAGCCGCACATTGCATTCTAAAGGAATGGAGACCAGCCAAGCACTTTATTTTAAATGCTTGCTTAAATTTTCATGACACAGGAATAAAAAAGATGCAGGCGAAGGATAACTGTTACACTGTGCTCATAATTACATTGATATACTGAGGTCACTCAGCTACTGGCTCAGGAGGGTCTGACAACTGAGGGCTTTTTGCTATTCCATGCTGAGTGTTATATATGTGTAATTGTATTTACTCTGTACAGCCACCAGAGGGCTCATCCCCTGGAGTCTCAAGAGATCCCATAATCCCTTGGGAGCACAAGTATTTAAGGAGGCTTCACAGGTTGGAGAGGCACTCTGGAGACCTGCAATAAAAGACTAAGGTCACACTTTACTTTGAGCTCACAGTGTTCAGTCTCACTCTTTCCTCCATACACTACAACTGGCGATGAGATACAGATAGCGAACCCAAAGATGCAGAGAACAGTGGGCATCCTGGAGAAATTCTCGGGGGAGATGATGGGAAACCAATACTTCGTGGCCAATGAGTTGGATGGGGAAGAGAGCGCTGCCAAACGAAGGGCGATCCTCCTCACTGACTGTGGGACACCAACGTATGGCCTCATGAAGAATCAGCTCACTCCAGCAAAACCCACGGAGAAATCGTACGACAATTTGTGCACACTGGTCCGAGAGCATTTGAACCTGAAGGAAAGGATTCTGATGGCGAGATATCTGTTCTACACCTACAAAAGGTCTGAAGGCCAGGAAGTGCCGAGTTATGTCGCCAAACTAGACGCCTTGCAGGACATTGCAAATTTGAAGGACGTTTGCAGCACATGCTCAGAGACCTTTTCGTACTTGGCATTGGCCACGAAACCATACTTCGCAAACTTTTGACTGTAGAGACCCCAACCTTGAGTAAGGCCATAGCGATAGCCCAGCCGTTCATTGCCACCAGTGACAATACAAAGCAAATCTCTCAGCACACAAATGCTGCTACAAGTACTGTGAACAAAGTGATGTTGTTTTCGAATCGTAACGTACAGGCAGGTCACACATACCTGCAGCTACATGTCCGCAGATGTCTCAGAGTCCACCATCAAGGGTGATGAATGCAAGGCCATTAACACATTGTTGGCGCTGCGGGGGTAATCATCGTTTCCATTCATGCCGATTCAAAGAGTACGGTTGCAAAGGCTGTGGAGAAATGGTACACCTCCAACGAGTGTGCAGGCGAGCTGCAAAGGCTGTTAAACCTGCAAACCACCATGTTGCAGAGGAGGACAGATCCACGGAGGCTCACGACGAACCAGAGCCTCAGATCGAGGAGGCAGAGGTACATGGGGTGCACACATTCACCACGAATTGTCCCCCCATAAAGCTGAATGTTGAACTAAATGGACTCTCAGTGTCAATGGAGCTGGACATGGGCGCGAGCCAGTCCATCATGGGCAAAAAGACTTTCAAAAGGCTGTGGTGCAACAAGGCCTCAAGGCCAGTCTTAACTCCAGTTCGCACAAAACAAGAACTTACACAAAAGAACTGATTCCTGTAATCGGCAGTGCTACCATAAAGGTCTCCTACGATGGAGCGGTGCACAAGCTACCACTCTGGGTGGTACCGGGCGATGGTCCCACGCTGCTCGGCAGGAGCTGGCTGAGAAAGATACGCTGGAACTGGGACAACGTCCGAGCGCTATCACCCGCTGATGACACTTCGTGTGCCCAGGTTTTAACAAATTTCCCTCGATGTTCGAACCAGGCATCGGGAAATTCCAAGGAGCAAAAGTGCAGATCCACCTAATTCCGGGGGCGCGACCCATCCATCACAAGGCGGGAGCAGTACCGTACATGACGAGAGAAAGGGTAGAGATCGAGCTAGACTGGCTGCAAAGAGAGGGCATCATTTCCCCAATCGAGTTCAACGAGTGGGCCAGTCCTATCATCCCAGTCCTCAAGGGAGATGGCATCGTCAGAATCTGTGGCGATTACAGAGTAACTATCAATCGTTTCTCCCTGCAGGACCAGTACCCACTATCAAAGGCCGATGACCTCTTTGCAACGCTGGCAGGAGGAAAGATGTTCACGAAGCTGGATTTAACTTCAGCCTACATGACGCAGGAACTGGAGGAATCATCGAAGGCCCTCACCTGCATCAACACACACAAAGATCTTTTTGTTTACAACAGATGCCCGTTTGAAATTCGATCAGCGGCGGCGATATTCCAGAGAAACATGGAAAACTTACTGAAGTTGGTACCGCACACTGTGGTCTTCCAGGACAACATCATGGTCACAGGTTGGAACACAGTCGAGCATCTGCAGAACCTGGAGGAGGTTCTTAGTCGACTCAACCGCGTGGGGCTCAGGTTAAAACGCTCGAAGTGCATTTTCCTGGCGCCTGAAGTGGAGTTCCTGGAAAGGAGGATTGCCTCTGTCTTTGCGTTGGTGGCAGATGGCATCAGACCCACCAACGCAAAGACAGAGGCAATCGAGGCCACAGAACGTGACGGAGCTGCGGTCGTTTCAGGGACTCCTGAACTACTTTGGTAACTTCTTACCGGATCTCACTGTTAGAACCACTGCATATCTTACTACGAAAAGGGGATGAAGGGTTTGGGGCAAAAGCCAAGAAAATGCCGTTGTAAAAGCGAGAAAATTGTTATGCTCAAACAAACTGCTCGTGTTATATCATCCATGTAAGCGTTTGGTACGAGCATATGATGCGTCGTCATATAGCATCGGGTTTTATTGCAACAAGCTAATGATTTCGGGAAACTGCAACTGGTTGCTTATGCATCCAGGAGTCTGTCTAAGGCTGAGAGAGCCTACAGCATGATTGAGAAAGAAGCGTTAGCGTGTGTCTATGGGGCAAAGAAAATGCATCAATACCTGTTTGGGCTAAAATTCGAATTGGAAACTGACCATAAGCCACTTATATCCCTGTTCTCTGAGAGTAAAAGGATAAATACCAACTCATCGGCCCGCATCCAGAGATGGGCGCTCATGTTGTCCGCATACAACTATGCCACTCGCCACAGGCCAGGCACAGAAAACTGCTCTCAGTAGGCTGCCATTGCCCACCATGGAGGTGGAAATGGCGCAGCCCGCAGATCTAGCCATGGTTATGGAAGCATTTGAGAGTGAGCAATCACCCGTCACTGCCCGGCAGATTAAAACCTGGACAAGCCAGGACCCCTTATTATCTCTAGTCAAAAGCAGTGTGCTTCATGGGAGCTGGTCCAGTGTCCCAGTAGAAATGCAGGAAGAGATAAAGCTATTCCAGCAGCGCAAAGATGAAATGTCTATACAAAGCAGACTGCCTTCTGTGGGGCAATCGAGTAGTGGTCCCCAAGAAGGACAGAAACACCTTCATCAATGACCTCCACAGTACCCACCCAGGCATCGTAATGATGAAAGCGATAGCCAGATCCCACGTGTGGTGGCCTAGTATCGATGCGGACTTAGAGTCCTGCGTTCACAGATGGTACATGCTCGCAGTTAAGCAATGTACCCAGGGAGGTGCTGCTAAGTTTATGGTCTTGGCCTTCCAAACCGTGGTCTAGGGCACACGTCGAATATGCAGGCCCGTTCCTGGGTTAAATGTTCCTTGTGGTTGTAGACACGTACTCCAAGTGGAATGAATGTGAGATAATGTTGGCTAACACGTCCCCTGCCACTACTGAAAGCCTGCGAGCCATGTTTGCCACTCACGGCCTGCCCGATGTCCTGGTGAGCGACAACAGGCCATGATTTACTAGTGCTGAGTTCAAATAATTCATGATCCGTAACGGGATCAAATATGTCACATCTGCCCTCTTTAAACCGGCGTCCAATGGTCAGGCAGAGGGAGCAGTGCAAACCATCAAGCAAGGCTTGAGGAGGGTAACTGAAGGCTCACTGCAGACTCGCCTATCCCGAGTCCTGCTTAGCTACTGCACGAGACCCCACTCGCTCACTGGGATCCCACCTGCTGAACTGCTCATGAAAAGGGCACTTAAGTCTCATTAGTTCACCCTGATCTACATGAACAGCTAGAGAGCAGGCGGCTTCAACCATTATAGCGCAAATGTGTCACGCGAGATTGAAATCAATGATCCTGTATTTGTATTAAATTATGGACAATGTCCCAAGTGGCTTTCCGGCACTGTCGAGGCCAAAGAGGGGAGCAGGGTGTTTCGGGTCAAACTTTCAAATGGACTCATTCACCGGAAACACTTGGACCAAATCAAACTCAGATTCACGGACTATCCTGAGCAACCCACCTTGGACCCTACCTTTTTTTATCCCCCAACACACACACCAGTGGCAACCAGCACCACGGTTGACCACGAAGCAGAACCCATCATCCACAGTAGCTCAGCAAGGCCCAACACACCAGGCAGCCCAGCAAGGCCAGCTGCACAGCAGCCTAGCGAAGGCCCAACAAATGATTCAACACCAGCTTTCACACCGAGACGATCAACCAGGGCAGAAGGGCCCCAGATCGACTCACATTGTTACACTATTGACTTTGGGGGGGGGAGCGGGGGGAGTATTGTTATATATGTATACTTGTAGTTACTCTGTACAGCCACCAGAGGGCTCATCCCCTGGAGTTCCAAGGGATCCCATAATCCCTTGGGAGCACAGGTATTTAAGGAGGCTTCACAGGTTGGAGAGGCACTCTGGAGACCTGCAATAAAAGACTACGGTCACACTTTACTTTGAGCTCACAGTGTTCAGTCTCACTCTTTCTCTATACACAACACTGAGGACTCGTAATTTGAATTCACACAAAGGGCCGGATTTTCACCAGGTTTGTGACTGGGTTTTTGTCGCGATTTGACCCTCTGCGACGAAATTCCGGTTGGCGGGATCATCGGGCACCTGTTTGCGGCGGCGCTTCCATGTATTGTACCACCGGGGAGAGGTGCACTAACGTGCAACGATGCAGATTAACGACAGGGTCAAACCTGTTGGTCCGGCCCTGCCAGCAGCGGTAAGTATGAAAACCTGCAAAAAAAGGTAAGTTAATGTTTTTATTTTTACATTTTTTTTCAGCGATTCAATACATAATGGTCGTGTTTTGAGTGTTTTTGGAATGATTTTTGGAATTTTGTTTTTTGGTTTTTCACCTTGCCAAGGCCTCTCTCGCAGCGCTCACGGCCCCGGAATAAAGTTACCGAAACTCGCGGTTTGCACTGCAAATCATTGTGCAATGCCTCCTTTACAGACGTAAAGGCCGAAAGTTTGGCCTAAAAATGGTAGTGCAGCGAAAACGGTAATTTTGACGTAAAACTGCCGTTTTCGCTGAAAACGGAAAATCTAGCCTTTTAGATTTCAGAGAGAGAAACACGGAACATCCCCAGGGGATTCCTAATGCAAACCTCGAGCTTACTCTGCCAGTCACTCAGAACTGATCACCTGCAATATTCTTGCACCTTTCACAACCACCAGACATCCCAAAGCGCTTTACAGCCAATTAAGTACTTTTGAAGTGTAGTCACGGTTGTAATGTGGGAAACACAGCAGCCAACTTGCGCACAGCAAGCTCCCACAAATAGTAATGTGTTAATGACCAGATAATCTGTTTTTGTTAAGTTGATTGAGAGATTAATATTGGCCAGGACACCAGGGATAACTCCCCTGCTCTTTTTCGAAATAGTGCCATGGGATTTTTCACATCCACTTGAGAGGGCAGACGGGGCCTCGGTTTAACGTCTCATCCGAAAGATGGCACCTCCGACAGTGCAGCACTCCCTCAGCACTGCGGTGGGAGTGTCAGCTTAGATTTATGTGCTCAAAGACTCTAAAGTGGGACTTGAACCCACAATCTTCTGCCTCCGAGGCGAGGGTGCTACCCACTGAGCTATGGCTGAAATGTCATACAGGTGAGTTACGCTCAGTCTCCTTCGAATCAGCAGTTTACTCTCAAGGACATTTGGGGCTAGATTTTCCATTATTTTTGCATGCATACTGCCCACTTAACGTCCACTTTAATGCTGAAATGAGGTATAACGCCCATATATTGCCCATTTAGCCACAAAATGGAAAGTACAGCCCATTGCTCGGTCACTTATCACCGAGCGTTATTTTCGGAATGTACGTAACATCGATAAAAAAATAATACCGCTCGCCCACTTTTTTGGGACGGAAAGAGCAGAATGGCCGAAATCAATGCCCATAATATCGCGCCGCGTTACTTTCGGCACGTAATTAACGGCAAGATTTAATAATAACGCCTGGCCGCTGTTTTTTGTCGTAAAAATCATATTTGCCAAAACTAACGCCCAGGAAATCGGCAAGTTACTTTCAGCACCTCGCACAATCTCTCACCGACAATCTCGCTTGCCGAAAAAACCGTTGTGGAAAAGTTGAACTGACCTGAACTAATCACAGCGGTATGGACGCCATTTTGTAAATCGCAGGTCGTATCAGTTAAAAGGCAGCTCTGCTTCAACCTCGGGGGAGTTTGGATGTACCCTAGTGGTTTTTTAAGGTGATGTGAACATCTGAACAAACATCTTTTCATACTGTGGGCGATTGGAATTTACTTTAGGTGTCTTAGTGGGGACATTTATTGTTTTTGAACAATCGGTGTGATACTGATAGCTATTGGAATGGGGCCTGTCATTTCTCAGCCTCTCTTGATGACCACTCACATGCTGCAGACTCGAGATGGCAGAAGGTACATTCGACAGCATTATGTGCCCAATGTAAGACGTGCCAGACTGATGAGGAGGACCAGACGTTACACCTCCCGTACTTACAGGGAGAAGCAGTCTTACCTCAACTTGTCCGACACCACCTGCCTTAGGAGACTATGCTTCCACAAGGAGGTTATCAATGAGATATGCCAGCTCATCAGGGGAGATCTGCAGCCTGCCAGCACCATTCCATCGAGGTCAAGGTCACCACAGCACTTTCGTTCTACGCATCTGGTTCCTTTCGGGCCTCAGCTGGCGACATTTGTGCTATATCTCAGCATGCCACACATCGCTGCATTAGATAGGTCACTGAAGCCCCTTTACGCATGCAGGATGGACTTTTTCAGCTTCCCTATGACCAGGGAGGCTCAGACTGAGAGGGCTTTCGGATTCTACCGAATTGCTAACTTCCCCAAGGTGCAGGGAGCAATAGACTCTACGCACATCGCGATGCAGGCACCTTTTCAGGATGCAGAGGTTTTTGGCAACCACAAGGGATTTCACTCCCTGAATGTGCAACTCGTTGTCGACCACCAGCAAATTATTATGGCAGTGAATGCTAAATTTCTGGGCAGCATCCATGATGCTCACGTCCTACGTGGGAGCGCTGTATCTGACATGTTTACCAGTCAGCCACAAGGTCAGTGCTGAATGCTTGATGACAAAGGATATGGCCTCACCAGGGGGCTGATGAGCCCCCTGCGTGACACCCACACTGAAGACGAGAAGCGATACAAGAGCCACAGATCCACTCACAATATCATCAAGAAAACCATTGGAGTGCTGAAGCAATGCTTTAGATGCCTGGACCACTCAGGAGGTGAACTCCAATACCACCCTGAGCAGGTAGCTCAATTCGTGGTGGTGTGCTCCATGCACAACTTGGCTATAAGGAGGGGACAATAATTGCCAGAAGGGTCTGATGGTCCACCTCAGGAGAGAGAGGAAGAGGAGAATGAGGAGGTGGACGCTGACATCGGGCCGGACAATCAGGCTGACACTGAAATCATGCCCACGCCCCCCTCTAGACCGCATGAAAGGGCCCATGGTGACTGCATAGCTGCAAGAGCCTTACGTCAGGAGCTCATCAATGAGCATATTGCTTGAAAGAATGTTGTTATTATTTACAAAGCTGCAACACTGCTGGGTGTGCAGGTCATACATCAATGGTGTGCATCAACTTGGTGAAAGTTTAAGTTGATTCAAGTTAAGTGTAATTATACCCTTTCATGTTAAGGAATCACCAGTGTGTAACGATGTAGCTATCTGAGCCAATGTGCAACAAGGTTATGGTAAATAAAAAACATTTAATCTGACCATTTGTCTGAAATCATAAGTATAACTGTAAAAAAACACCCCACCCCACCCCCGCCCCAGCCCACAACAAATTTATCAGATTTACATAATTACAATGGTCCCCATTTCCAGCAAAACAGAACACAAATGCAATCCAACAAGGTAGCCCCCTTGTCCCTTGCCCCAACCCTCCCACCAAAATAACAGCAGCAACCTAAAAATATGCCCAGACAACACCTGCGGCCATGCAACTCACTTTCCTTTCCTCCCCCCACACCGCCCCCCCCCCCCCCTCCGCTTCTCCTCCCCACCTCTACCCCTTCCCCTTCCCGTCCTGACTCTAAACCGCCTGGCCGAGGAGCTTCTCAGGCGCTGCTTCATTGGGGGGGGGATGACGGCAGAACCGCTGCTTGGATGAATACGGGAGAGGACGGTCCTGAGGTGGGAACGTGCTCCGAGCCAGAAGCAAGATCTTCCTCCTGGCTCTCATGTGTCATTGGCAATGGGGGTGCAACACCTTGGGGTGCAGTGCTGCGCTCCGGGACTACGGGGAGCCCTCTGCCACCAGTGTTCCTGGTTAACAGTGTTCCAGGGCCTCCTCCATCCCTTCCATGTTATATATTATTTGTTGGACCAAAGCTCGGTGCCAACTACCTTCTTGGTGCTTAGTAGGCTTTTTGCTGCTGGTGAATTTTCCTCCTGCCTCCCACAACAGGCCAACAAGCACATACAACATCTATGCACACTTTCAGTCCCTCTCTGCTCCCTCTCTCTCTGTCTCCTTTTCTGCGCATGTAATGATGACCCCTGACCTCCTGAAACGCAGGAAACGTGCATTGCCATGCCGTTGCTATGGTCGCCGATACTCTACGGCAGAAGGTCAAAAAATGTTAACGCTAACGCCCATTTCAGATCGCTCGCAGTAACACCC
This sequence comes from Pristiophorus japonicus, assembly GCF_044704955.1. Taxonomy (NCBI): domain Eukaryota; kingdom Metazoa; phylum Chordata; class Chondrichthyes; family Pristiophoridae; genus Pristiophorus; species Pristiophorus japonicus. The sequence goes on from NC_091995.1 coordinate 75,157,681, forward strand.
ATTTAAAAAAATAGAAAGTTAGGGTTTTAGAAATGGTTGATAATCCGACGATCTCAAAACCCATATTTACCGCCCACGCTGGAAATAACGCCCATTTGCACAAAAGTGGAAAGTCTAGCCCTTGATCATCTGTGAGCTGGAGGAAGTTCACCATTCAGGTGGGCAGCTGCTGATCTCTCGCTGTGCCTGTACCTTGAGCAGCTGCCGGTGGCTCCAGAACACTGAATAACACATCGAGACAGCGAGCCCAGTCATTGAGGACTCAGTGCACAGTTTCCATCCTGCCCCCATCATTCTGCACACGTTTATCTATATATATAATAAAAACAGAAAATGCTGGAAACACTCAGCAGGTCAGGCAATATCTGTGGAGAGAGAAACAGAGTTAATATTTCAGGTCAGTGACCTTTCTCCCCTCGTGGGGGAATCTAGAACTAGGGGGCACAGTTTCAGAATAAGGTGTCGCCCATTTAGAACGAGGAGGAATGAGGAGGAATTTCTTCTCTCAGAGGGTCGTGAATCTTTGGAATTCCCTGCCCCAGAGAGCTGTGGAGGTTGAGTCATTGAATATATTTAAGGTGGAGATAGACAGATTTTTGAACGATAAGGGTGTCAGGGATTATGGGGATAGTGCAGGGGAGTGGATTTGAGGCCAAGATCAGATCAGCCATGATCTAATTGAATGGCGGAGCAGGCTCGAGGGGCCAAATAGCCGACTCCTGCTCCTATTTCTTATATTCTTTCATCAGAACTGGCGACCATTGGAGGCGTAACAGGTTTTAAGCAAGTATACAGGCAGGGAAAGGGGGAGGGGAGGAAAGAACAAAAGGGAAGGTCTGTGATAGGGTGGAAGGCAGGGGAGATTAGAGAGACAAAAGGGTTGTTAGTGCAACACAAAAGGGGGTGGTAATGGGACAAGTAAAGAAACAAAAGATGGATCCAGTAAATGGCGACAGCAGAATCATTAGCATTACCTACTGTCCAAAAATATAGGAACGATGGTTATGATCTGAAATTGTCACATCGAAAGATGAGGTGCTGTCCCTCGAGCTTCCATTGAGCTTCATTAGAACAGTGTAGGAGGCCGAGGATCGAGAGGTCAAAGTGGGAGTGGAGCGGAGAATTAAAGTGACAGGCGACAAGTTCAGGCTCTGCCTCTGGGCCTCTCTCTCCTCCTTTAAGACACTCCTCAAAACCTATCTCTTTGACCAAGCTTTTGGTCACCTGCCCATATATCTCCGTATGCGGCTCGGTGCCAAATTTTGTTTGTTGACACTTCTGTGAAGCGCCTTGGGACGTTTGACTACATTAAAGATGCTATATAAATACAAGTTGTTGTTATTGTTGAATGGAGGTGTTCAGCAAAGCGATCACCCAATCTGCTTTTGGTCTCCCCAGTGTAGAGGAGACCACGTCGTGAGCAGCCAATACAGTAGACTAAATTGCAAGAAGCGCAAGTAAATCACTGTTTGGCCTGGAAGGTGTGTTTGGGGCCCTGGACAGTGGGAAGGGAGGAGGTAAAAGGGCAAGTGTTGCATCTCATGCACTTGTGCGGGGGGTGATTGCAGAGTGGACCGGGGGAATGGACCCTTCAGAATGTTGAGTTGGGAGATGAAGATCTGTTTGGTGGTGGCATGGCAGTGGAGGTGGCGGGAATGGTGAGGATCATCCTCCAGGATAATCCATTGAATGTGGAGGCTGGTGGCTAGGAAGGTGAGGATAAGGGGAATCCTATCCTGGCCCTGGGAGGGAGGGGAAGGGGTGAGAGTAGAGGCGTGGAAAATGGAACAGACACGGGTCGATGGCCTTGTCAACCACAGTGGAGGGGGAATCCCCGATTGAGGAAAAAGGAAGATATATCGGAAGCACTGGTGCGGGAGGAGGTATCATCAGAACAGACTCCACGGAGACAGAGAAACTGGGAGAATGGAGCGGTGAAAATTGGTAATGCGCAAGAGGCCAGAATTGGAGGAGCGCCGAGACATCGGAGCGTTGTAGGGATGTCGGAGATTACAGAGATAGGGAGGGTCGAGGCCATGGATTGATTTCCTTATAGGAAGTGGGGTGGAAGGAAGTGTAGTCAAGGTAGCTGTTGGAGTCTGTGGGCTTAGAGTTTGTCTATGGTTACCCTGAGTGACTGGCATGATGGATTTGGCAACATAAAAAGAAAAGCCCTAACTTGTTGGAAATCTGAAGTAAAAAGCAGAAAATGTTAGAAGTTCACAGTCAGTCAATTAAAATATGAAAGCCAGGTTAGAAACTGTTCTTCCTTTCAGAGCAGCAGTAGGGAGCTGCCATTGGGTCTGAGCAAGACTCCAACCTAAAGCATTAAACTCTTCCAATTTAAGTTTTAAGTTGATGTCGGGCTTTGCGCAAACACCAACCATAGGGTTGAGAGGGGAACAAAATGGGAAGAATTATCAGTGCCTTCTCATATATTGCAGTTATTGATGTATGTTGGTTTACGGTTCAGGGACAGTGCGGGTATTCGATGGTTCAAAGCTTCAACCCACGCGCTCGCATCTGTGATTCCCCACACTCTCAGTGCTTAATCTAAGCCTCAGTTACCTCCAGACTTGACTATTCCAATGCTCTCCTAGCCGGCCTCCTACCTACCACCCTCCGTAAACCTGACCTCGTCCAAATCTCTGCTGCCCGTACCTCAACTGGTACCAGGCCTCGTTCACCCATCGCCCCTGTTCCCTTTAAGCTGCGTGGCCTTCCCTCCACACTCACTCTCTGGTCTCACAGATGAAGAATGGTGAATTGGGAGTGATATTGGAGGTGCGTGTGGAACCGGTCCCCAGACTGGGGTCACCTTTTCATAATATGAGGGGAGAAATGGGATTAAAATGGTTTTTAAATAGTTTTTTTAATTAGAATAGGCCTTCCTGGAGATTGGGAGCTGAGAAGATGGACTAAGAAGAGGAGGCAAGTGGTGAAGTGATCAATTGTCAGTACTTGGGTGTCAGTTTAGCACAATTGGGAGTTGAGTGAACAAGTTGTGGGTTAATGCCCCACTCCAGATACACACAGCGCAACACTGGGGGAGTGCAGCACTGTTAGAGGGTCAGCCCAGCACTGGGGCAGTGCAGCACTGTCGGGGGTGACAGCTCAGTACTGGGGGAGTGCAGCACTGTTGGAGGTCTGAGCCCAGCACTGGGGGAGTGCGGCACTGTTGGCGGGTCAGCCCAGCACTGGGGGAGTGCTGCACCTTCGGAGGTGACAGCTCAGTACTGGGGGAGTGCAGCACTGTCGGGGGTGACAGCTCAGTACTGGGGGAGTGCTGCACTGTCGGAGGTCTGAGCCCAGCACTGGGGGAGTGACACATTGTCGGGGGCAACAGCTCAGTACTAGAGGAGTGCTGCACTGTCGGAGGTGTCAGCTCAGTACTAGGGGAGTGCTGCACTGTCGGAGGTCTGAGCCCAGCACTGGGGGAGTGCTGCACTGTCGGAGGTCTGAGCCCAGCACTGGGAGAGTGACGCACTGTTGGGGGTGACAGCTCAGTACTAGAGGAGTGCTGCACTGTTGGAGGTGTCAGCTCAGTACTGGGGGAGTGCATCACTGTCAGAGGTCTGAGCCCAGCACTGGGGGAGTGACGCACTATCGGCGGTGTCAGCCCAGCACTGGGGGAGTGCGGCACTGTCAGAGGTCTGAGCCCAGCACTGGGGGAGTGACGCACTGTCGGAGGTCTGAACCCAGCACTGGGGGAGTGCGGCACTGTCGGGGGTGACAGCTCAGTACTGGGGGAGTGCAGCATTGTCGGAGAGTCAGCCGAGCACGGGGGGAGTGCGGCATTGTTGGGGGTGACAGCTCAGCACTGGGAGAGTGACGCGCTGTCGGAGGTCTGACCTCAGCACTGGGCGAGGGCTGTACTGTCAGAGGTCTGAGCCCAGCACTGGGGGAACGCTGCACTGTCATGTTGCAGATGAAATGTTAAACAGAGACCATGTCGACCTGTTCATGGGCTAGGAAACATCTAGTGTCATTGTGGGGTTTCACCCAGTGTCTTACACCAACATCACTCTCTCAACCAACATGACCAGTTACTCTCCATCCTGTCAAAGCCCAATTGCTCTGTGTGGGACAGTGCTGTGAGTAAATTGGCTGCCATGTTTCCTACGAAGCAGTGTCGGCATTTCAGAAACAACCCATGGTCTGTGAAGCACTTTGGGCCCTTCTGGTAATGGGAGACGTCCTATATCAATGTCAGATCTTTCCTCTTGTGTCTCTGGTCTCAGAGAGCGGGTACGGTGGGTTCCATTCTGAGGAAAACCCCTTGAGCTATCCTTCAGGACAAAGAGTGAGTCTGTACAGGTTAGCGGGGGAGCAGTGCGAGCCTCAATATATAAATATAGCTGCTCAATTGTATAACTCATTTTTATACAGAAAAAATATGTGTGTTGTGTTCCAGGAGGTATGTGGAATTTTTGTAACATGGGGCGGGGACCTTTAGAAGCAAAATGGTTGAGAAGCCCTGATGTATACTGACGTGTTTTTCAGTGTTGACTCTTATGTAATCTGTGTGAGTTGTACATTATGTGCAACTGAGAGGAGCTTGTATCTAAGAGCAGAACACACTGTGCTGGTGAATTTTTTAAACATTTGTTCCTAGGATGTGGGCGTCACTGGCAAGGTCAGCATTTATTGCCCATCCCTATTTGCCCCTTGAGAAGGTGGTGGTGAGCCGCCTTCTTGAACCGCTGCAGTCCGTGTGGTGCAGGTGCTCCCACAGTGCTGTTAGGGAGGGAGTTCCAAGATTTTGACCCAGCGGCGATTAAAGAATGGCCGATATACTTCCAAATCAGGATGATGTGTGACTTGGAGGGGAACTTGGAAGATGGTGGTCCGGTGCGCCTGTTGCCCTTGTCCTTCTAGCTGGTAGAGGTCGCAGGTTTGGGAGGTGCTGTCGAATGGCAATGAGTCAATGGTGCTCTTTTCACCAGCACCTCAGGTAAGTACAGTGCAAAGGGGCTGGTTTATAAACCAGTGGAAAATCTCTATTCTTTGTGCATGGAATTGCTAATTGGCTTTCAGAAGTGGCTATTGTACTGTTGAGAAATAGGCACAGTACTCTGTTATTTCAATCGAGTGTTAGTCATCATTTTAAGTGCGGTGCAAAATAAAACTCGATAATTGATGTTATTTTAAACTCCCATCAGCAGTGACAGTGCCAGCTCAGTGCTCGGCATTCTTGCCTCTGAGTCAGAAGGTGGTGGGTTGAAGTCCCACTCCAGAGACTTGAATGTGTAATACTGTGCTGAAGCTCCATTGCAGTACTGAGAAAGTTCTACACTGTTGGAGCAACTGGCCTAGAAATTCGGGTCATTTGCGCCTTCCGTTAGTGCCCCCCCCCCCCCCCCGTTAACAACTCCTGCTAAATTCGGCGGGAGTTTAGCGGCGGCAGTAACCCGTAGCGCCCCGCTCCGCCGCGCATGGCGGTGCTGACCTCATCGCCATGCGCAGCGTTCGGACCCTAACTTGGGTATGGCCCCCTGAAGCTGCGGTGGGCGATGCCAGAGACAGGTTCAGGGGGCGTGTACCGGGGTCGCCAGCCATTCGCGGGGGGGCAAGTTACAGGGGAGGTGGCCAGCTGCTGTTAAATAAAATGCTCAGATTTATTTCTGCGCTCCGTTGGCGCTTTGTACGCAGGGTCGGTGCCGTGATCGGTCAGTCCCGTGCTCTGCTTGAGTGACGGGCTGTTGGCACGGTAACCCCCGCTCCCCGGAGGACCCTTTCATTAATGCAGAGTTTGCAGCTTGGACCCTTCCCTTTAATTCAGGGGAAAGCCCCTCCTACACGGCAGCGCCAAGCGGCCCAGTGCCCCGCTCCCGCCCTAGAAAGGAAGTGAAGCGCTTTATTTTGTGCTCCACTTCCTTCCGGGGGCGGTAACCCCAATTCCTCGCGAGAGGTGCGACTTCTGCGCCTGCCACAAAGTCTCGCACCTCGCAAGTGCAAACGGAGAAGTACCCAACCTTTCCCCGGCTATCTTTTAAACTGTTCGAAGGCGGATGTAAGAGCTTCTATGGGGTTACCTGCCGAAGAGCAGGGAATTCTCCCCGGCGGCCCGGCCAATATTTGTTCCTCCATCAACATCACTAAAAAAACACATTATCAGGTCCTTCATCTCATTGCAGTTTGTAGGGCCTTGTCATGTGTAAATTGGCAGCTGTGTCTCCCTACATTACAACAGTGACTACATTTGGGCAAAAAATTCATTTGCTCAGCGCTACCCATTAGCGCCCGCGTTACCCATTTAGTGCCCGAAAGGGGCGCTAACGAACCGCTAAGCGATTACCGCCCGAGCGCCGTGCTGTCGGTGCCTCCCGCGAACATCAATGGAGGTTTAGCGGTGGTGCTAACAGTTAGCGCTGCGCTCTCTAGCGTCGCCCACTTGGTGACGTCAATGAGTGCGCAACGCCCCGTTATCGGCTAACCTCAATGTTTCCACCTGCTGTAGCGCCTGGCGCTAATCCCGACAGTGAAAGCAGGCATCCCGAAGAAGTTTCCGGGACGATATTTCAACGGATCACCAGATGGGTCTTTCGGATGTGGGACGCTTCCCCTACCGAGAGGACACTGCCGCAGGTCAGAGTATAGAGCTGGAGCATGTCACTGCAGCTTCCAGCACGAACCTCTCCAAATATGCGATGGCTTCAAGGTGGGCGACTGGGTGACGTCATCGGGAGCCAGGTCGCCGTTTGGAGCGTGAGCAGGAGCATCAGCTGGGGCTGGTACAGCAGAGGAGCGGGAAGGTCGTGGCGGACTTGTGACGGGTGATCGGGGCGGAGGAGCGATGAGGGATTGTGGCTGAGATTTGGTGGGTGATCGTGATGGAGGTTCGGCGAATGTTTGGTGCGGAGGTGCGGCGGGAGATCGTGGCGGAGGAGCGACGAGTGTTTTTGTGGCGGAGGAGTGGTGAGGGATCGTTGCGGAGGTGCGGCGAATGTTTGTGGCGGAGGAACGGCGAGAGATCGTGGCGGAGGTGCGGTGAATGAGGGTTCGGAACCCAGAAGAGCCGGGGGCCCAGGGTCAGCACGGGCCACTGGATATGTGTGCGCACTATGTCTGTGCAGCAAAGCAGGTCTCCAGCTGTACTGGTTAACCCTTGCCACTGGACCAAGACCTAGCTCTGTCAAGCCTGTGTGTGCAATGGCCACCACACGTTAAAAAAAATCCAGGCACAGGCAACTTCCACCCTTCAATTGGAGTTCAGGACTGGAACATCCTGAAATATTGTGAACTCGTGGAAGCAAGTCATCTTCGTTCGAGGGACCGCCTATGATGATGATCGCGCCACTCCCCTCTTGGGGCGCTAGAATCAATATCCCGGTTGGAGGCGTTAAAAATTGCCCAGCGCTAAAGTTAGCCACCAGTCACTGCCTCATAATGGGCTATAATGAATTTTTAGCCCCCGATTATATTGTCTGTAAAACGCTTTGGGACGCCCTGAGATTGTGAAAATTGCTGTCAAAAGGCTATTTTTTTCTTTCCTATATTGAACTGCCCATAAATAAAATATCACTCTCAGTAACCGCATATTCTCACTATTCCACACACAGGTTAATAACAACAAATTAAAACGGTCATTGTTTTTTCTTGTTCAATCACCCTTGTGACCGTCTAAAGTGTGCAAAGACACATCAGCAGCAGCAATGCAGGATAGGACGTCCAGTTCATGCTCAAACAGTCAACGCACTATGTTTCCATCTGCTAGTTTTGCATAGGCAAAATGTGTTTTCATTTGGTTCTCTGTGCCTTTTGACGTATTCCGGAAATTATCTTATACTGCGTGACAACAGAAGAGGAATTAATACTCATACTAAATTTGTGGTTAGCTGTGGTGAAATGACACAGTTTGTACCGAGAGCAAGTCAGCCCTGGCTATTACTGCATCGCTGATGTGCATCTCAGTGCTGACCCCTGTGTCAGCAGCTCTGTAACCTGAGCTAATTATACCTGTGCACCTCACGCAGTCCAGAGCAGGTCACACTGTGCCTCAGCAAGGCCCAGAATTTGCTGAAAAATAACGACGAGTTCACGGCACCCACCATTGCTGGTGCGTAAAAAAAAATGCAGCAATTTGTGGCAAGGAAGTGAGTTCCGATGCGCCACAAACTACTGGACGATTTCCGTTGCTCCGCCGTTAGCCTCGTGAAAACGGAAAAAAAATACCCTGTCGCCGTGAGTGTGTCGGGCATTTGCTGGCGCAAAAATAATATGATATGAAGGGTGAAAGTTCAATTCACGCAAGATGCCTCAATCCATCAATCTCTGGGCCAACAGGTCAATGTTTCTGGTGGAGATCCTTGGTCAGAACTGTGGCACTCATCAGAACTCAAATCATTACTGCATCTTTGCTTTTATCAAATGCTGGGTACCTGTTTTTATTTATTATTCCAAGCATGCTTCTGTGCAGCTGGTGTTAATGAAACTCCTACAGGCACAGGCTAGCACCAGATCAGCTTATGAAACGAATTATCGGAAATCGTAACTTTGCAAAAAAAAACTATTTAACAACTTCTCCAACAAATGAGTAACTCTTTCCAAGCCGTAATCCGACATCAAGACATGAATAAAATAGTTTCCAGATTGCTTTAAAGGGGCACTCTCTGATATGAAAATAACAGATGCTTTCTCTGTGCGCCCCCCTCCCCACGGCACTGTGTGCCTTTAACATGTCTATTTCTTTAATCATTTGCACTCGTCAAGATTAGGGTTATGAGTTGAAGGATGTTAGTTGAGGATGTTGGTTTAGGGTTGTTAGTTAGGGATGTTGGTTTAGGGTTGTTAGTTAGGGATATTAATTTAGGGTTGTTAGGGATGCTAGTTAATAATAATAACTTTTATTTAAATAAGAATAAGAACATAAAAAATAGGAACAAGAGTAGGCCATATTGCCCCTCGAGCCTGCTCCGCCATTCAATAAGATCATGGCTGATCTGATTAAGGACTCAGCTCCACTTCCCCGCCCGCTCCCCATAACCCCTTATCCCCTTATCGATTAAGAAACTTGTCTATTTCTGTCTTAAATTTATTCAATGTCCCGGCTTTCACAGCTCTCTGAGGCAGCGAATTCCACAGATTCACAACCCTCTGAGAGAAGAAATTTCTCCTCATCTCTGTTTTAAATGGGCGTCTCCTTATTCTAAGATCATGCCGTCTAGTTCAAATCTCCACCATCAGTGGAAACATCCTCTCTGCATCCACCCTATCAAGCCCCCTCATATTTGTCATGTATCTTACATTGTTATATATAACTGTATCCTAACATGCTATACATGACTGTAATAAGATATGACCTGTAACCACCAGCATACCTTACCACCAAGGGTGCACTTGCAAGAGACAGGTATATAAGGACAGGTCTCAGGCAAGTGCAGCATTCCAGAGCTGTGAAATAAAAATGCAGGTCCAGAGTGACCTTGACTTCACTACATGCCTCATGTGAATCTGGACTGAGGGGACAGGACTTTATAGTGGCGACAAGTTACGGGATTACAGAATCCACAGAATGGCGAACAACAGATCAGATGAAAAGTACAATGCGGGAGACAATTGGGAGGACTTTATAGAAAGGCTCCAGCAAAGCTTTGTAACCAAAGACTGGTTAGGCGACGATAAGGCAGACAAGAGAAGAGCCCATCTCTTGACCAGCTGTGGCTCGAAAACATACGCTTTAATGAAGGATCTGTTGGCACCCGAGAAACCAGCAAGCAAGTCGTTTGAAGAATTGAGCACACTGGTAAGAGACCACCTGAAGCCAGCAAGCAGCCTACACATGGCCAGACACAGGTTCTACAACTACAGACGCTGTGGGGGCCAGAGCATACCCGACTTCGGAGGTTGGCTAGTTTATGTGAGTTCTCCGATGAACTGAGGAGAGAAATGCTGAGAGACTTTTTCATTGAAGGAATAGGCCACTCAGGCATATTCCGAAAGCTCATAGAGACCAAGAACCTGACCTTAGAGGCAGCAGCATTGGTTGCACAGACATTCTTGGTAGGGGAAGAAGAAACGAGGTTGATTTACAATGCAGGTACGACAACTAATGAAATATCGAACAAGAAGTTCACAGCACTAAACAAGCTGCTACCCCCACACACAGACAAAACCGGGAGAACAGGCTCTCGACAACAGGCAGAAGCCATCAAGGGCCACAGGAACGGCTCATCAACCCACAATGCGAGCAATCAACTACAAACTGAGAGAAGCTCAAGAGAGATCAGCCAAACGCAGCTCATTCTTTGGGAACACTTTGAACAATGGAACAGGTCTGTGCTGGAGGTGTGGGGGTGGGCACTCGTCGATTTCAGCAGGCTGTTTGCAGAAATTGTGAATATACAGGGCATTTGGCCCGCATGTGCAAAAAAACGGCAGCTCGGCTGGTATACGAATCGGATGGGTAGGAAAGCGGACCAGAAGATGATGGGGACAGTACCCGGGACACCGATGTACAGTGGGTCAACACGATCAATGGCTGCTGCTCCTACAACAGGACGCCTCCTATAATGATGAGGGTCCTACTCAACGGGATATCTGTCAACATGGAGCTGGATACGTGAGCGAATCAATCTCTCATGGGCGCTCAACAATTTGAACAACTGTGGCCGCATAAAAGAGACAGACCAAAACTCACAAGGGTCGACACCAAGCTAAGGACCTATACCAAAGAAATCATACCAGTCCTTGGCAGCGCCATGCTCTCTGTCACACACAAAGGGACAGTGAACCGACTTCCCCTGTGGATTGTCCCCGGAGACCTCCCAGCACTGCTGGGGAGAAGCTGGCTGGCAAAACTAAACTGGAAATGGGATGATGTCCATGCCATGTCATTAGAGGAACGGACCTCCTGCTCAACAGTTATAAAGCGATTTGAACACCTCTTTCAGCCAGGTGTGGGCACTTTCAAAGGGGCCAAAGTCAAAATCTACATCACACAGGTGCTAGACCGGTCCATCACAAGGCCAGAGCTGTACTCTATGTGATGAGGGAAAAGATTGAACACGAACTAGACAGGCTTCTGCAGGAAGACATTATATCACCTGCGGAATTTAGCGACTGGGCAAGTCCCATCGTCCCAGTCATGAAGCCTGATGGATCCGTACGAATCTGTGGGGACTACAAATCTACCATAAACAGAGTCTCCCTACAGGACCAGTACCCGCTGCCCAGAGCTGAGGACTTATTTGCCACATTGGCTGGAGGTAAACTTTTCTCAAAATTAGACCTCACATCTGCGTATATGACGCAAGAATTGACCGAGGAATCCAAGTTACTCACCACCATCAACACACATCGAGGCCTTTTCATGTACAATCGATGCCCATTCGGCATCAGGTCGGCAGCTGCCATATTCCAGCGCAACATGGAGAGTCTACTCAAGTCCATCCCGGGGACGGTTGTATTACAAGACGACATACTTATCACGGGCAGGGACACCGACTCCCATCTCCGTAATTTGTAGGAAGTACTAAAGCGGTTGGATCGGGTAGGCCTACGAGTCAAGAAATCCAAGTGCCTGTTTCTCGCACCCGAGGTTGAATTTTTGGGCAGAAGGATTGCCGCTGATGGAATCCGCCCAACAGAGTCCAAAACAGAAGCAATTCGCCTGGCACCCAGGCCCCGGAATGTCTCAGAACTGCGCGCCTTTCTCGGGCTACTCAATTACTTTGGGAACTTTATGCAGAACTTAAGCACGCTGCTGGAGCCTCTCCACGTGCTACTCAGGAAGGGGTGCGATTGGTTTTGGGGGGACGCCCAGGAACGCGCTTTCAATAAGGCACGCAACCTTCTGTGTTCCAACAGTGTTTTGACTTTCTTTGACCCAGGTAAAAAGCTAGTTCTCACATGCGATGCGTCAGCGTATGGGGTCGGGTGCGTTTTGCAACATGTCAATAGTGCGGGCAAATTACAACCCATAGCTTATGTCTCCAGGTCACTTTCGCGGGCGGAGCGGGAGTACGGAATGGTAGAGAAGGAGGCGCTCGCGTGCGTGTACGGTGTCAAAAAGATGCACCAATATCTTTTCGGGGCCAAGTTCGCGTTAGAAACTGACCATAAGTCCCTCACGTCCTCCTATCCGAGAGCAAGGCAATAAACGGCAACGCCTCGGCGCGAATTCAACGGTGGGCACTCATGCTGGCGTCCTACCATAAGGCACAGACCAGGCACAGACAACTGTGCCGACGCGCTCAGCAGGCTACCCCTGGCGACCACGGAAGGGTCTGACGAACAGGACTGTGAGATAGTCATGGCAATCAATGACTTTGAGTCCACAGGTTCGTGCATGACAGCTCGCCAAATCAGAGCCTGGATGGCCAGCGACCCCACGTTATCCTTAGTAAAAAGATGTGTCCTAACCAGTGACTGGGTAGAGGCTCGCGATGCCTACCCCGAGGAATTAAAACCCTTTCACAGGCGCATGCATGAGCTATCACTACAAGCAGACTGCCTGATGTGGGGCAGCTGAGTAGTCATGCCTCTGCGAAGCAGAGAGGCATTTGTCCGGGAGCTCCACTGCGAGCACCCGGAGATCATTCTCATGAAGGCCATAGCCAGATCCCACGTCTGGTGGCCTGGTATTGACGCCGACTTGGAGCTCTGCGTCCGAAGGTGCATCATTTGTGCCCAACTCAGCAATGCCCCCAGGGAGGCTCCACTGAGTCCCTGGCCCTGGCCTACCAAACCGTGGTCGCGGGTGCATGTAGACTATGCGGGCCCATTCATGGGCAAAATGTTCCTCGTAGTTGTAGATGCATTTTCAAAGTGGATCGAATGCACCATTTTAAACTCGAGCACAACCTCCACCATTGTGGAGAGCCTCGCAACCATGTTTGCAACGCACGGAATCCCTGACATATTGGTCAGTGACAATGGTCCATGCTTCACCAGCGCAGAATTCCAAGACTTTATAATTGACCATGGCATAAATCACGTCAAGACGGCCAGGCGGAGAGAGCAGTGCAAATCATTAAACAAGGCATGCTTAAAATCCAAGGTCCCACGCTGCAGGGTCACCTGTCGCGACTGCTGCTGGCATACAGATCTCGTCTGCACTCACTGACTGGGATCCCCCCCCGTGCAACAGTTGATGAAAAGGACTTTAAAAACAAGGCTCTCATTAATCCTCCCAGACATGCACGAAAGCATTGAGGCAAAGCGCTGTAAGCTGACTGAGTACCATGACAGAAATTCGAGGGGGAGATGGAATGAGATAGGGGACAAAGTGTTTGTACTAAACTATGGCAGGGGTCCCAAATGGCTTGCAGGGACAGTAACGGGCAAGGAAGGAAACAGGCTACTGGTAGTACAAATGGATAATGACAAAGCCTGCCGGAGGCATGTAGACCAAGTCAAAAGCAGATTTACCAATAACACTGCGGAACCAGAGGCAGACTACAATGTGGAACTCGCACCACACCTGGTGGACAGACAGAGGGAACAACCTGAGGAAAGGGCAATCCCAACAGACAGCCCAGGCGAGTCAACAACAATCACACCAATCAAAACAGACAGCCCAGGCGAGATACTAGCAATCACACCCAAAGAAAAACAGACTCCAAGGCAAACAACTGAACCACAACTCAGACGCTCCACGCGAGAGCGTAGACCACCTGAGAGACTGAACCTACAAAGACAATAAGACCTTGGGGGAGGGTGATGTCATGTATCTTACATTATTATATATAACTGTATCCTAACATGCTATACATGACTGTAATAAGATATGACCTGTAACCACCAGCATACCTTACCACCAGGGGTGCACTTGCAAGAGACAGGTATATAAGGACAGGTCTCAGGCAAGTGCAGCATTCCAGAGCTGTGAAATAAAGGTGCAGGTCCAGAGTGACCTTGACTTCACTACATGCCTCGTGTGGATCTGGGCTGAGAGGACAGGACTTTACAATAATCTTATACGTCTCAAAAAGATCACCTCTCACTCTTTTGAATTCCAATGAGTAGAGGCCCAATCTATTCAACCTTTCCTCGTAAGTCAACCCCCTCATACCCGGAATCAACTTAGTGAACCTTCTCTGAACTGCCTCCAAAGCAAGTATATCTTTTCATAAATATGGAAACCAAAACTGCACGCAGTATTCCAGGTGTGTCCTCACCAATACCTTATATTGCTGTAGTAAGACTTCCCTGCTTTTATACTCCATCCCCTTTGCAATAAAGGCCAAGATACCATTGGCCTTCCTGATCACTTGCTGTACCTGCATACTATCCTTTTGTGTTTCATGCACAAGTAATTCCAGGTCCCGCTGTATTGCGGCACTTTGCAATCTTTCTCCATTTAAATAATAACTTGCTCTTTGATTTTTTTTCTACCAAAGTGCATGACCTCACATTTTCCAACATTATACTCCATCTGCCAAATTTTTGCCCACTCACTTAGCCTGTCTGTGGCCTTTTGCAGATTTCTTGTGTCCTCCTCACACATTACATTTCCTCCCATCTTTGTATCATCAGCAAACTTGGCTACGTTACACTCAGTCCCTTCTTCCAAGTTGCTAATCTTGATTGTAAATAGTTGGGGTCCCAGCACTGATCCCTGCGGCACTCCACTAGTTACTGGTTGCCAACCAGAGAATAAACCATTTATCCCAACTCTCTGTTCTCTGTTAGTTAGCCAATCCTCTATTCATGCTAATATATTACCCCCAACCCCATGGACTTTTATCTTGTGCAGTAACTTTTTATGTGGCATCTTGTCTAATACCTTGTGGAAGTCCAAATACACCAAATACACTGGTTCCCCTTTATCCACCCTGTTCGTTACATCCTCAAATTTGTCAAACATGTCTTCCCCTTCATAAATCCATGCTGATTCTGCCTGACCGAATTTTGCTTTTCCAAATGTCCTGCTATTGCTTCTGATATAGCGCCCTTAACGTAGTAACGTAGTAAAACGTCCCAAGGCGCTTCACAGCAATTTTACATCACGTTAGATATTGACCATTGAGGGAAAGAGAGAAAAAGTGGGAGAAGGAAGTGCAAAAAGAGGTTAAAGGCTCGGGTCTGAAGCGGCAGCCAAAATGCGCATGCAGATAGACACAGGTGAAAAAACTAAAAAAAAATGAAATTCAAATTACATTATAAATAATACAATAAAGAGTATACAATAGTAAAATCAGTATAATAAAGATTAATTATAATTAAACAAATGTAAATAATATATACCATAATTATAAATTAAGTTAAAATTAGAAAATCAACAATTGAAGGAAATGAAATTAGTTATTAGCTTTCTTTAAGATTCATTCCCTGATCAATGATTCAATTAGTATGGAAGAACCAATTACCATTCTCCATCCTTGTAACGTCATAATTGTATTACTTTTTATTTTGCATTTTGTCCCCTTGACAGGACTCGTAATAACTCCAGGCTCGAGCTGCCTCCGATGTCAGGGAGATGCTAACATTAGTTAGGGATGTTAGTTAGGGATGTTGTTTTTGGGTTGTTAGTTAGGGATGTAATTTAAAGATGTTAATTAGGGATGTTTTAGGGTAGTTAGTTTAAGGATGTTAGTTAGTTGGTATGGGATGTCAGTTAGGGATGTTGGTTTAGGGTTGTTAGTTAGGGTTGTTAGTTAGGGATGTTAGTTCGGGATGTTGGTTAGGGATGTTAGTTAGGGGTGTTAGTTAGGGATGATATGGATGTTAGTTCGGGATGTTGGTTCGGGATGTCAGTTAGGGATGTTGGTTTAGGGATGTTAGTTAGGAATGTTAGTTAGGGATGTTTGTTGGGGATGTTAATTAGGGATGTTGATTTAGGGACTTTAGTTAGGGATATTAGTTAGGGATGTTAGTTCGGGGATCTTAGTTAGGGATGTTGGTTTAGGATTGTTAGTTAGGGATGTTATTTAGGGATGTTAGTTAGGGATGTTAGTTTACAGATGTTAGTTGGGGAGATTAGTTTAGGTTTGTTAATTTAGGGATGTTAGTTAGGGATGTTGGTTTAGGATTGTTAGGGATTTTTGTTTAGGGATGTTAATTAGTAATGTTAGTTAGGGATGTTAATTTAGGGATGTTATTTAGGTGTATCATTTAGGGTTGTTCTTTAGGGGTATTAGTTAGGAATGTTGGTTAGGGATGTCAGTTAGAGAAGTTTGTTTAGGATTGTTAATTTAGGGTTTTTAGTTAGGGACATTAGTTAGGGATGTTGGTTTAGCGTTGTTAGTTAGGGATGTTGGTTAAGGGTTGTTAGGGATTTTAATTTAGGGATGTTAATTAGTAATGTTAGTTAGGGATTTAAGTTTCTGGATGTTAATTCGGAGTGTTAATTTCGGGATGTTATTTCTGGGTATCAGTTAGGGATTATGATTTAGGGTTGTTAGTTAGGGCTGTTAGTTAGGGATTATGGTTTAGGGATGTCAGATACAGATGTTAGTTAGGGGTGTTAGTTAAGGATTATGTTATAGGTTGTTAGTTAGGGATGTTAGTTAGGGTTGTTAGTTAGGGATAATGGTTTAGGGTTGTTAGTTAGGGATGTTAGTTAGGGATGTTGGCTTAGAGATGTTAGTTAGGGATTTTAGTTTAGGGATGTTAATTAGTAATGTTAGTTAGGGTTGTAAGCTTAGGGATGTTAGTTCGGGGTGTTAGTTAGGGCTGTTAATTTAGGGATGTTATTTAAGGGTATCGAAACATAGAAACCTAGGTGCAGGAGCAGGCCATTCAGCCCTTCGAGCCTGCACCACCATTCAATATGATCATGGCTGATCATGCAACTTCAGTACCCACTCCTGCCTTCTCTCCATACCCCCTGTTCCCTTTAGCCGTAAGGGCCACATCTAACTCCCTTTTGAATATATCCAACAAACTGGACTCAACAACTTTCTGTGGTAGAGAATTCCATAGGTTCAGTTAGGGATTATGGTTTAGGGTTGTTAGTTACAGATGTTAGTTAGGGGTGTTAGTTAGGGGTGTTAGTTAGGGATTATGTTATGGGGTTGTTAGTTAGAGATGTTAGTTAAGAGTGTTAGTTATGGATTATGGTTTAGGGTTGATAGTTAGGGATGTTGATTTAGGGATATTAGTTAGGGATGTTAGTTAGGGATGTTAGTTAGGGATGTTAGTTTAGATATGCTGGTTTAGAGATGTTAGTTCGGGATGTTAGATCGGGATGTTAATTTGGGGTGTTAGTTAGGGATGTTGGTTTCGGGATGTTAGTTAGGGATGTTAGTTCAGGGTGTTAGTTAGGGATTATGGTTTAGAGTTGTTAGTTAGGGATGTTAGTTAGAGATGTTAGTTCGAGATGTTGGTTTAGGGATGTTGTTCGGGATGTTAGTTAGGGATGTTAGAGAAGCTAGTGCTGGGAAACAGGACATGAATTCATTTGGGCCTTGGAGGACAGCAGAAAGAGGGCTGATTACAGAAGGCAGTAATGCATGGAACCGGAAAAGCAATCCCGCTCCTCCTGGCTCCACATTCAAATCTAAAAAAAAGATGAACTTTTCGATGGTGGCCATTTACTAGGTCTCCTCCATGCCAACAAAACCTGAGTGGATCAGACCTGGCGCAGGCTCTGCTCAGGGCAGCCCAATTGTCCTGAGGGGTCCTAATGTACAACAACAACAACCTGTATTTATATAGTGCTTTTAATGTAGTAAAATGCCCCAAGGTGCTTCACAGGAGTGTAATCAAACAAAATTTAACACTGAGCCACATAAGGAGATATTAGGACAGGTGAGCAAAAGTTTGGTCAAAGAGGTTGGTTTTAAGAAGCATCTTAAAGGAGGAGCAAGAAGTAGAGAGGTGGAGAGGTTTAGGGAGGGAGTTCCAGAGCTTGGGGCCCAGGCAGCTGGAGGCACGGCCACCAATGGCGGAGAGATTAAAATTGGGGATGCTCAAAAGGCCAGAATTAGAGGAGCGCAGAGATCTCAGGGGGGTTGTAGGGCTGGAAGAGATTACAGAGATAGGGAGGGACGAGTCCATGGAGGGATTTGAAAATAAGGATGAGAATTTTGAAATTGAGGCGTTACTTAACCAGAAGCCAATGTAGGTCAGCGAGCACAGGGGTGGTGGGTGAGCAGGACTTGGTGCGAGTTAGGACACGGGCTGCTGAATTTTGGATCACCTCTAGTTTATGTAGGGTAGAATGTGGGAGGCCAGCCAGGAGCGCATTGGAATAGTCAAGTCTAGAGGTAACAAACGCATGGATGAGGGTTTCAGCAGTGGCTGAGCTGAGGCAGGGGCGGAGACGGGCGATATTAACGGAGGTGGAAGTAGGCGGTTTTGGTGATGGAGCAGAAGCTCATCTCAGGGTTCGGCTTCAGTCTTTGGCTTCAGTCTTCCCAATGTTTAGTTGGAATAAGTTTCTGCTCATCCTGGATGTCGGACAAGCAGTCTGACATTTCAGAGAGAGTGGAGGGGTCGAGAAAAGTGCTGGTGAGCTCAAACTGGGTGTCGTCAGCATACATGTGGAAACTGACACTGTGTTTTTGGATGTTGTTGCCAAGGTGCAGCACATAGATGAGAAAAAGAAGGGGGCCAAGGATAGATCCTTGGGGGACACCAGAGTTAGCGATGTGGGAACAGGATGAGAAGCCGTTGCAGGTGATTCTCTGCCTAGATAAGAATGGAACCAGGCGACTGCTGTCCTACCCAGCTGGACGTTGGAGAAGGATCAAATGTGTCAAAGGCTGCAGACAGGTCGAGAGGGATGAGGAGGGATAGATTACCATGCTCACAGTCAAGGTCACGCCTGTTTTAGGTGGCTGCCCCGGGAACCTCGAAATTGCCCGAGGCCACAACGTTGTTGGATGTGTTTCAAGCATCCTTGGGGTTTTTAGCCCCGCTCAACGACGACCAATTTCCGTGCCTGGATGTGTGTGCTAGTGAGCAATTTAATACATTGTAACTTAATGATTAATCAGGTCAATACTGCTAGTTTACAGGTACTCAACATGTGTTCCTTGATGGCATCTTGTACCATTAAATACATACACACACACTATATATATATATATATATATATATATACACTATATATACACACTGCCCACACTGCAATATGTGCGTGCACTAGGTCCGTGCAGCAGAGCAGGTCTGCAGTCGTCCTGGTTAATCCCTTCCAACTGGATAAAGACCTAGCTCTGTCAAGCCCGTGTGGTGGCTGGTGTGCAACGGTCACCCCACGTTAAAAAAATTCACGCAGAGGCATCTTCCACCCCCTCAACTGAGTTCAGGACTGGAACATCGGGTCCTTCATTGAAACATCTGTGAACTCTCGTGGAAGCAAGTCATCCTCGCTCGAGGGACTGCCTATGATATAAAAGAAAGGCTCAAACTCATATCCCAGACTGGGTAAGGATGGCAGATTTCTTTCCCTAAAGGACATTAGTGAACCAGATGGGTTTTTACCACAATCCGGTAGTTTTATGATCACCATTACTGAAACCAGGGGCTAAAAATTCATTATAGCCCGGTTTGAGGTGGTGACTGATAGCTAACTTTAACGCCAGGTGATGTTTACCACCTCCAACCGGGATATTGATTTTTAGCGCCCAAGGAGGGGAGTAGAGCACTAAGGGAAGCATTCTACACCCCTCTTAGACCGCTAACCTGATCCTGGGGCATTATCACGAGAGCGCTGCTGAAGTTATAGTGCTACGAAACCGGCATCCCAGCGCCTAAAGGGGAGGTCGGCTGGACCGCCCGAAAACTGAAAGAAAATGGAAGGGAGGAATGTTTACATTGGCAACAGTGTTGAACAGCTAAGAGAGTTACATGAATATAAATAATGTGCATCCTAAAGACCCACCTGGTGATCCGTTGAAATATCGCCCCGGGAGCTTTTTCAGGATGCCGGCTTTCCCTGTCGGGATTAGCGGCAGGCGAAAACATTGAGGTTAGTGATCGCAGCGCTAACGGGGAGTTGCACATTCTTGACGTCACCAAGTGGGTGGCGCTAGAGAACACAGCGCTACCTGTTAGTGCCGCCGCGACACCGCCACTGAAGTTCACGGGAGGCACTGGCAGCGCAGCGTTCGGGCGGTAAGCGCTTAGCCGACCGTTAGCACTCCTCTCGGGCACTAACGGGTGGCACTAATCAAATGAATTTCTAGCCCGAGCTTTTTTATTCCAGAATTAACGGAGTTTAAATTCCCCAGCTGCCGTGGTGGGATTTGAACTCATGGCTCGGGTTCATTAGTCCAGGCCTCTGGATTATAGTCCAGTAACATAACCACTATGCTGCCGTACCCCTGCATTAAGCAACAAAGCTGTAAATTTAGAACAAATATATGAAGGGGCAGCTGGATTGTCAACATCATTTCATAATCCTGTCCACATTCTTACAAAACAATTTTGGCAAGTACTGGCTCCAGCCTTTTCAATCAGCTCCCACAGTGACTTCTTGCTGATAAGCAATGGCTTATCTCGAGGTTCTTAAAGTGCTTCTTTCCTTTTTTTATTTACCGTTTTATAGTCCGGCCGTGAAAAAACAGCAGGCTTACCAGAACTTTCTAATTGCAGGGTCATCTCTTGCGACACAGCAGAAGCCTTGAAATAAAGATTAGCCCCATCGTTCAGCTCAATGTTATTTGTAGGAGTTTGTTGTGTCACGTTTACCGACGTAACTTTATCTCATTGAAACATACAAGATTCAGAGGAGGATTGACAGGGTAGATGCTGAGAGGTTGTTTCCCCCTGGCTGGCGTGTCTAGAACTAGGGGCCACAGTCTCAGGATAAGTGGTCGGCCATTTGGGACTGAGATGAGGAGGAATTTCTTCACTCAGAGGGTTGTGAATCTTTGGAATTTTCTACCCCAGAGGACTATGGATGGTGAATCGTTGAATATGTTCACTCTGAGATCGATAGATTTTTGGACTCTAAGGGAATCAAGGGATATGGAGATTGGGTGGGAAAGTGGAGTTGAGGTTAAAGATCAGCCATGATCTCATTGAATGGTGGAGCAGGCTCGAGGGGCCGAATGGCCTACTCCTGCTCCTAATTCTTATGTTCTTATGTAACAGTCATGTGGTCATTATCACATTGCTGTTTGTGGCAGCTTGCTGTGTGCAAATTGGCTGCCACGTTGCCTAATTACAACAGTGACTACACTTCAAAAGTACTTCATTGGCTGTAAAGCGCTTTGGAACGTCCGGTGCCGTGAAAGGTGCTATAGAAATGCAAGTCTATCTTGGTGTACACATGCTGCTTCTATTAGAGGAATTGCGATTGGAATTGGAAACCTTAAGTACTGCTTCCCCTCTCCTCCCCAAACCCAGCCCTTTCCAAACGATTGCAATCCAAACCCCTGGCTACTGCTGAACTGAACTGTCTGTCCTGCCCACACCTCCAGTAATGAACCGAGCTGTGTTTCCAATCCCACACCTCCAGTAACGAACCAAAATGTGTTCCCAATCCTACACCTCCAGTAATGAACCGAGCTGTGTTTCCAATCCCACACCTCCAGTAACGAACCGAAATGTGTTCCCAATCCCACACCTCCAGTAACGAACCGAGCTGTGTTCCCAATCCCACACCTCCAGTAACGAACCGATCCCAATCCCACACCTCCAGTAATGAACCGAGCTGTGTTCCCAATCCCACACCTCCAGTAACGAACCGATCCCAATCCCACACCTCCAGTAATGAACCGAGCTGTATTCCCAATCCCACACCTCCAGTGACAAAGGCAGGAAAGTTATCACCAGGTCGATAAAAGTGCTGGACATCACTCGTGAATTTATGATTGTTTTTTTCAGGGTCAATCGTGGGAACATGACCTCCCAAGTTCTGCTCTGATGTAGTGTCGTCCAAGCAAGGATATTGAACACCAAAAGATTCCATTGTGTGAGCCCTTGACCTTCCAGTTTAAATTGATCGATGGGCATACGGCCTGACTAAGGTAAGTTGCTGCTTTCCATTCTGGAAGAACATCTCCCTCCACCAGAGATGCATTTTGCACAATCAGAGTTCAAAATACGTAAACCTATTACAGTAAAAATGGCACTTTTATGTATGCAATTCAGTTTTCTTTTCTCTTAATGTACAACTGATGGAATATTGAGTGTAACTACGGCTTAATTCCTGACTGATTCATGGCCCACTGCAGTCCCACTGTAACTATTTTTTTTTTATATGTCATGTGAGGCCATTGGGTTTCAAAAACAAAGCGAATTGCAGAATGTGATCAGGAAACTCTAATAAAACTTCGAAAATTCAGTTAAAAGAGGAGCGTAAATTATTCAGTCACCCTGAGGCCGTGCCTTGGTTATGTAGGCTTTCAGTCGAGGCTGTTTTGCAGTTGTACGCTCCTTTTTGAGATGTGAGCTTTTCTGAAGTTCTTAGGTTGACGAGCGTGCATGAACCAAGCTGGCCCAGGCCTCTGCCCTCTCCAAATCAGAGACCTTGCATCTTAGGTCTCCTCAGTCCAAGGCCGTTCCAACGGGAGCGACAACAGGCGGGTGGCTAGTCTATGCACGAGATTCTCTACCCGTCGGGTTCCCGATCCCAGCCACAGCAGTGGCTACTGGGGCGGAGGAACAGTCAGACTGGGATAGTCGCTATGGCATGCAGCTCCACACTTCCGAGTGGCTGGATTCTCAGCAGTGGGGAAGGTCTAGGGCTCACTTGCCAGCTTGGCCAGGGACGCAACCTGCTGCCGCCACTGATCGAACGTTACCTCAGCCTTCTGGGCATGGGGGACGGCAACTGGGTGGAGGGGAGGTGGTGGATGGAAAGGGGGAAAGGGAAAGGGAGGGAGCAACAGAGAGGAGGGGAGTGAGGGGGAGGGAGGGAAGAGGGGAAGGGAGGGAAGAGGGGGAGGGAGGGTAGAAGGGGAGGAAGAGGGGGAGGGGAGACTAGTGAGGGGGAGAAAGGGAGCAGGGAGGGAGAGGGGAGGGAGAGGGGAAGGGGAGAGGAGGAAGGAAGAAGGGGGAGAGGGGGAGGGGAGAGGAGGGGTGGAGGGGGAGGAAGGGGAAGGGGAGAAAGAGGGAAGGAAGAGGGGGAGGGAGGGAAAGGGCAGGGGAGGGAGAGGGAAGGGAGATTGAGCAGGGAAAGAGGGGAAGGGTAAGGGAGAAGGGGAAGGAGATGAGGCGAGAGGGGTTAGGGGAGTGAGGGGGAGGGAGAGGAGGAGGGAGCGGGGAAAGAGGGGGAGGGGGAGGGAGAAGGGGAGGGAGATGGAGATGGGATGGGAGGGGGGAGGTAGGAGGGGAATGAGGAGGATGGAGAGGGAGAGGAAGATGGGAGGGAAGGGGAGAGGGGACACCAAAATATCTCCAGGGTTTTTGAGCCAGTCAGATTTTCCTGCATAAATCTTTGACAAAGCAAATTAGGAATGTCTTTCTTCCCAGGTGAATGCTGAGTAAAATGACGCAGCCAATTAGGGAGCCTCTCCAGAGGAGGAAGTCACTGGGGCCCATGTCTCCAAATGCTGCCAAGCGACTATACCGCAATCTGTCCTTCAGGTTAAAGGGTGGCTCCAGCTCGGACGAGGCCTGCTTCATCAAAAAAATGGAGAAGGAAAGGAGCAAGAAATCGTCATCCATGGTATGGTTCACTCATTGTGTCTGATCATCAACATTTATCTAGTTTAAGGAGGGAGGTAATTCTTGGAGTAAATACTTAGAGCTACTTATCGATCAATTTCCCCCGTACCATAATTGATTGGTCTTCATTTGTAAGATTGGTCCTGTCCATCACTGTATCTGAAGAAAGAAATCTATGGAATACAACAACAACAATTTGTGTTTATATAGCCCCTTTAACATAATGAAACGTCCCAAGGCGCTTCACAGGAGCATTATGTGATAAAAATTTGACACCGAGCCGCATAAGTAGAAATTAAGGCAGGAAGGTCAAAGAGGAGTGTGTTGAAGGAGGAAAGAGAGGTAGAGAGGCGGAGAGGTTTAGGGAGGGAGTTCCAGAGCTTGGGGCCCAGGCAGCTGAAGGCACGGCCACCAATGGTTGAGCGATTATAATCAGGGATGCTCAGGAGGGCAGAATTTGAGGAGCGCAGACATCTCGGGGGGTTGTGAGGCTGGAGGAGATTACAGAGATAGGGAGGGGTGAGGCCATGGAGGGATTTGAAAGTAAGGATGAGAAGGAAAAGCATTTACAGCTCAGAAACAGGGCCATTAAGCCCAACAGACCCATGCTGGAGTTTATGCTGTACACAAGCCTAAACACTGGTAAATTCTCCTGTATTTCTGATCAGAGATATGAAGTCTCCAGCCTTGGCACCACCTCAAATCGCTATAGTGACCGTGGCACTGAGCTAAGAAACGATCAGGGCACAGACTGGACCTTATTGACCTTCTTCCTCTCCTGCATTGTGCCTTCAGAGACTTTGCTCACAGTGGTTAAACACCTAAGATTTCAATTTCACTGATCCCGGCCAATGTACAACCCCGATTTTAACTGCAGGTGGATTCCCCGTTCAGGCTGGAGTTAAAATTACAGTCGGGTCTCAATGATGTAATTGGGTCACAACGTGCCTGTGTAAAGAAGGACGCTGCTCACTCCGGCCGTGTGTCCTTGCTGCCCGCTCAGAAGAGCAGGTTAAAGTGCTGTCATTCGTGGCTCAGTGGGTCGCACTCTCCCTCTGAGTCAGAAGGTTGTGGGTTCAAGTTCCACTCCAGGAACTTGAGTATGTAAACCTAGGCTGACACTCCCAGTGCAATGCAGAGGGAGCGCTGCACTGTCGGAGGTGTCGTCTTTCGGATGAGACGTTAAACCGAGGCCCCGTCTGTTCTCTCAGGTGGACGTAAAAGATCCTATCGCATGATTTCAAAGACGAGCAACGGAGTTATCCCCGGTGTCCTGGCCAATATTTATCTCTCAATCAACATAACAAAAACAGATTACCTGGTCGTTATCACATTGCTGTTTGTGGGAGCTTGCTGTGCGCAAATTGGCTGCCGCGTATCCCACATTACAACAGTGACTACACTCAAAAGGTGCTCCATTGGCTGTAAAGCGCTTTGAGTGGTCGTGAAAGGCTCTATATAAATTCAAGTCTTTCTTTCTTTCTAAAATCGCAGATGTTGCGATCATGGCGGCTTTCGGATAGGGAAGAGCCAGGGCGATTTTAACTGCCCACCCGCCCGGTTTCTGCTGAGCAAGTAGGGTTAAAATCGCCCCCACGTCACATACTCAGGTGGTGGCGTCTCTGCAGTGTAATAACCCAGGGTATGTAATTATCCTGTGAAGTTTAGTGTAATACTACTCCATTAGACCACAGGAAGGCTCTTGAAGCACAATGGAATCTTACGAGTGATGCGGTAAATTAGCACGGTACCATGAGTGACATGGTGAAATGTCCCCGCAGTGTGAGTCATGCAGTAAGTGGAAGTAATCTGCACTACCACCAGTCAGACTACCTGCTCCACACAATGGGATCTGTCAGTGCTGTTACCATAGAGACCAGTCACAGCCCGGGATAACTGCTTTCTTCCCATTGTCTGCTCCATATCAACTGGATGTTGACAGGTCAACATGGAGGAGCCGTGCAAAATAAAATTATTGAAAGTAAAATGAACAGAACAGAGGCAAAAACTCTGTGTGGGTCAGTATCTATCAGTGATGGTACAGGAGGGACTTTGTGGGTCAGTGTCTATCAGTGACGGTACATGAGGGACTGTGTGGGTCAGTATCTATTAGTGACAGTACAGGAGGGACTGTGTGGATCAGTATCTATCAGTGAGTGTACAGGAAAGACTGTGGGTCAGTATCTATCAGTGACGATACAGGAGGGACTGTGGGTCAGTATCTATCAGTGAGGGTACAGGAGGGACTGTGGGTCAGTATCTATCAGTGAGGGTACAGGAAAGACTATGAGTCAGTATCTATCAGTGACGGTACAGGAGGGACTGTGTGGGTCAGTATCTATCAGTGACGGTACAGGAGGGACTATGTGGATCAGTATCTCAGTGATGGTACAGGAACGACTGTGGGTCAGTATCTCAGTGATGGAACAGGAGGGACTGTGTTGATCAGTATCTATCAGTGATGGTACAGGGGGGACTGTGGGTCAGTATCTATCAGTGAGGGTACAGGTGGGACTGTGTGGGTCAGTATCTCAGTGACGGTATGGGAGGGACTGTAGGGGTCAGTATCTATCAGTGACGGTACAGAAGGGACTGTGGGTCAGTATCTATCAGTGACGGTACAAGAGGTACTGTGCGGGTCAGTATCTATCAGTGACGGTACAGGAGAGACTGTGTGGGTCAGTATCTATCAGTGATGGTGCAGGAGGGACTGCGGTCAGTATCTATCAGTGAGGGTACAGGAGGGACTGTGTGGGTCAGTATCTATCAGTGAGGGAACAGGAGAGACTGTGTGGGTCAGAATCTATCAGTGACGGTACAAGAGGTACTGTGCGGGTCAGTATCTATCAGTGACGGGACAGGAGGGACTGTGGGTCAGTATCTATCAGTGATGGTGCAGGAGGGACTGCGGTCAGTATCTATCAGTGAGGATACAGGAGGGACTGTGGGTCAGTATCTATCAGTGACGGTACGGGAGGGACTGTGCGGGTCAGTATCTATCAGTGAGGGAACAGGAGAGACTGTGTGGGTCAGTATCTATCAGTGACAGTACAGGAGGGACTGTGCGGGTCAGTATCTATCAGTGACGGTACAGGAGGGACTGTGTGGGTCAGTATCTATCAGTGACAGTACAGAAGGGACTGTGTGGGTCAGTATCTATCAGTGACAGTACAGGAGAGACTGTGTGGGTCAGTATCTATCAGTGACGGTACGGGAGGGACTGTGGGTCAGTATCTATCAGTGACAGTACAGGAGGGACTGTGTGGGTCAGTATAGCTATCATTGACGGTACAGGAGGGACTGTGTGTCAGTATCTATCAGTGAGGGAACAGGAGGGACTGTGTGGGTCAGTATCTATCAGTGACAGTACAGGAGGGACTGTGGGTCAGTATAGCTATCATTGACGGTACAGGAGGGACTGTGGGTCAGTATATATCAGTGACGGTACAGGAGAGACTGTGTCGGTCAGTATCTATCAGTGACGGTACAGGAGGGACTGTGGGTCAGTATATCTATCAGTGATGGTACAGGAGGGACTGTGGGTCAGTATCTATCAGTGACGGTACAGGAGGGACTGTGTGGGTCACTATCTATCAGTGACGGTACAGGAGGGACTGTGTGGGTCAGTATCTATCAGTGACGGTACAGGAGGGACTGTGGGTCAGTATATCTATCAGTGATGGTACAGGAGGGACTGTGGGTCAGTATCTATCAGTGAGGGTACAGGAGGGACTGTGGGTCAGTATCTATCAGTGACAGTACAGGAGAGACTGTGGGTCAGTATCTATCAGTGACGGTACATTAGGGACTGTGTGGGTCAGTATCTATCAGTGACAGTACAGGAGGGACTGAGTGGGTCAGTATCTATCAGTGACGGTACAGGAGGGACTGTGGGTCAGTATCTATCAGTGACGGTACAGGAGGGACTGTGTGGGTCCGTATCTATCAGTGACGGTACAGGAGGGACTGTGTGGGTCAGTATCTATCAGTGAGCGTACAGGATGGACTGTGGGTCAGTATATCTATCATTGACGGTACAGGAGGGACTGTGGGTCAGTATCTATCAGTGACGGTACAGGAGGGACTGTGTGGGTCAGTATCTATCAGTGAGCGTACAGGATGGACTGTGGGTCAGTATCTATCAGTGACGGTACAGGACGGACTGTGTTGATCAGTATCTATCAGTGAGGGTACAGGAAAGACTGTGGGTCAGTATATCTATCAGTAACGGTACAGAAGGCACTGTGAGGGTCAGTATCTATCCGTGATGGTACAGGGGGTACTGTGGGTCAGTATCTATCAGTGAGGGTACAGGTGGGACTGTGTGGGTCAGTATCTATCAGTGACAGTACGGGAGGGACTGTAGGGGTCAGTATCTATCAGTGACGGTACAGAAGGGACTGTGGGTCAGTATCTATCAGTGACGGTAGAAGAGGTACTGTGCGGGTCAGTATCTATCAGTGACGGTACAGGAGAGACTGTGTGGGTCAGTATCTATCAGTGATGGTGCAGGAGGGACTGCGGTCAGTATCTATCAGTGAGGGTACAGGAGGGACTGTGTGGGTCAGTATCTATCAGTGAGGGAACAGGAGAGACTGTGTGGGTCAGTATCTATCAGTGACGGTACAGGAGGGACTGTGGGTCAGTATCTATCAGTGACGGTACAGGAGGGACTGTGTGGGTCAGTATCTATCAGTGACGGTACAAGAGGTACTGTGCGGGTCAGTATCCATCAGTGACGGTACAGGAGAGACTGTGTGGGTCAGTATCTATCAGTGACGGGACAGGAGGGACTGTGGGTCAGTATCTATCAGTGATGGTGCAGGAGGGACTGCGGTCAGTATCTATCAGTGAGGATACAGGAGGGACTATGTGGGTCAGTATCTATCAGTGACGGTACGGGAGGGACTGTGCGGGTCAGTATCTATCAGTGAGGGAACAGGAGAGACTGTGTGGGTCAGTATCTATCAGTGACGGTACGGGAGGGACTGTGTGGGTCAGTATCTATCAGTGAGGGAACAGGAGAGACTGTGTGGGTCAGTATCTATCAGTGACAGTACAGTAGGGACTGTGGGTCAGTATCTATCAGTGACGGTACAGGAGAGACTGTGGGTCAGTATCTATCAGTGACGGTACATGAGGGACTGTGTGGGTCAGTATCTATCAGTAACAGTACAGGAGGTACTGTGTGGATCAGTATCTATCAGTGACGGTACAGGAGGGACTGTGTGGGTCAGTATCTATCAGTGATGGTACAGGAGGGACTGTGTGGGTCAGTATCTATCAGTGACGGTACAAGAGGTACTGTGCGGGTCAGTATCCATCAGTGACGGTACAGGAGAGACTGTGTGGGTCAGTATCTATCAGTGACGGGACAGGAGGGACTGTGGGTCAGTATCTATCAGTGATGGTGCAGGAGGGACTGCGGTCAGCATCTATCAGTGAGGATACAGGAGGGACTGTGGGTCAGTATCTATCAGTGACGGTACAGGAGAGACTGTGTGGGTCAGTATCTATCAGTGACGGTACAGGAGGGACTGTGTGGGTCAGTATCTATCAGTGACGGTACAGGAGGGACTGTGGGTCAGTATATCTATCAGTGACGGTACAGGAGGGACTGTGGGTCAGTATCTATCAGTGACGGTACAGGAGGGACTGTGGGTCAGTATCTATCAGTGACGGTACAGGAGAGACTGTGGGTCAGTATCTATCAGTGACGGTACATGAGGGACTGTGTGGGTCAGTATCTATCAGTAACAGTACAGGAGGTACTGTGTGGATCAGTATCTATCAGTGACGGTACAGGAGGGACTGTGTGGGTCAGTATCTATCAGTGATGGTACAGGAGGGACTGTGTGTGTCAGTATCTCAGTGACGGTACAGCAGGGACTGTGTGGGTCAGTATCTATCAGTGAGGGTGCAGGAGGGACTGTGGGTCAGTATCTATCAGTGACATTACAGGAGGGACTGTGTAGGTCATATCTATCAGTGACTGTACAGTAGGAACTGTGGGTCAGTATCTATCATTGACGGTACAGGAGGGACTGTGTGGGTCAGTATCTATCAGTGACGGTACAGGAGGGACTGTGGGTCAGTATCTTTCAGTGACGGTACAGGAGGGACTGTGTGGGTCAGTATCTATCAGTGAGCGTACAGGATGGACTGTGGGTCAGTATCTATCAGTGACGGTAGAGGACGGACTGTGTTGATCAGTATCTATCAGTGAGGGTACAGGAAAGACTGTGGGTCAGTATATCTATCAGTAACGGTACAGGAGGGACTGTGTGGGTCAGTATCTCAGTGACGGTACAGAAGGCACTGTGAGGGTCAGTATCTATCAGTGATGGTACAGGGGGGACTGTGGGTCAGTATCTATCAGTGAGGCTACAGGTGGGACTGTGTGGGTCAGTATCTATCAGTGAGGGTACAGGAAAGACTATGAGTCAGTATCTATCAGTGACGGTACAGGAGGGACTGTGTGGGTCAGTATCTATCAGTGACGGTACAGGAGGGACTATGTGGATCAGTATCTCAGTGATGGTACAGGAACGACTGTGGGTCAGTATCTCAGTGATGGTACAGGAGGGACTGTGTTGATCAGTATCTATCAGTGAGGGTACAGGAAAGACTGTGGGTCAGTATATCTATCAGTAACGGTACAGGAGGGACTATGTGGGTCAGTATCTCAGTGACGGTACAGAAGACACTGTGAGGGTCAGTATCTATCAGTGATGGTACAGGGGGGACTGTGGGTCAGTATCTATCAGTGAGGGTACAGGTGGGACTGTGTGGGTCAGTATCTATCAGTGACAGTATGGGAGGGACTGTAGGGGTCAGTATCTATCAGTGACGGTACAGAAGGGACTGTGGGTCAGTATCTATCAGTGACGGTACAAGAGGTACTGTGCGGGTCAGTATCTATCAGTGACGGTACAGGAGAGACTGTGTGGGTCAGTATCTATCAGTGATGGTGCAGGAGGGACTGCGGTCAGTATCTATCAGTGAGGGTACAGGAGAGACTGTGTGGGTCAGTATCTATCAGTGAGGGAACAGGAGGGACTGTGGGTCAGAATCTATCAGTGACGGTACAAGAGGTACTGTGCGGGTCAGTATCTATCAGTGACGGTACAGGAGAGACTGTGTGGGTCAGTATCTATCAGTGACGGGACAGGAGGGACTGTGGGTCAGTATCTATCAGTGATGGTGCAGGAGGGACTGCGGTCAGTATCTATCAGTGAGGATACAGGAGGGACTATGTGGGTCAGTATCTATCAGTGACGGTACGGGAGGGACTGTGCGGGTCAGTATCTATCAGTGAGGGAACAGGAGAGACTGTGTGGGTCAGTATCTATCAGTGACGGTACGGGAGGGACTGTGTGGGTCAGTATCTATCAGTGAGGGAACAGGAGAGACTATGTGGGTCAGTATCTATCAGTGACAGTACAGGAGGGACTGCGGTCAGTATCTATCAGTGACGGTACAGGAGGGACTGTGGGTCAGTATCTATCAGTGACGGTACAGGAGGGACTGTGGATCAGTATCTATCAGTGATGGTACAGGAGAGACTGTGTGGGTCAGTATCTATCAGTGACGGTACAGGAGGGACTGTGTGGGTCAGTATCTATCAGTGACGGTACAGGAGGGACTGTGGGTCAGTATCTATCAGTGACGGTACAGGAGAGACTGTGTGGGTCAGTATCTATCAGTGACGGTACAGGAGGGACTGTGTGGGTCAGTATCTATCAGTGACGGTACAGGAGGGACTGTGTGGGTCAGTATCTATCAGTGACGGTACAGGAGGGACTGTGGGTCAGTATATCTATCAGTGATGGTACAGGAGGGACTGTGGGTCAGTATCTATCAGTGACAGTACAGGAGAGACTGTGGGTCAGTATCTATCAGTGACAGTACAGGAGAGACTGTGGGTCAGTATCTATCAGTGATGATGCAGGAGGGACTGTGGGTCAGTATCTATCAGTGAGGGTACAGGAGGGACTGTGGGTCAGTATCTATCAGTGACAGTACAGGAGAGACTGTGGGTCAGTATCTATCAGTGACGGTACATTAGGGACTGTGTGGGTCAGTATCTATCAGTGACAGTACAGGAGGGACTGAGTGGGTCAGTATCTATCAGTGACGGTACAGGAGGGACTGTGGGTCAGTATCTATCAGTGACGGTACAGGAGGGACTGTGTGGGTCCGTATCTATCAGTGACGGTACAGGAGGGACTGTGTGGGTCAGTATCTATCAGTGAGCGTACAGGATGGACTGTGGGTCAGTATATCTATCATTGACGGTACAGGAGGGACTGTGGGTCAGTATCTATCAGTGACGGTACAGGAGGGACTGTGTGGGTCAGTATCTATCAGTGAGCGTACAGGATGGACTGTGGGTCAGTATCTATCAGTGACGGTACAGGACGGACTGTGTTGATCAGTATCTATCAGTGAGGGTACAGGAAAGACTGTGGGTCAGTATATCTATCAGTAACGGTACAGAAGGCACTGTGAGGGTCAGTATATATCCGTGATGGTACAGGGGGTACTGTGGGTCAGTATCTATCAGTGAGGGGACAGGTGGGACTGTGTGGGTCAGTATCTATCAGTGACAGTACGGGAGGGACTGTTGGGGTCAGTATCTATCAGTGACGGTACAGAAGGGACTGTGGGTCAGTATCTATCAGTGACGGTAGAAGAGGTACTGTGCGGGTCAGTATCTATCAGTGACGGTACAGGAGAGACTGTGTGGGTCAGTATCTATCAGTGATGGTGCAGGAGGGACTGCGGTCAGTATCTATCAGTGAGGGTACAGGAGGGACTGTGTGGGTCAGTATCTATCAGTGAGGGAACAGGAGAGACTGTGTGGGTCAGTATCTATCAGTGACGGTACAGGAGGGACTGTGGGTCAGTATCTATCAGTGATGGTGCAGGAGGGACTGCGGTCAGTATCTATCAGTGAGGGTACAGGAGGGACTGTGTGGGTCAGTATCTATCAGTGAGGGAACAGGAGAGACTGTGTGGGTCAGTATCTATCAGTGAGGGTACAGGAGGGACTGTGGGTCAGTATCTATCAGTGACGGTACAGGAGGGACTGTGTGGGTCAGTATCTATCAGTGACGGTACAGGAGGGACTGTGTGGGTCAGTATCTATCAGTGATGGTACAGGAGGGACTGTGTGGGTCAGTATCTATCAGTGACGGTACAAGAGGTACTGTGCGGGTCAGTATCCATCAGTGACGGTACAGGAGAGACTGTGTGGGTCAGTATCTATCAGTGACGGGACAGGAGGGACTGTGGGTCAGTATCTATCAGTGATGGTGCAGGAGGGACTGCGGTCAGTATCTATCAGTGAGGATACAGGAGGGACTGTGGGTCAGTATCTATCAGTGACGGTACAGGAGAGACTGTGTGGGTCAGTATCTATCAGTGACGGCACAGGAGGGACTGTGTGGGTCAGTATCTATCAGTGACGGTACAGGAGGGACTGTGGGTCAGTATATCTATCAGTGACGGTACAGGAGGGACTGTGGGTCAGTATCTATCAGTGACGGTACAGGAGGGACTGTGGGTCAGTATCTATCAGTGACGGTACATGAGGGACTGTGTGGGTCAGTATCTATCAGTAACAGTACAGGAGGTACTGTGTGGATCAGTATCTATCAGTGACGGTACAGGAGGGACTGTGTGGGTCAGTATCTATCAGTGATGGTACAGGAGGGACTGTGTGTGTCAGTATCTCAGTGACGGTACAGCAGGGACTGTGTGGGTCAGTATCTATCAGTGAGGGTGCAGGAGGGACTGTGGGTCAGTATCTATCAGTGACATTACAGGAGGGACTGTGTAGGTCATATCTATCAGTGACTGTACAGTAGGAACTGTGGGTCAGTATCTATCATTGACGGTACAGGAGGGACTGTGTGGGTCAGTATCTATCAGTGACGGTACAGGAGGGACTGTGGGTCAGTATCTTTCAGTGACGGTACAGGAGGGACTGTGTGGGTCAGTATCTATCAGTGAGCGTACAGGATGGACTGTGGGTCAGTATCTATCAGTGACGGTACAGGACGGACTGTGTTGATCAGTATCTATCAGTGAGGGTACAGGAAAGACTGTGGGTCAGTATATCTATCAGTAACGGTACAGGAGGGACTGTGTGGGTCAGTATCTCAGTGACGGTACAGAAGGCACTGTGAGGGTCAGTATCTATCAGTGATGGTACAGGGGGGACTGTGGGTCAGTATCTATCAGTGAGGGTACAGGTGGGACTGTGTGGGTCAGTATCTATCAGTGACAGTACGGGAGGGACTGTGTGGGTCAGTATCTATCAGTGACGGTACAGAAGGGACTGTGGGTCAGTATCTATCAGTGACGGTACAAGAGGTACTGTGCGGGTCAGTATCTATCAGTGACGGTACAGGAGAGACTGTGGGTAAGTATCTATCAGTGATGGTGCAGGAGGGACTGCGGTCAGTATCTATCAGTGAGGGTACAGGAGGGACTGTGTGGGTCAGTATCTATCAGTGAGGGAACAGGAGAGACTGTGTGGGTCAGTATCTATCAGTGACGGTACAGGAGGGACTGTGGGTCAGTATATCTATCAGTGATGGTACAGGAGGGACTGTGGGTCAGTATCTATCAGTGACGGTACAGGAGGGACTGTGTGGGTCAGTATCTATCAGTGACGGTACAGGAGGGACTGTGTGGGTCAGTATCTATCAGTGACGGTACAGGAGGGACTGTGGGTCAGTATATCTATCAGTGATGGTACAGGAGGGACTGTGGGTCAGTATCTATCAGTGAGGGTACAGGAGGGACTGTGGGTCAGTATCTATCAGTGACGGTACATGAGGGACTGTGTGGGTCAGTATCTATCAGTGACAGTACAGGAGGGACTGAGTGGGTCAGTATCTATCAGTGACGGTACAGGAGGGACTGTGGGTCAGTATCTATCAGTGACGGTACAGGAGGGACTGTGTGGGTCAGTATCTATCAGTGACAGTACAGGAGAGACTGTGGGTCAGTATCTATCAGTGACGGTACATGAGGGACTGTGTGGGTCAGTATCTATCAGTGACAGTACAGGAGGGACTGTGGGTCAGTATCTATCAGTGACGGTACAGGAGGGACTGTGTGGGTCCGTATCTATCAGTGACGGTACAGGAGGGACTGTGTGGGTCAGTATCTATCAGTGAGCGTACAGGATGGACTGTGGGTCAGTATATCTATCATTGACGGTACAGGAGGGACTGTGGGTCAGTATCTATCAGTGACGGTACAGGAGGGACTGTGTGGGTCAGTATCTATCAGTGAGCGTACAGGATGGACTGTGGGTCAGTATCTATCAGTGACGGTACAGGACGGACTGTGTTGATCAGTATCTATCAGTGAGGGTACAGGAAAGACTGTGGGTCAGTATATCTATCAGTAACGGTACAGAAGGCACTGTGAGGGTCAGTATCTATCAGTGATGGTGCAGGGGGGACTGTGGGTCAGTATCTATCAGTGACGGTACAAGAGGTACTGTGCGGGTCAGTATCTATCAGTGAGGGAACAGGAGAGACTGTGTGGGTCAGTATCTATCAGTGACGGTACAGGAGGGACTGTGGGTCAGTATCTATCAGTGACGGTACAGGAGGGACTGTGTGGGTCAGTATCTATCAGTGAGGGAACAAGAGGTACTGTGCGGGTCAGTATCCATCAGTGACAGTACAGGAGAGACTGTGGGTCAGTATCTATCAGTGACGGTACAAGAGGTACTGTGTGGGTCAGAATCTATCAGTGACGGTACAGGAGAGACTGTGTGGGTCAGTATCTATCAGTGATGGTGCAGGAGGGACTGCGGTCAGTATCTATCAGTGAGGATACAGGAGGGACTATGTGGGTCAGTATCTATCAGTGACGGTACAAGAGGTACTGTGTGGGTCAGAATCTATCAGTGACGGTACAGGAGAGACTGTGTGGGTCAGTATCTATCAGTGACGGGACAGGAGGGACTGTGGGTCAGTATCTATCAGTGATGGTGCAGGAGGGACTGCGGTCAGTATCTATCAGTGAGGATACAGGAGGGACTATGTGGGTCAGTATCTATCAGTGACGGGACAGGAGGGACTGTGGGTCAGTATCTATCAGTGACAGTACAGGAGGGACTGTG
Organism: Pristiophorus japonicus; assembly: GCF_044704955.1. NCBI lineage: Eukaryota > Metazoa > Chordata > Chondrichthyes > Pristiophoridae > Pristiophorus > Pristiophorus japonicus. Next base: position 75,193,337 of record NC_091995.1, read on the forward strand.
TGTGTCAGTATCTCAGTGACGGTACAGCAGGGACTGTGTGGGTCAGTATCTATCAGTGAGGGTGCAGGAGGGACTGTGGGTCAGTATCTATCAGTGACATTACAGGAGGGACTGTGTAGGTCATATCTATCAGTGACTGTACAGTAGGAACTGTGGGTCAGTATCTATCATTGACGGTACAGGAGGGACTGTGTGGGTCAGTATCTATCAGTGACGGTACAGGAGGGACTGTGGGTCAGTATCTTTCAGTGACGGTACAGGAGGGACTGTGTGGGTCAGTATCTATCAGTGAGCGTACAGGATGGACTGTGGGTCAGTATCTATCAGTGACGGTACAGGACGGACTGTGTTGATCAGTATCTATCAGTGAGGGTACAGGAAAGACTGTGGGTCAGTATCTATCAGTGAGGGTACAGGTGGGACTGTGTGGGTCAGTATCTATCAGTGACAGTACGGGAGGGACTGTGTGGGTCAGTATCTATCAGTGACGGTACAGAAGGGACTGTGGGTCAGTATCTATCAGTGACGGTACAAGAGGTACTGTGCGGGTCAGTATCTATCAGTGACGGTACAGGAGAGACTGTGGGTCAGTATCTATCAGTGATGGTGCAGGAGGGACTGCGGTCAGTATCTATCAGTGAGGGTACAGGAGGGACTGTGTGCGTCAGTATCTATCAGTGAGGGAACAGGAGAGACTGTGTGGGTCAGTATCTATCAGTGAGGGAACAGGAGAGACTGTGTGGGTCAGTATCTATCAGTGACGGTACAGGAGGGACTGTGTGGGTCAGTATCTATCAGTGACGGTACAGGAGGGACTGTGGGTCAGTATATCTATCAGTGATGGTACAGGAGGGACTGTGGGTCAGTATCTATCAGTGAGGGTACAGGAGGGACTGTGGGTCAGTATCTATCAGTGACAGTACAGGAGAGACTGTGGGTCAGTATCTATCAGTGACGGTACATGAGGGACTGTGTGGGTCAGTATCTATCAGTGACAGTACAGGAGGGACTGAGTGGGTCAGTATCTATCAGTGACAGTACAGGAGGGACTGAGTGGGTCAGTATCTATCAGTGACGGTACAGGAGGGACTGTGGGTCAGTATCTATCAGTGACGGTACAGGAGGGACTGTGTGGGTCCGTATCTATCAGTGACGGTACAGGAGGGACTGTGTGGGTCAGTATCTATCAGTGAGCGTACAGGATGGACTGTGGGTCAGTATATCTATCATTGACGGTACAGGAGGGACTGTGGGTCAGTATCTATCAGTGACGGTACAGGAGGGACTGTGTGGGTCAGTATCTATCAGTGAGCGTACAGGATGGACTGTGGGTCAGTATCTATCAGTGACGGTACAGGACGGACTGTGTTGATCAGTATCTATCAGTGAGGGTACAGGAAAGACTGTGGGTCAGTATATCTATCAGTAACGGTACAGAAGGCACTGTGAGGGTCTGTATCTATCAGTGATGGTACAGGGGGGACTGTGGGTCAGTATCTATCAGTGAGGGTACAGGTGGGACTGTGTGGGTCAGTATCTATCAGTGACAGTACGGGAGGGACTGTAGGGGTCAGTATCTATCAGTGACGGTATAGAAGGGACTGTGGGTCAGTATCTATCAGTGACGGTACAAGAGGTACTGTGCGGGTCAGTATCTATCAGTGACGGTACAGGAGAGACTATGTGGGTCAGTATCTATCAGTGATGGTGCAGGAGGGACTGCGGTCAGTATCTATCAGTGACGGTACAGGAGGGACTGTGTGGGTCAGTATCTATCAGTGAGGGTACAGGAGGGACTGTGTGCGTCAGTATCTATCAGTGAGGGAACAGGAGAGACTGTGTGGGTCAGTATCTATCAGTGAGGGAACAGGAGAGACTGTGTGGGTCAGTATCTATCAGTGACGGTACAGGAGGGACTGTGTGGGTCAGTATCTATCAGTGACGGTACAGGAGGGACTGTGGGTCAGTATATCTATCAGTGATGGTACAGGAGGGACTGTGGGTCAGTATCTATCAGTGAGGGTACAGGAGGGACTGTGGGTCAGTATCTATCAGTGACAGTACAGGAGAGACTGTGGGTCAGTATCTATCAGTGACGGTACATGAGGGACTGTGTGGGTCAGTATCTATCAGTGACAGTACAGGAGGGACTGAGTGGGTCAGTATCTATCAGTGACAGTACAGGAGGGACTGAGTGGGTCAGTATCTATCAGTGACGGTACAGGAGGGACTGTGGGTCAGTATCTATCAGTGACGGTACAGGAGGGACTGTGTGGGTCCGTATCTATCAGTGACGGTACAGGAGGGACTGTGTGGGTCAGTATCTATCAGTGAGCGTACAGGATGGACTGTGGGTCAGTATATCTATCATTGACGGTACAGGAGGGACTGTGGGTCAGTATCTATCAGTGACGGTACAGGAGGGACTGTGTGGGTCAGTATCTATCAGTGAGCGTACAGGATGGACTGTGGGTCAGTATCTATCAGTGACGGTACAGGACGGACTGTGTTGATCAGTATCTATCAGTGAGGGTACAGGAAAGACTGTGGGTCAGTATATCTATCAGTAACGGTACAGAAGGCACTGTGAGGGTCTGTATCTATCAGTGATGGTACAGGGGGGACTGTGGGTCAGTATCTATCAGTGAGGGTACAGGTGGGACTGTGTGGGTCAGTATCTATCAGTGACAGTACGGGAGGGACTGTAGGGGTCAGTATCTATCAGTGACGGTATAGAAGGGACTGTGGGTCAGTATCTATCAGTGACGGTACAAGAGGTACTGTGCGGGTCAGTATCTATCAGTGACGGTACAGGAGAGACTATGTGGGTCAGTATCTATCAGTGATGGTGCAGGAGGGACTGCGGTCAGTATCTATCAGTGACGGTACAGGAGGGACTGTGTGGGTCAGTATCTATCAGTGAGGTAACAGGAGAGACTGTGTGGGTCAGTATCTATCAGTGACGGTACAAGAGGTACTGTGCGGGTCAGTATCCATCAGTGACGGTACAGGAGAGACTGTGTGGGTCAGTATCTATCAGTGACGGGACAGGAGGGACTGTGGGTCAGTATCTATCAGTGATGGTGCAGGAGGGACTGCGGTCAGTATCTATCAGTGAGGATACAGGAGGGACTATGTGGGTCAGTATCTATCAGTGACGGTACGGGAGGGACTGTGCGGGTCAGTATCTATCAGTGAGGGAACAGGAGAGACTGTGTGGGTCAGTATCTATCAGTGACGGTACAGGAGAGACTGTGTGGGTCAGTATCTATCAGTGACAGTACAGGAGGGACTGTGGGTCAGTATATCTATCATTGACGGTACAGGAGGGACTGTGGGTCAGTATCTATCAGTGACGGTACAGGAGAGACTGTGTGGGTCAGTATCTATCAGTGACGGTACAGGAGGGACTGTGTGGGTCAGTATCTATCAGTGACGGTACAGGAGGGACTGTGTGGGTCAGTATCTATCAGTGACGGTACAGGAGGGACTGTGTGGGTCAGTATCTATCAGTGACGGTACAAGAGGTACTGTGTGGGTCAGAATCTATCAGTGACGGTACAGGAGGGACTGTGTGGGTCAGTATCTATCAGTGACGGTACAGGAGGGACTGTGGGTCAGTATATCTATCATTGACGGTACAGGAGGGACTGTGGGTCAGTATCTATCAGTGACGGTACAGGAGAGACTGTGTGGGTCAGTATCTATCAGTGACGGTACAGGAGGGACTGTGGGTCAGTATCTATCAGTGACGGTACAGGAGAGACTGTGTGGGTCAGTATCTATCAGTGACGGTACAGGAGGGACTGTGTGGGTCAGTATCTATCAGTGACGGTACAGGAGGGACTGTGTGGGTCAGTATCTATCAGTGACGGTACAGGAGGGACTGTGTGGGTCAGTATCTATCAGTGACGGTACAGGAGGGACTGTGGGTCAGTATATCTATCAGTGACGGTACAGGAGGGACTGTGGGTCAGTATCTATCAGTGACGGTACAAGAGAGACTGTGGGTCAGTATCTATCAGTGACGGTACATGAGGGACTGTGTGGGTCAGTATCTATCAGTGACAGTACAGGAGGGACTGTGTGGATCAGTATCTGTCAGTGACGGTACAGGAGGGACTGTGTGGGTCAGTATCTATCAGTGATGGTACAGGAGGGACTGTGTGTGTCAGTATCTCAGTGACGGTACAGCAGGGACTGTGTGGGTCAGTATCTATCAGTGAGGGTACAGGAGGGACTGTGGGTCAGTATCTATCAGTGACATTACAGGAGGGACTGTGTAGGTCATATCTATCAGTGACTGTACAGTAGGAACTGTGGGTCAGTATCTATCAGTGACGGTACAGGAGGGACTGTGGGTCAGTATCTTTCAGTGACGGTACAGGAGGGACTGTGTGGGTCAGTATCTATCAGTGAGCGTACAGGATGGACTGTGGGTCAGTATCTATCAGTGACGGTACAGGACGGACTGTGTTGATCAGTATCTATCAGTGAGGGTACAGGAAAGACTGTGGGTCAGCATATCTATCAGTAACGGTACAGGAGGGACTGTGTGCGTCAGTATCTCAGTGACGGTACAGAAGGCACTGTGAGGGTCAGTATCTATCAGTGATGGTACAGGGGGGACTGTGGGTCAGTATCTATCAGTGAGGGTACAGGTGGGACTGTGTGGGTCAGTATCTATCAGTGACAGTACGGGAGGGACTGTGTGGGTCAGTATCTATCAGTGACGGTACAGAAGGGACTGTGGGTCAGTATCTATCAGTGACGGTACAAGAGGTACTGTGCGGGTCAGTATCTATCAGTGACGGTACAGGAGAGACTGTGTGGGTCAGTATCTATCAGTGATGGTGCAGGAGGGACTGCAGTCAGTATCTATCAGTGAGGGTACAGGAGGGACTGTGTGGGTCAGTATCTATCAGTGACGGGACAGGAGGGACTGTGGGTCAGTATCCATCAGTGACGGTACAGGAGAGACTGTGTGGGTCAGTATCTATCAGTGACGGGACAGGAGGGACTGTGGGTCAGTATCTATCAGTGATGGTGCAGGAGGGACTGCGGTCAGTATCTATCAGTGAGGATACAGGAGGGACTATGTGGGTCAGTATCTATCAGTGACGGTACAGGAGGGACTGTGTGGGTCAGTATCTATCAGTGAGGGAACAAGAGGTACTGTGCGGGTCAGTATCCATCAGTGACAGTACAGGAGAGACTGTGGGTCAGTATCTATCAGTGACGGTACAAGAGGTACTGTGTGGGTCAGAATCTATCAGTGACGGTACAGGAGAGACTGTGTGGGTCAGTATCTATCAGTGATGGTGCAGGAGGGACTGCGGTCAGTATCTATCAGTGAGGATACAGGAGGGACTATGTGGGTCAGTATCTATCAGTGACGGTACAAGAGGTACTGTGTGGGTCAGAATCTATCAGTGACGGTACAGGAGAGACTGTGTGGGTCAGTATCTATCAGTGACGGGACAGGAGGGACTGTGGGTCAGTATCTATCAGTGATGGTGCAGGAGGGACTGCGGTCAGTATCTATCAGTGAGGATACAGGAGGGACTATGTGGGTCAGTATCTATCAGTGACGGGACAGGAGGGACTGTGGGTCAGTATCTATCAGTGACAGTACAGGAGGGACTGTGTGTGTCAGTATCTCAGTGACGGTACAGCAGGGACTGTGTGGGTCAGTATCTATCAGTGAGGGTGCAGGAGGGACTGTGGGTCAGTATCTATCAGTGACATTACAGGAGGGACTGTGTAGGTCATATCTATCAGTGACTGTACAGTAGGAACTGTGGGTCAGTATCTATCATTGACGGTACAGGAGGGACTGTGTGGGTCAGTATCTATCAGTGACGGTACAGGAGGGACTGTGGGTCAGTATCTTTCAGTGACGGTACAGGAGGGACTGTGTGGGTCAGTATCTATCAGTGAGCGTACAGGATGGACTGTGGGTCAGTATCTATCAGTGACGGTACAGGACGGACTGTGTTGATCAGTATCTATCAGTGAGGGTACAGGAAAGACTGTGGGTCAGTATCTATCAGTGAGGGTACAGGAGGGACTGTGTGCGTCAGTATCTATCAGTGAGGGAACAGGAGAGACTGTGTGGGTCAGTATCTATCAGTGAGGGAACAGGAGAGACTGTGTGGGTCAGTATCTATCAGTGACGGTACAGGAGGGACTGTGTGGGTCAGTATCTATCAGTGACGGTACAGGAGGGACTGTGTGGGTCAGTATCTATCAGTGACGGTACAGGAGGGACTGTGGGTCAGTATATCTATCAGTGATGGTACAGGAGGGACTGTGGGTCAGTATCTATCAGTGAGGGTACAGGAGGGACTGTGGGTCAGTATCTATCAGTGACAGTACAGGAGAGACTGTGGGTCAGTATCTATCAGTGACGGTACATGAGGGACTGTGTGGGTCAGTATCTATCAGTGACAGTACAGGAGGGACTGAGTGGATCAGTATCTATCAGTGACGGTACAGGAGGGACTGTGGGTCAGTATCTATCAGTGACGGTACAGGAGGGACTGTGTGGGTCCGTATCTATCAGTGACGGTACAGGAGGGACTGTGTGGGTCAGTATCTATCAGTGAGCGTACAGGATGGACTGTGGGTCAGTATATCTATCATTGACGGTACAGGAGGGACTGTGGGTCAGTATCTATCAGTGACGGTACAGGAGGGACTGTGTGGGTCAGTATCTATCAGTGAGCGTACAGGATGGACTGTGGGTCAGTATCTATCAGTGACGGTACAGGACGGACTGTGTTGATCAGTATCTATCAGTGAGGGTACAGGAAAGACTGTGGGTCAGTATATCTATCAGTAACGGTACAGAAGGCACTGTGAGGGTCTGTATCTATCAGTGATGGTACAGGGGGGACTGTGGGTCAGTATCTATCAGTGAGGGTACAGGTGGGACTGTGTGGGTCAGTATCTATCAGTGACAGTACGGGAGGGACTGTAGGGGTCAGTATCTATCAGTGACGGTATAGAAGGGACTGTGGGTCAGTATCGATCAGTGACGGTACAAGAGGTACTGTGCGGGTCAGTATCTATCAGTGACGGTACAGGAGAGACTATGTGGGTCAGTATCTATCAGTGATGGTGCAGGAGGGACTGCGGTCAGTATCTATCAGTGACGGTACAGGAGGGACTGTGTGGGTCAGTATCTATCAGTGAGGTAACAGGAGAGACTGTGTGGGTCAGTATCTATCAGTGACGGTACAAGAGGTACTGTGCGGGTCAGTATCCATCAGTGACGGTACAGGAGAGACTGTGTGGGTCAGTATCTATCAGTGACGGGACAGGAGGGACTGTGGGTCAGTATCTATCAGTGATGGTGCAGGAGGGACTGCGGTCAGTATCTATCAGTGAGGATACAGGAGGGACTATGTGGGTCAGTATCTATCAGTGACGGTACGGGAGGGACTGTGTGGGTCAGTATCTATCAGTGACGGTACAGGAGGGACTGTGTGGGTCAGTATCTATCAGTGACGGTACAGGAGGGACTGTGTGGGTCAGTATCTATCAGTGACGGTACAGGAGGGACTGTGTGGGTCAGTATCTATCAGTGACGGTACAGGAGGGACTGTGTGGGTCAGTATCTATCAGTGACGGTACAAGAGGTACTGTGTGGGTCAGAATCTATCAGTGACGGTACAGGAGGGACTGTGTGGGTCAGTATCTATCAGTGACGGTACAGGAGGGACTGTGGGTCAGTATATCTATCATTGACGGTACAGGAGGGACTGTGGGTCAGTATCTATCAGTGACGGTACAGGAGAGACTGTGTGGGTCAGTATCTATCAGTGACGGTACAGGAGGGACTGTGGGTCAGTATATCTATCATTGACGGTACAGGAGAGACTGTGTGGGTCAGTATCTATCAGTGACGGTACAGGAGGGACTGTGGGTCAGTATATCTATCAGTGACGGTACAGGAGGGACTGTGGGTCAGTATCTATCAGTGACGGTACAAGAGAGACTGTGGGTCAGTATCTATCAGTGACGGTACATGAGGGACTGTGTGGGTCAGTATCTATCAGTGACAGTACAGGAGGGACTGTGTGGATCAGTATCTGTCAGTGACGGTACAGGAGGGACTGTGTGGGTCAGTATCTATCAGTGATGGTACAGGAGGGACTGTGTGTGTCAGTATCTCAGTGACGGTACAGCAGGGACTGTGTGGGTCAGTATCTATCAGTGAGGGTGCAGGAGGGACTGTGGGTCAGTATCTATCAGTGACATTACAGGAGGGACTGTGTAGGTCATATCTATCAGTGACTGTACAGTAGGAACTGTGGGTCAGTATCTATCAGTGACGGTACAGGAGGGACTGTGGGTCAGTATCTTTCAGTGACGGTACAGGAGGGACTGTGTGGGTCAGTATCTATCAGTGAGCGTACAGGAAGGACTGTGGGTCAGTATCTATCAGTGACGGTACAGGACGGACTGTGTTGATCAGTATCTATCAGTGAGGGTACAGGAAAGACTGTGGGTCAGCATATCTATCAGTAACGGTACAGGAGGGACTGTGTGGGTCAGTATCTCAGTGACGGTACAGAAGGCACTGTGAGGGTCAGTATCTATCAGTGATGGTACAGGGGGGACTGTGGGTCAGTATCTATCAGTGAGGGTACAGGTGGGACTGTGTGGGTCAGTATCTATCAGTGACAGTACGGGAGGGACTGTGTGGGTCAGTATCTATCAGTGACGGTACAGAAGGGACTGTGGGTCAGTATCTATCAGTGACGGTACAAGAGGTACTGTGCGGGTCAGTATCTATCAGTGACGGTACAGGAGAGACTGTGTGGGTCAGTATCTATCAGTGATGGTGCAGGAGGGACTGCGGTCAGTATCTATCAGTGAGGGTACAGGAGGGACTGTGTGGGTCAGTATCTATCAGTGACGGGACAGGAGGGACTGTGGGTCAGTATCCATCAGTGACGGTACAGGAGAGACTGTGTGGGTCAGTATCTATCAGTGACGGGACAGGAGGGACTGTGGGTCAGTATCTATCAGTGATGGTGCAGGAGGGACTGCGGTCAGTATCTATCAGTGAGGATACAGGAGGGACTATGTGGGTCAGTATCTATCAGTGACGGTACAGGAGGGACTGTGTGGGTCAGTATCTATCAGTGAGGGAACAAGAGGTACTGTGCGGGTCAGTATCCATCAGTGACAGTACAGGAGAGACTGTGGGTCAGTATCTATCAGTGACGGTACAAGAGGTACTGTGTGGGTCAGAATCTATCAGTGACGGTACAGGAGAGACTGTGTGGGTCAGTATCTATCAGTGATGGTGCAGGAGGGACTGCGGTCAGTATCTATCAGTGAGGATACAGGAGGGACTATGTGGGTCAGTATCTATCAGTGACGGTACAAGAGGTACTGTGTGGGTCAGAATATATCAGTGACGGTACAGGAGAGACTGTGTGGGTCAGTATCTATCAGTGACGGGACAGGAGGGACTGTGGGTCAGTATCTATCAGTGATGGTGCAGGAGGGACTGCGGTCAGTATCTATCAGTGAGGATACAGGAGGGACTATGTGGGTCAGTATCTATCAGTGACGGGACAGGAGGGACTGTGGGTCAGTATCTATCAGTGACAGTACAGGAGGGACTGTGTGTGTCAGTATCTCAGTGACGGTACAGCAGGGACTGTGTGGGTCAGTATCTATCAGTGAGGGTGCAGGAGGGACTGTGGGTCAGTATCTATCAGTGACATTACAGGAGGGACTGTGTAGGTCATATCTATCAGTGACTGTACAGTAGGAACTGTGGGTCAGTATCTATCATTGACGGTACAGGAGGGACTGTGTGGGTCAGTATCTATCAGTGACGGTACAGGAGGGACTGTGGGTCAGTATCTTTCAGTGACGGTACAGGAGGGACTGTGTGGGTCAGTATCTATCAGTGAGCGTACAGGATGGACTGTGGGTCAGTATCTATCAGTGACGGTACAGGACGGACTGTGTTGATCAGTATCTATCAGTGAGGGTACAGGAAAGACTGTGGGTCAGTATCTATCAGTGAGGGTACAGGTGGGACTGTGTGGGTCAGTATCTATCAGTGACAGTACGGGAGGGACTGTGTGGGTCAGTATCTATCAGTGACGGTACAGAAGGGACTGTGGGTCAGTATCTATCAGTGACGGTACAAGAGGTACTGTGCGGGTCAGTATCTATCAGTGACGGTACAGGAGAGACTGTGGGTCAGTATCTATCAGTGATGGTGCAGGAGGGACTGCGGTCAGTATCTATCAGTGAGGGTACAGGAGGGACTGTGTGCGTCAGTATCTATCAGTGAGGGAACAGGAGAGACTGTGTGGGTCAGTATCTATCAGTGAGGGAACAGGAGAGACTGTGTGGGTCAGTATCTATCAGTGACGGTACAGGAGGGACTGTGTGGGTCAGTATCTATCAGTGACGGTACAGGAGGGACTGTGTGGGTCAGTATCTATCAGTGACGGTACAGGAGGGACTGTGGGTCAGTATATCTATCAGTGATGGTACAGGAGGGACTGTGGGTCAGTATCTATCAGTGAGGGTACAGGAGGGACTGTGGGTCAGTATCTATCAGTGACAGTACAGGAGAGACTGTGGGTCAGTATCTATCAGTGACGGTACATGAGGGACTGTGTGGGTCAGTATCTATCAGTGACAGTACAGGAGGGACTGAGTGGGTCAGTATCTATCAGTGACGGTACAGGAGGGACTGTGGGTCAGTATCTATCAGTGACGGTACAGGAGGGACTGTGTGGGTCCGTATCTATCAGTGACGGTACAGGAGGGACTGTGTGGGTCAGTATCTATCAGTGAGCGTACAGGATGGACTGTGGGTCAGTATATCTATCATTGACGGTACAGGAGGGACTGTGGGTCAGTATCTATCAGTGACGGTACAGGAGGGACTGTGTGGGTCAGTATCTATCAGTGAGCGTACAGGATGGACTGTGGGTCAGTATCTATCAGTGACGGTACAGGACGGACTGTGTTGATCAGTATCTATCAGTGAGGGTACAGGAAAGACTGTGGGTCAGTATATCTATCAGTAACGGTACAGAAGGCACTGTGAGGGTCTGTATCTATCAGTGATGGTACAGGGGGGACTGTGGGTCAGTATCTATCAGTGAGGGTACAGGTGGGACTGTGTGGGTCAGTATCTATCAGTGACAGTACGGGAGGGACTGTAGGGGTCAGTATCTATCAGTGACGGTATAGAAGGGACTGTGGGTCAGTATCTATCAGTGATGGTACAAGAGGTACTGTGCGGGTCAGTATCTATCAGTGACGGTACAGGAGAGACTATGTGGGTCAGTATCTATCAGTGATGGTGCAGGAGGGACTGCGGTCAGTATCTATCAGTGACGGTACAGGAGGGACTGTGTGGGTCAGTATCTATCAGTGAGGTAACAGGAGAGACTGTGTGGGTCAGTATCTATCAGTGACGGTACAAGAGGTACTGTGCGGGTCAGTATCCATCAGTGACGGTACAGGAGAGACTGTGTGGGTCAGTATCTATCAGTGACGGGACAGGAGGGACTGTGGGTCAGTATCTATCAGTGATGGTGCAGGAGGGACTGCGGTCAGTATCTATCAGTGAGGATACAGGAGGGACTATGTGGGTCAGTATCTATCAGTGACGGTACGGGAGGGACTGTGCGGGTCAGTATCTATCAGTGAGGGAACAGGAGAGACTGTGTGGGTCAGTATCTATCAGTGACGGTACAGGAGAGACTGTGTGGGTCAGTATCTATCAGTGACAGTACAGGAGGGACTGTGGGTCAGTATATCTATCATTGACGGTACAGGAGGGACTGTGGGTCAGTATCTATCAGTGACGGTACAGGAGAGACTGTGTGGGTCAGTATCTATCAGTGACGGTACAGGAGGGACTGTGTGGGTCAGTATCTATCAGTGACGGTACAGGAGGGACTGTGTGGGTCAGTATCTATCAGTGACGGTACAGGAGGGACTGTGTGGGTCAGTATCTATCAGTGACGGTACAAGAGGTACTGTGTGGGTCAGAATCTATCAGTGACGGTACAGGAGGGACTGTGTGGGTCAGTATCTATCAGTGACGGTACAGGAGGGACTGTGGGTCAGTATATCTATCATTGACGGTACAGGAGGGACTGTGGGTCAGTATCTATCAGTGACGGTACAGGAGAGACTGTGTGGGTCAGTATCTATCAGTGACGGTACAGGAGGGACTGTGGGTCAGTATCTATCAGTGACGGTACAGGAGAGACTGTGTGGGTCAGTATCTATCAGTGACGGTACAGGAGGGACTGTGTGGGTCAGTATCTATCAGTGACGGTACAGGAGGGACTGTGTGGGTCAGTATCTATCAGTGACGGTACAGGAGGGACTGTGTGGGTCAGTATCTATCAGTGACGGTACAGGAGGGACTGTGGGTCAGTATATCTATCAGTGACGGTACAGGAGGGACTGTGGGTCAGTATCTATCAGTGACGGTACAAGAGAGACTGTGGGTCAGTATCTATCAGTGACGGTACATGAGGGACTGTGTGGGTCAGTATCTATCAGTGACAGTACAGGAGGGACTGTGTGGATCAGTATCTGTCAGTGACGGTACAGGAGGGACTGTGTGGGTCAGTATCTATCAGTGATGGTACAGGAGGGACTGTGTGTGTCAGTATCTCAGTGACGGTACAGCAGGGACTGTGTGGGTCAGTATCTATCAGTGAGGGTGCAGGAGGGACTGTGGGTCAGTATCTATCAGTGACATTACAGGAGGGACTGTGTAGGTCATATCTATCAGTGACTGTACAGTAGGAACTGTGGGTCAGTATCTATCAGTGACGGTACAGGAGGGACTGTGGGTCAGTATCTTTCAGTGACGGTACAGGAGGGACTGTGTGGGTCAGTATCTATCAGTGAGCGTACAGGATGGACTGTGGGTCAGTATCTATCAGTGACGGTACAGGACGGACTGTGTTGATCAGTATCTATCAGTGAGGGTACAGGAAAGACTGTGGGTCAGCATATCTATCAGTAACGGTACAGGAGGGACTGTGTGGGTCAGTATCTCAGTGACGGTACAGAAGGCACTGTGAGGGTCAGTATCTATCAGTGATGGTACAGGGGGGACTGTGGGTCAGTATCTATCAGTGAGGGTACAGGTGGGACTGTGTGGGTCAGTATCTATCAGTGACAGTACGGGAGGGACTGTGTGGGTCAGTATCTATCAGTGACGGTACAGAAGGGACTGTGGGTCAGTATCTATCAGTGACGGTACAAGAGGTACTGTGCGGGTCAGTATCTATCAGTGACGGTACAGGAGAGACTGTGTGGGTCAGTATCTATCAGTGATGGTGCAGGAGGGACTGCGGTCAGTATCTATCAGTGAGGGTACAGGAGGGACTGTGTGGGTCAGTATCTATCAGTGACGGGACAGGAGGGACTGTGGGTCAGTATCCATCAGTGACGGTACAGGAGAGACTGTGTGGGTCAGTATCTATCAGTGACGGGACAGGAGGGACTGTGGGTCAGTATCTATCAGTGATGGTGCAGGAGGGACTGCGGTCAGTATCTATCAGTGAGGATACAGGAGGGACTATGTGGGTCAGTATCTATCAGTGACGGTACAGGAGGGACTGTGTGGGTCAGTATCTATCAGTGAGGGAACAAGAGGTACTGTGCGGGTCAGTATCCATCAGTGACAGTACAGGAGAGACTGTGGGTCAGTATCTATCAGTGACGGTACAAGAGGTACTGTGTGGGTCAGAATCTATCAGTGACGGTACAGGAGAGACTGTGTGGGTCAGTATCTATCAGTGATGGTGCAGGAGGGACTGCGGTCAGTATCTATCAGTGAGGATACAGGAGGGACTATGTGGGTCAGTATCTATCATTGACGGTACAGGAGGGACTGTGTGGGTCAGTATCTATCAGTGACGGTACAGGAGGGACTGTGGGTCAGTATCTTTCAGTGACGGTACAGGAGGGACTGTGTGGGTCAGTATCTATCAGTGAGCGTACAGGATGGACTGTGGGTCAGTATCTATCAGTGACGGTACAGGACGGACTGTGTTGATCAGTATCTATCAGTGAGGGTACAGGAAAGACTGTGGGTCAGTATCTATCAGTGAGGGTACAGGTGGGACTGTGTGGGTCAGTATCTATCAGTGACAGTACGGGAGGGACTGTGTGGGTCAGTATCTATCAGTGACGGTACAGAAGGGACTGTGGGTCAGTATCTATCAGTGACGGTACAAGAGGTACTGTGCGGGTCAGTATCTATCAGTGACGGTACAGGAGAGACTGTGTGGGTCAGTATCTATCAGTGATGGTGCAGGAGGGACTGCGGTCAGTATCTATCAGTGAGGGTACAGGAGGGACTGTGTGGGTCAGTATCTATCAGTGACGGGACAGGAGGGACTGTGGGTCAGTATCCATCAGTGACGGTACAGGAGAGACTGTGTGGGTCAGTATCTATCAGTGACGGGACAGGAGGGACTGTGGGTCAGTATCTATCAGTGATGGTGCAGGAGGGACTGCGGTCAGTATCTATCAGTGAGGATACAGGAGGGACTATGTGGGTCAGTATCTATCAGTGACGGTACAGGAGGGACTGTGTGGGTCAGTATCTATCAGTGAGGGAACAAGAGGTACTGTGCGGGTCAGTATCCATCAGTGACAGTACAGGAGAGACTGTGGGTCAGTATCTATCAGTGACGGTACAAGAGGTACTGTGTGGGTCAGAATCTATCAGTGACGGTACAGGAGAGACTGTGTGGGTCAGTATCTATCAGTGATGGTGCAGGAGGGACTGCGGTCAGTATCTATCAGTGAGGATACAGGAGGGACTATGTGGGTCAGTATCTATCATTGACGGTACAGGAGGGACTGTGTGGGTCAGTATCTATCAGTGACGGTACAGGAGGGACTGTGGGTCAGTATCTTTCAGTGACGGTACAGGAGGGACTGTGTGGGTCAGTATCTATCAGTGAGCGTACAGGATGGACTGTGGGTCAGTATCTATCAGTGACGGTACAGGACGGACTGTGTTGATCAGTATCTATCAGTGAGGGTACAGGAAAGACTGTGGGTCAGTATCTATCAGTGAGGGTACAGGTGGGACTGTGTGGGTCAGTATCTATCAGTGACAGTACGGGAGGGACTGTGTGGGTCAGTATCTATCAGTGACGGTACAGAAGGGACTGTGGGTCAGTATCTATCAGTGACGGTACAAGAGGTACTGTGCGGGTCAGTATCTATCAGTGACGGTACAGGAGAGACTGTGGGTCAGTATCTATCAGTGATGGTGCAGGAGGGACTGCGGTCAGTATCTATCAGTGAGGGTACAGGAGGGACTGTGTGCGTCAGTATCTATCAGTGAGGGAACAGGAGAGACTGTGTGGGTCAGTATCTATCAGTGAGGGAACAGGAGAGACTGTGTGGGTCAGTATCTATCAGTGACGGTACAGGAGGGACTGTGTGGGTCAGTATCTATCAGTGACGGTACAGGAGGGACTGTGGGTCAGTATATCTATCAGTGATGGTACAGGAGGGACTGTGGGTCAGTATCTATCAGTGAGGGTACAGGAGGGACTGTGGGTCAGTATCTATCAGTGACGGTACATGAGGGACTGTGTGGGTCAGTATCTATCAGTGACAGTACAGGAGGGACTGAGTGGGTCAGTATCTATCAGTGACAGTACAGGAGGGACTGAGTGGGTCAGTATCTATCAGTGACGGTACAGGAGGGACTGTGGGTCAGTATCTATCAGTGACGGTACAGGAGGGACTGTGTGGGTCCGTATCTATCAGTGACGGTACAGGAGGGACTGTGTGGGTCAGTATCTATCAGTGAGCGTACAGGATGGACTGTGGGTCAGTATATCTATCATTGACGGTACAGGAGGGACTGTGGGTCAGTATCTATCAGTGACGGTACAGGAGGGACTGTGTGGGTCAGTATCTATCAGTGAGCGTACAGGATGGACTGTGGGTCAGTATCTATCAGTGACGGTACAGGACGGACTGTGTTGATCAGTATCTATCAGTGAGGGTACAGGAAAGACTGTGGGTCAGTATATCTATCAGTAACGGTACAGAAGGCACTGTGAGGGTCTGTATCTATCAGTGATGGTACAGGGGGGACTGTGGGTCAGTATCTATCAGTGAGGGTACAGGTGGGACTGTGTGGGTCAGTATCTATCAGTGACAGTACGGGAGGGACTGTAGGGGTCAGTATCTATCAGTGACGGTATAGAAGGGACTGTGGGTCAGTATCTATCAGTGACGGTACAAGAGGTACTGTGCGGGTCAGTATCTATCAGTGACGGTACAGGAGAGACTATGTGGGTCAGTATCTATCAGTGATGGTGCAGGAGGGACTGCGGTCAGTATCTATCAGTGACGGTACAGGAGGGACTGTGTGGGTCAGTATCTATCAGTGAGGTAACAGGAGAGACTGTGTGGGTCAGTATCTATCAGTGACGGTACAAGAGGTACTGTGCGGGTCAGTATCCATCAGTGACGGTACAGGAGAGACTGTGTGGGTCAGTATCTATCAGTGACGGGACAGGAGGGACTGTGGGTCAGTATCTATCAGTGATGGTGCAGGAGGGACTGCGGTCAGTATCTATCAGTGAGGATACAGGAGGGACTATGTGGGTCAGTATCTATCAGTGACGGTACGGGAGGGACTGTGCGGGTCAGTATCTATCAGTGAGGGAACAGGAGAGACTGTGTGGGTCAGTATCTATCAGTGACGGTACAGGAGAGACTGTGTGGGTCAGTATCTATCAGTGACAGTACAGGAGGGACTGTGGGTCAGTATATCTATCATTGACGGTACAGGAGGGACTGTGGGTCAGTATCTATCAGTGACGGTACAGGAGAGACTGTGTGGGTCAGTATCTATCAGTGACGGTACAGGAGGGACTGTGTGGGTCAGTATCTATCAGTGACGGTACAGGAGGGACTGTGTGGGTCAGTATCTATCAGTGACGGTACAGGAGGGACTGTGTGGGTCAGTATCTATCAGTGACGGTACAAGAGGTACTGTGTGGGTCAGAATCTATCAGTGACGGTACAGGAGGGACTGTGTGGGTCAGTATCTATCAGTGACGGTACAGGAGGGACTGTGGGTCAGTATATCTATCATTGACGGTACAGGAGGGACTGTGGGTCAGTATCTATCAGTGACGGTACAGGAGAGACTGTGTGGGTCAGTATCTATCAGTGACGGTACAGGAGGGACTGTGGGTCAGTATCTATCAGTGACGGTACAGGAGAGACTGTGTGGGTCAGTATCTATCAGTGACGGTACAGGAGGGACTGTGTGGGTCAGTATCTATCAGTGACGGTACAGGAGGGACTGTGTGGGTCAGTATCTATCAGTGACGGTACAGGAGGGACTGTGTGGGTCAGTATCTATCAGTGACGGTACAGGAGGGACTGTGGGTCAGTATATCTATCAGTGACGGTACAGGAGGGACTGTGGGTCAGTATCTATCAGTGACGGTACAAGAGAGACTGTGGGTCAGTATCTATCAGTGACGGTACATGAGGGACTGTGTGGGTCAGTATCTATCAGTGACAGTACAGGAGGGACTGTGTGGATCAGTATCTGTCAGTGACGGTACAGGAGGGACTGTGTGGGTCAGTATCTATCAGTGATGGTACAGGAGGGACTGTGTGTGTCAGTATCTCAGTGACGGTACAGCAGGGACTGTGTGGGTCAGTATCTATCAGTGAGGGTGCAGGAGGGACTGTGGGTCAGTATCTATCAGTGACATTACAGGAGGGACTGTGTAGGTCATATCTATCAGTGACTGTACAGTAGGAACTGTGGGTCAGTATCTATCAGTGACGGTACAGGAGGGACTGTGGGTCAGTATCTTTCAGTGACGGTACAGGAGGGACTGTGTGGGTCAGTATCTATCAGTGAGCGTACAGGATGGACTGTGGGTCAGTATCTATCAGTGACGGTACAGGACGGACTGTGTTGATCAGTATCTATCAGTGAGGGTACAGGAAAGACTGTGGGTCAGCATATCTATCAGTAACGGTACAGGAGGGACTGTGTGGGTCAGTATCTCAGTGACGGTACAGAAGGCACTGTGAGGGTCAGTATCTATCAGTGATGGTACAGGGGGGACTGTGGGTCAGTATCTATCAGTGAGGGTACAGGTGGGACTGTGTGGGTCAGTATCTATCAGTGACAGTACGGGAGGGACTGTGTGGGTCAGTATCTATCAGTGACGGTACAGAAGGGACTGTGGGTCAGTATCTATCAGTGACGGTACAAGAGGTACTGTGCGGGTCAGTATCTATCAGTGACGGTACAGGAGAGACTGTGTGGGTCAGTGTCTATCAGTGATGGTGCAGGAGGGACTGCGGTCAGTATCTATCAGTGAGGGTACAGGAGGGACTGTGTGGGTCAGTATCTATCAGTGACGGGACAGGAGGGACTGTGGGTCAGTATCCATCAGTGACGGTACAGGAGAGACTGTGTGGGTCAGTATCTATCAGTGACGGGACAGGAGGGACTGTGGGTCAGTATCTATCAGTGATGGTGCAGGAGGGACTGCGGTCAGTATCTATCAGTGAGGATACAGGAGGGACTATGTGGGTCAGTATCTATCAGTGACGGTACAGGAGGGACTGTGTGGGTCAGTATCTATCAGTGAGGGAACAAGAGGTACTGTGCGGGTCAGTATCCATCAGTGACAGTACAGGAGAGACTGTGGGTCAGTATCTATCAGTGACGGTACAAGAGGTACTGTGTGGGTCAGAATCTATCAGTGACGGTACAGGAGAGACTGTGTGGGTCAGTATCTATCAGTGATGGTGCAGGAGGGACTGCGGTCAGTATCTATCAGTGAGGATACAGGAGGGACTATGTGGGTCAGTATCTATCAGTGACGGTACAAGAGGTACTGTGTGGGTCAGAATCTATCAGTGACGGTACAGGAGAGACTGTGTGGGTCAGTATCTATCAGTGACGGGACAGGAGGGACTGTGGGTCAGTATCTATCAGTGATGGTGCAGGAGGGACTGCGGTCAGTATCTATCAGTGAGGATACAGGAGGGACTATGTGGGTCAGTATCTATCAGTGACGGGACAGGAGGGACTGTGGGTCAGTATCTATCAGTGACAGTACAGGAGGGACTGTGTGTGTCAGTATCTCAGTGACGGTACAGCAGGGACTGTGTGGGTCAGTATCTATCAGTGAGGGTGCAGGAGGGACTGTGGGTCAGTATCTATCAGTGACATTACAGGAGGGACTGTGTAGGTCATATCTATCAGTGACTGTACAGTAGGAACTGTGGGTCAGTATCTATCATTGACGGTACAGGAGGGACTGTGTGGGTCAGTATCTATCAGTGACGGTACAGGAGGGACTGTGGGTCAGTATCTTTCAGTGACGGTACAGGAGGGACTGTGTGGGTCAGTATCTATCAGTGAGCGTACAGGATGGACTGTGGGTCAGTATCTATCAGTGACGGTACAGGACGGACTGTGTTGATCAGTATCTATCAGTGAGGGTACAGGAAAGACTGTGGGTCAGTATCTATCAGTGAGGGTACAGGTGGGACTGTGTGGGTCAGTATCTATCAGTGACAGTACGGGAGGGACTGTGTGGGTCAGTATCTATCAGTGACGGTACAGAAGGGACTGTGGGTCAGTATCTATCAGTGACGGTACAAGAGGTACTGTGCGGGTCAGTATCTATCAGTGACGGTACAGGAGAGACTGTGGGTCAGTATCTATCAGTGATGGTGCAGGAGGGACTGCGGTCAGTATCTATCAGTGAGGGTACAGGAGGGACTGTGTGCGTCAGTATCTATCAGTGAGGGAACAGGAGAGACTGTGTGGGTCAGTATCTATCAGTGAGGGAACAGGAGAGACTGTGTGGGTCAGTATCTATCAGTGACGGTACAGGAGGGACTGTGTGGGTCAGTATCTATCAGTGACGGTACAGGAGGGACTGTGTGGGTCAGTATCTATCAGTGACGGTACAGGAGGGACTGTGGGTCAGTATATCTATCAGTGATGGTACAGGAGGGACTGTGGGTCAGTATCTATCAGTGAGGGTACAGGAGGGACTGTGGGTCAGTATCTATCAGTGACAGTACAGGAGAGACTGTGGGTCAGTATCTATCAGTGACGGTACATGAGGGACTGTGTGGGTCAGTATCTATCAGTGACAGTACAGGAGGGACTGAGTGGGTCAGTATCTATCAGTGACGGTACAGGAGGGACTGTGGGTCAGTATCTATCAGTGACGGTACAGGAGGGACTGTGTGGGTCCGTATCTATCAGTGACGGTACAGGAGGGACTGTGTGGGTCAGTATCTATCAGTGAGCGTACAGGATGGACTGTGGGTCAGTATATCTATCATTGACGGTACAGGAGGGACTGTGGGTCAGTATCTATCAGTGACGGTACAGGAGGGACTGTGTGGGTCAGTATCTATCAGTGAGCGTACAGGATGGACTGTGGGTCAGTATCTATCAGTGACGGTACAGGACGGACTGTGTTGATCAGTATCTATCAGTGAGGGTACAGGAAAGACTGTGGGTCAGTATATCTATCAGTAACGGTACAGAATGCACTGTGAGGGTCTGTATCTATCAGTGATGGTACAGGGGGGACTGTGGGTCAGTATCTATCAGTGAGGGTACAGGTGGGACTGTGTGGGTCAGTATCTATCAGTGACAGTACGGGAGGGACTGTAGGGGTCAGTATCTATCAGTGACGGTATAGAAGGGACTGTGGGTCAGTATCTATCAGTGACGGTACAAGAGGTACTGTGCGGGTCAGTATCTATCAGTGACGGTACAGGAGAGACTATGTTGGTCAGTATCTATCAGTGATGGTGCAGGAGGGACTGCGGTCAGTATCTATCAGTGACGGTACAGGAGGGACTGTGTGGGTCAGTATCTATCAGTGAGGTAACAGGAGAGACTGTGTGGGTCAGTATCTATCAGTGACGGTACAAGAGGTACTGTGCGGGTCAGTATCCATCAGTGACGGTACAGGAGAGACTGTGTGGGTCAGTATCTATCAGTGACGGGACAGGAGGGACTGTGGGTCAGTATCTATCAGTGATGGTGCAGGAGGGACTGCGGTCAGTATCTATCAGTGAGGATACAGGAGGGACTATGTGGGTCAGTATCTATCAGTGACGGTACGGGAGGGACTGTGCGGGTCAGTATCTATCAGTGAGGGAACAGGAGAGACTGTGTGGGTCAGTATCTATCAGTGACGGTACAGGAGAGACTGTGTGGGTCAGTATCTATCAGTGACAGTACAGGAGGGACTGTGGGTCAGTATATCTATCATTGACGGTACAGGAGGGACTGTGGGTCAGTATCTATCAGTGACGGTACAGGAGAGACTGTGTGGGTCAGTATCTATCAGTGACGGTACAGGAGGGACTGTGTGGGTCAGTATCTATCAGTGACGGTACAGGAGGGACTGTGTGGGTCAGTATCTATCAGTGACGGTACAGGAGGGACTGTGTGGGTCAGTATCTATCAGTGACGGTACAAGAGGTACTGTGTGGGTCAGAATCTATCAGTGACGGTACAGGAGGGACTGTGTGGGTCAGTATCTATCAGTGACGGTACAGGAGGGACTGTGGGTCAGTATATCTATCATTGACGGTTCAGGAAGGACTGTGGGTCAGTATCTATCAGTGACGGTACAGGAGAGACTGTGTGGGTCAGTATCTATCAGTGACGGTACAGGAGGGACTGTGGGTCAGTATCTATCAGTGACGGTACAGGAGAGACTGTGTGGGTCAGTATCTATCAGTGACGGTACAGGAGGGACTGTGTGGGTCAGTATCTATCAGTGACGGTACAGGAGGGACTGTGTGGGTCAGTATCTATCAGTGACGGTACAAGAGGTACTGTGTGGGTCAGAATCTATCAGTGACGGTACAGGAGGGACTGTGTGGGTCAGTATCTATCAGTGACGGTACAGGAGGGACTGTGGGTCAGTATATCTATCATTGACGGTACAGGAGGGACTGTGGGTCAGTATCTATCAGTGACGGTACAGGAGAGACTGTGTGGGTCAGTATCTATCAGTGACGGTACAGGAGGGACTGTGGGTCAGTATCTATCAGTGACGGTACAGGAGAGACTGTGTGGGTCAGTATCTATCAGTGACGGTACAGGAGGGACTGTGTGGGTCAGTATCTATCAGTGACGGTACAGGAGGGACTGTGTGGGTCAGTATCTATCAGTGACGGTACAGGAGGAACTGTGTGGGTCAGTATCTATCAGTGACGGTACAGGAGGGACTGTGGGTCAGTATATCTATCAGTGACGGTACAGGAGGGACTGTGGGTCAGTATCTATCAGTGACGGTACAAGAGAGACTGTGGGTCAGTATCTATCAGTGACGGTACATGAGGGACTGTGTGGGTCAGTATCTATCAGTGACAGTACAGGAGGGACTGTGTGGATCAGTATCTGTCAGTGACGGTACAGGAGGGACTGTGTGGGTCAGTATCTATCAGTGATGGTACAGGAGGGACTGTGTGTGTCAGTATCTCAGTGACGGTACAGCAGGGACTGTGTGGGTCAGTATCTATCAGTGAGGGTGCAGGAGGGACTGTGGGTCAGTATCTATCAGTGACATTACAGGAGGGACTGTGTAGGTCATATCTATCAGTGACTGTACAGTAGGAACTGTGGGTCAGTATCTATCAGTGACGGTACAGGAGGGACTGTGGGTCAGTATCTTTCAGTGACGGTACAGGAGGGACTGTGTGGGTCAGTATCTATCAGTGAGCGTACAGGATGGACTGTGGGTCAGTATCTATCAGTGACGGTACAGGACGGACTGTGTTGATCAGTATCTATCAGTGAGGGTACAGGAAAGACTGTGGGTCAGCATATCTATCAGTAACGGTACAGGAGGGACTGTGTGGGTCAGTATCTCAGTGACGGTACAGAAGGCACTGTGAGGGTCAGTATCTATCAGTGATGGTACAGGGGGGACTGTGGGTCAGTATCTATCAGTGAGGGTACAGGTGGGACTGTGTGGGTCAGTATCTATCAGTGACAGTACGGGAGGGACTGTGTGGGTCAGTATCTATCAGTGACGGTACAGAAGGGACTGTGGGTCAGTATCTATCAGTGACGGTACAAGAGGTACTGTGCGGGTCAGTATCTATCAGTGACGGTACAGGAGAGACTGTGTGGGTCAGTATCTATCAGTGATGGTGCAGGAGGGACTGCGGTCAGTATCTATCAGTGAGGGTACAGGAGGGACTGTGTGGGTCAGTATCTATCAGTGACGGGACAGGAGGGACTGTGGGTCAGTATCCATCAGTGACGGTACAGGAGAGACTGTGTGGGTCAGTATCTATCAGTGACGGGACAGGAGGGACTGTGGGTCAGTATCTATCAGTGATGGTGCAGGAGGGACTGCGGTCAGTATCTATCAGTGAGGATACAGGAGGGACTATGTGGGTCAGTATCTATCAGTGACGGTACAGGAGGGACTGTGTGGGTCAGTATCTATCAGTGAGGGAACAAGAGGTACTGTGCGGGTCAGTATCCATCAGTGACAGTACAGGAGAGACTGTGGGTCAGTATCTATCAGTGACGGTACAAGAGGTACTGTGTGGGTCAGAATCTATCAGTGACGGTACAAGAGGTACTGTGTGGGTCAGAATCTATCAGTGACGGTACAGGAGAGACTGTGTGGGTCAGTATCTATCAGTGACGGGACAGGAGGGACTGTGGGTCAGTATCTATCAGTGATGGTGCAGGAGGGACTGCGGTCAGTATCTATCAGTGAGGATACAGGAGGGACTATGTGGGTCAGTATCTATCAGTGACGGGACAGGAGGGACTGTGGGTCAGTATCTATCAGTGACAGTACAGGAGGGACTGTGTGTGTCAGTATCTCAGTGACGGTACAGCAGGGACTGTGTGGGTCAGTATCTATCAGTGAGGGTGCAGGAGGGACTGTGGGTCAGTATCTATCAGTGACATTACAGGAGGGACTGTGTAGGTCATATCTATCAGTGACTGTACAGTAGGAACTGTGGGTCAGTATCTATCATTGACGGTACAGGAGGGACTGTGTGGGTCAGTATCTATCAGTGACGGTACAGGAGGGACTGTGGGTCAGTATCTTTCAGTGACGGTACAGGAGGGACTGTGTGGGTCAGTATCTATCAGTGAGCGTACAGGATGGACTGTGGGTCAGTATCTATCAGTGACGGTACAGGACGGACTGTGTTGATCAGTATCTATCAGTGAGGGTACAGGAAAGACTGTGGGTCAGTATCTATCAGTGAGGGTACAGGTGGGACTGTGTGTGTCAGTATCTATCAGTGACAGTACGGGAGGGACTGTGTGGGTCAGTATCTATCAGTGACGGTACAGAAGGGACTGTGGGTCAGTATCTATCAGTGACGGTACAAGAGGTACTGTGCGGGTCAGTATCTATCAGTGACGGTACAGGAGAGACTGTGGGTCAGTATCTATCAGTGATGGTGCAGGAGGGACTGCGGTCAGTATCTATCAGTGAGGGTACAGGAGGGACTGTGTGCGTCAGTATCTATCAGTGAGGGAACAGGAGAGACTGTGTGGGTCAGTATCTATCAGTGAGGGAACAGGAGAGACTGTGTGGGTCAGTATCTATCAGTGACGGTACAGGAGGGACTGTGTGGGTCAGTATCTATCAGTGACGGTACAGGAGGGACTGTGTGGGTCAGTATCTATCAGTGACGGTACAGGAGGGACTGTGGGTCAGTATATCTATCAGTGATGGTACAGGAGGGACTGTGGGTCAGTATCTATCAGTGAGGGTACAGGAGGGACTGTGGGTCAGTATCTATCAGTGACAGTACAGGAGAGACTGTGGGTCAGTATCTATCAGTGACGGTACATGAGGGACTGTGTGGGTCAGTATCTATCAGTGACAGTACAGGAGGGACTGAGTGGGTCAGTATCTATCAGTGACGGTACAGGAGGGACTGTGGGTCAGTATCTATCAGTGACGGTACAGGAGGGACTGTGTGGGTCCGTATCTATCAGTGACGGTACAGGAGGGACTGTGTGGGTCAGTATCTATCAGTGAGCGTACAGGATGGACTGTGGGTCAGTATATCTATCATTGACGGTACAGGAGGGACTGTGGGTCAGTATCTATCAGTGACGGTACAGGAGGGACTGTGTGGGTCAGTATCTATCAGTGAGCGTACAGGATGGACTGTGGGTCAGTATCTATCAGTGACGGTACAGGACGGACTGTGTTGATCAGTATCTATCAGTGAGGGTACAGGAAAGACTGTGGGTCAGTATATCTATCAGTAACGGTACAGAAGGCACTGTGAGGGTCTGTATCTATCAGTGATGGTACAGGGGGGACTGTGGGTCAGTATCTATCAGTGAGGGTACAGGTGGGACTGTGTGGGTCAGTATCTATCAGTGACAGTACGGGAGGGACTGTAGGGGTCAGTATCTATCAGTGACGGTATAGAAGGGACTGTGGGTCAGTATCTATCAGTGACGGTACAAGAGGTACTGTGCGGGTCAGTATCTATCAGTGACGGTACAGGAGAGACTATGTGGGTCAGTATCTATCAGTGATGGTGCAGGAGGGACTGCGGTCAGTATCTATCAGTGACGGTACAGGAGGGACTGTGTGGGTCAGTATCTATCAGTGAGGTAACAGGAGAGACTGTGTGGGTCAGTATCTATCAGTGACGGTACAAGAGGTACTGTGCGGGTCAGTATCCATCAGTGACGGTACAGGAGAGACTGTGTGGGTCAGTATCTATCAGTGACGGGACAGGAGGGACTGTGGGTCAGTATCTATCAGTGATGGTGCAGGAGGGACTGCGGTCAGTATCTATCAGTGAGGATACAGGAGGGACTATGTGGGTCAGTATCTATCAGTGACGGTACGGGAGGGACTGTGCGGGTCAGTATCTATCAGTGAGGGAACAGGAGAGACTGTGTGGGTCAGTATCTATCAGTGACGGTACAGGAGAGACTGTGTGGGTCAGTATCTATCAGTGACAGTACAGGAGGGACTGTGGGTCAGTATATCTATCATTGACGGTACAGGAGGGACTGTGGGTCAGTATCTATCAGTGACGGTACAGGAGAGACTGTGTGGGTCAGTATCTATCAGTGACGGTACAGGAGGGACTGTGTGGGTCAGTATCTATCAGTGACGGTACAGGAGGGACTGTGTGGGTCAGTATCTATCAGTGACGGTACAGGAGGGACTGTGTGGGTCAGTATCTATCAGTGACGGTACAAGAGGTACTGTGTGGGTCAGAATCTATCAGTGACGGTACAGGAGGGACTGTGTGGGTCAGTATCTATCAGTGACGGTACAGGAGGGACTGTGGGTCAGTATATCTATCATTGACGGTACAGGAGGGACTGTGGGTCAGTATCTATCAGTGACGGTACAGGAGAGACTGTGTGGGTCAGTATCTATCAGTGACGGTACAGGAGGGACTGTGGGTCAGTATCTATCAGTGACGGTACAGGAGAGACTGTGTGGGTCAGTATCTATCAGTGACGGTACAGGAGGGACTGTGTGGGTCAGTATCTATCAGTGACGGTACAGGAGGGACTGTGTGGGTCAGTATCTATCAGTGACGGTACAGGAGGGACTGTGTGGGTCAGTATCTATCAGTGACGGTACAGGAGGGACTGTGGGTCAGTATATCTATCAGTGACGGTACAGGAGGGACTGTGGGTCAGTATCTATCAGTGACGGTACAAGAGAGACTGTGGGTCAGTATCTATCAGTGACGGTACATGAGGGACTGTGTGGGTCAGTATCTATCAGTGACAGTACAGGAGGGACTGTGTGGATCAGTATCTGTCAGTGACGGTACAGGAGGGACTGTGTGGGTCAGTATCTATCAGTGATGGTACAGGAGGGACTGTGTGTGTCAGTATCTCAGTGACGGTACAGCAGGGACTGTGTGGGTCAGTATCTATCAGTGAGGGTGCAGGAGGGACTGTGGGTCAGTATCTATCAGTGACATTACAGGAGGGACTGTGTAGGTCATATCTATCAGTGACTGTACAGTAGGAACTGTGGGTCAGTATCTATCAGTGACGGTACAGGAGGGACTGTGGGTCAGTATCTTTCAGTGACGGTACAGGAGGGACTGTGTGGGTCAGTATCTATCAGTGAGCGTACAGGATGGACTGTGGGTCAGTATCTATCAGTGACGGTACAGGACGGACTGTGTTGATCAGTATCTATCAGTGAGGGTACAGGAAAGACTGTGGGTCAGCATATCTATCAGTAACGGTACAGGAGGGACTGTGTGGGTCAGTATCTCAGTGACGGTACAGAAGGCACTGTGAGGGTCAGTATCTATCAGTGATGGTACAGGGGGGACTGTGGGTCAGTATCTATCAGTGAGGGTACAGGTGGGACTGTGTGGGTCAGTATCTATCAGTGACAGTACGGGAGGGACTGTGTGGGTCAGTATCTATCAGTGACGGTACAGAAGGGACTGTGGGTCAGTATCTATCAGTGACGGTACAAGAGGTACTGTGCGGGTCAGTATCTATCAGTGACGGTACAGGAGAGACTGTGTGGGTCAGTATCTATCAGTGATGGTGCAGGAGGGACTGCGGTCAGTATCTATCAGTGAGGGTACAGGAGGGACTGTGTGGGTCAGTATCTATCAGTGACGGGACAGGAGGGACTGTGGGTCAGTATCCATCAGTGACGGTACAGGAGAGACTGTGTGGGTCAGTATCTATCAGTGACGGGACAGGAGGGACTGTGGGTCAGTATCTATCAGTGATGGTGCAGGAGGGACTGCGGTCAGTATCTATCAGTGAGGATACAGGAGGGACTATGTGGGTCAGTATCTATCAGTGACGGTACGGGAGGGACTGTGCGGGTCAGTATCTATCAGTGAGGGAACAGGAGGGCCTGTGGGTCAGTATATCTATCATTGACGGTACAGGAGGGACTGTGGGTCAGTATCTATCAGTGAGGGAACAGGAGAGACTGTGTGGGTCAGTATCTATCAGTGACGGTACAGGAGGGACTGTGTGGGTCAGTATCTATCAGTGACGGTACAGGAGGGACTGTGGGTCAGTATATCTATCAGTGACGGTACAGGAGGGACTGTGGGTCAGTATCTATCAGTGACGGTACAGGAGGGACTGTGGGTCAGTATCTATCAGTGACGGTACAGAAGAGACTGTGGGTCAGTATCTATCAGTGACGGTACATGAGGGACTGTGTAGGTCAGTATCTATCAGTGACAGTACAGGAGGGACTGTGTGGATCAGTATCTATCAGTGACGGTACAGGAGGGACTGTGTGGTTCAGTATCTATCAGTGATGGTACAGGAGGGACTGTGTGTGTCAGTATCTCAGTGACGGTACAGCAGGGACTGTGTGGGTCAGTATCTATCAGTGAGGGTGCAGGAGGGACTGTGGGTCAGTATCTATCAGTGACATTACAGGAGGGACTGTGTAGGTCATATCTATCAGTGACTGTACAGTAGGAACTCTGGGTCAGTATCTATCATTGACGGTACAGGAGGGACTGTGTGGGTCAGTATGTATCAGTGACGGTACAGGAGGGACTGTGGGTCAGTATCTTTCAGTGACGGTACAGGAGAGACTGTGGGTCAGTATCTATCAGTGAGCGTACAGGATGGACTGTGGGTCAGTATCTATCAGTGACGGTACAGGACGGACTGTGTTGATCAGTATCTATCAGTGAGGGTACAGGAAAGACTGTGGGTCAGTATATCTATCAGTAACGGTACAGGAGGGACTGTGTGGGTCAGTATCTCAGTGACGGTACAGAAGGCACTGTGAGGGTCAGTATCTATCAGTGATGGTACAGGGGGGACTGTGGGTCAGTATCTATCAGTGAGGGTACAGGTGGGACTGTGTGGGTCAGTATCTATCAGTGACAGTACGGGAGGGACTGTGTGGGTCAGTATCTATCAGTGACGGTACAGAAGGGACTGTGGGTCAGTATCTATCAGTGACGGTACAAGAGGTACTTTGCGGGTCAGTATCTATCAGTGACGGTACAGGAGAGACTGTGGGTCAGTATCTATCAGTGATGGTGCAGGAGGGACTGCGGTCAGTATCTATCAGTGAGGGTACAGGAGGGACTGTGTGGGTCAGTATCTATCAGTGAGGGAACAGGAGAGACTGTGTGGGTCAGTATCTATCAGTGACGGTACGGGAGGGACTGTGTGGGTCAGTATCTATCAGTGAGGGAACAGGAGAGACTGTGTGGGTCAGTATCTATCAGTGACAGTACAGGAGGGACTGTGGGTCAGTATATCTTTCATTGACGGTACAGGAGGGACTGTGTGGGTCAGTATCTATCAGTGACGGTACAGGAGAGACTGTGGGTCAGTATCTATCAGTGATGGTACAGGAGAGACTGTGTGGGTCAGTATCTAGCAGTGACGGTACAGGAGCGACTGTGGGTCAGTATATCTATCAGTGACGGTACAGGAGGGACTGTGGGTCAGTATCTATCAGTGACGGTACAGGAGAGACTGTGGGTCAGTATCTATCAGTGACGGTACAGGAGAGACTGTGGGTCAGTATCTATCATTGACGGTACAGGAGGGACTGAGTGGGTCAGTATCTATCAGTGACGGTACAGGAGGGACTGTGGGTCAGTATCTTTCAGTGACGGTACAGGAGGGACTGTGTGGGTCAGTATCTATCAGTGAGCGTACAGGATGGACTGTGGGTCAGTATCTATCAGTGACGGTACAGGAGCGACTGTGTGGGTCAGTATCTATCAGTGACGGTACAGGAGCGACTGTGGGTCAGTATATCTATCAGTGACGGTACAGGAGGGACTGTGGGTCAGTATCTATCAGTGACGGTACAGGAGAGACTGTGGGTCAGTATCTATCAGTGACGGTACAGGAGAGACTGTGGGTCAGTATCTATCATTGACGGTACAGGAGGGACTGAGTGGGTCAGTATCTATCAGTGACGGTACAGGAGGGACTGTGGGTCAGTATCTTTCAGTGACGGTACAGGAGGGACTGTGTGGGTCAGTATCTATCAGTGAGCGTACAGGATGGACTGTGGGTCAGTATCTATCAGTGACGGTACAGGTGCGACTGTGTGGGTCAGTATCTATCAGTGACGGTACAGGAGCGACTGTGTGGGTCAGTATCTATCAGTGACGGTACAGGAGGGACTGTGGGTTAGTATCTTTCAGTGACGGTACATGAGGGATTGTGTGGGTCAGTATCTATCAGTGATGGTACAGGGGGGACTGTGGGTCAGTATCTATCAGTGAGGGTACAGGAGGGACTGTGTGGGTCAGTATATCTATCAGTGATGGTACAGGAGGGACTGTGGATCAGTATCTATCAGTGAGGGTACAGGAGAGACTGTGTGGGTCAGTATCTATCAGTGATGGTACAGGAGGGACTGTGGGTCAGTATATCTATCAGTGACGGTACAGGAGGGTCTGTGGGTCAGTATCTATCAGTGACGGTACAGGATGGACTGTGTAGGTCATATCTATCAGTGACTGTACAGTAGGAACTCTGGGTCAGTATCTATCATTGACGGTACAGGAGGGACTGTGTGGGTCAGTATGTATCAGTGACGGTACAGGAGGGACTGTGGGTCAGTATCTTTCAGTGACGGTACAGGAGAGACTGTGGGTCAGTATCTATCAGTGAGCGTACAGGATGGACTGTGGGTCAGTATCTATCAGTGACGGTACAGGACGGACTGTGTTGATCAGTATCTATCAGTGAGGGTACAGGAAAGACTGTGGGTCAGTATATCTATCAGTAACGGTACAGGAGGGACTGTGTGGGTCAGTATCTCAGTGACGGTACAGAAGGCACTGTGAGGGTCAGTATCTATCAGTGATGGTACAGGGGGGACTGTGGGTCAGTATCTATCAGTGAGGGTACAGGTGGGACTGTGTGGGTCAGTATCTATCAGTGACAGTACGGGAGGGACTGTGTGGGTCAGTATCTATCAGTGACGGTACAGAAGGGACTGTGGGTCAGTATCTATCAGTGACGGTACAAGAGGTACTTTGCGGGTCAGTATCTATCAGTGACGGTACAGGAGAGACTGTGGGTCAGTATCTATCAGTGATGGTGCAGGAGGGACTGCGGTCAGTATCTATCAGTGAGGGTACAGGAGGGACTGTGTGGGTCAGTATCTATCAGTGAGGGAACAGGAGAGACTGTGTGGGTCAGTATCTATCAGTGACGGTACGGGAGGGACTGTGTGGGTCAGTATCTATCAGTGAGGGAACAGGAGAGACTGTGTGGGTCAGTATCTATCAGTGACAGTACAGGAGGGACTGTGGGTCAGTATATCTTTCATTGACGGTACAGGAGGGACTGTGTGGGTCAGTATCTATCAGTGACGGTACAGGAGAGACTGTGGGTCAGTATCTATCAGTGATGGTACAGGAGAGACTGTGTGGGTCAGTATCTAGCAGTGACGGTACAGGAGCGACTGTGGGTCAGTATATCTATCAGTGACGGTACAGGAGGGACTGTGGGTCAGTATCTATCAGTGACGGTACAGGAGAGACTGTGGGTCAGTATCTATCAGTGACGGTACAGGAGAGACTGTGGGTCAGTATCTATCATTGACGGTACAGGAGGGACTGAGTGGGTCAGTATCTATCAGTGACGGTACAGGAGGGACTGTGGGTCAGTATCTTTCAGTGACGGTACAGGAGGGACTGTGTGGGTCAGTATCTATCAGTGAGCGTACAGGATGGACTGTGGGTCAGTATCTATCAGTGACGGTACAGGAGCGACTGTGTGGGTCAGTATCTATCAGTGACGGTACAGGAGCGACTGTGGGTCAGTATATCTATCAGTGACGGTACAGGAGGGACTGTGGGTCAGTATCTATCAGTGACGGTACAGGAGAGACTGTGGGTCAGTATCTATCAGTGACGGTACAGGAGAGACTGTGGGTCAGTATCTATCATTGACGGTACAGGAGGGACTGAGTGGGTCAGTATCTATCAGTGACGGTACAGGAGGGACTGTGGGTCAGTATCTTTCAGTGACGGTACAGGAGGGACTGTGTGGGTCAGTATCTATCAGTGAGCGTACAGGATGGACTGTGGGTCAGTATCTATCAGTGACGGTACAGGACGGACTGTGTTGATCAGTATCTATCAGTGAGGGTACAGGAAAGACTGTGGGTCAGTATATCTATCAGTAACGGTACAGAAGGCACTGTGAGGGTCTGTATCTATCAGTGATGGTACAGGGGGGACTGTGGGTCAGTATCTATCAGTGAGGGTACAGGTGGGACTGTGTGGGTCAGTATCTATCAGTGACAGTACGGGAGGGACTGTAGGGGTCAGTATCTATCAGTGACGGTATAGAAGGGACTGTGGGTCAGTATCTATCAGTGACGGTACAAGAGGTACTGTGCGGGTCAGTATCTATCAGTGACGGTACAGGAGAGACTATGTGGGTCAGTATCTATCAGTGATGGTGCAGGAGGGACTGCGGTCAGTATCTATCAGTGACGGTACAGGAGGGACTGTGTGGGTCAGTATCTATCAGTGAGGTAACAGGAGAGACTGTGTGGGTCAGTATCTATCAGTGACGGTACAAGAGGTACTGTGCGGGTCAGTATCCATCAGTGACGGTACAGGAGAGACTGTGTGGGTCAGTATCTATCAGTGACGGGACAGGAGGGACTGTGGGTCAGTATCTATCAGTGATGGTGCAGGAGGGACTGCGGTCAGTATCTATCAGTGAGGATACAGGAGGGACTATGTGGGTCAGTATCTATCAGTGACGGTACGGGAGGGACTGTGCGGGTCAGTATCTATCAGTGAGGGAACAGGAGAGACTGTGTGGGTCAGTATCTATCAGTGACGGTACAGGAGAGACTGTGTGGGTCAGTATCTATCAGTGACAGTACAGGAGGGACTGTGGGTCAGTATATCTATCATTGACGGTACAGGAGGGACTGTGGGTCAGTATCTATCAGTGACGGTACAGGAGAGACTGTGTGGGTCAGTATCTATCAGTGACGGTACAGGAGGGACTGTGTGGGTCAGTATCTATCAGTGACGGTACAGGAGGGACTGTGTGGGTCAGTATCTATCAGTGACGGTACAGGAGGGACTGTGTGGGTCAGTATCTATCAGTGACGGTACAAGAGGTACTGTGTGGGTCAGAATCTATCAGTGACGGTACAGGAGGGACTGTGTGGGTCAGTATCTATCAGTGACGGTACAGGAGAGACTGTGTGGGTCAGTATCTATCAGTGACGGTACAGGAGGGACTGTGGGTCAGTATCTATCAGTGACGGTACAGGAGAGACTGTGTGGGTCAGTATCTATCAGTGACGGTACAGGAGGGACTGTGTGGGTCAGTATCTATCAGTGACGGTACAGGAGGGACTGTGTGGGTCAGTATCTATCAGTGACGGTACAGGAGGGACTGTGTGGGTCAGTATCTATCAGTGACGGTACAGGAGGGACTGTGGGTCAGTATATCTATCAGTGACGGTACAGGAGGGACTGTGGGTCAGTATCTATCAGTGACGGTACAAGAGAGACTGTGGGTCAGTATCTATCAGTGACGGTACATGAGGGACTGTGTGGGTCAGTATCTATCAGTGACAGTACAGGAGGGACTGTGTGGATCAGTATCTGTCAGTGACGGTACAGGAGGGACTGTGTGGGTCAGTATCTATCAGTGATGGTACAGGAGGGACTGTGTGTGTCAGTATCTCAGTGACGGTACAGCAGGGACTGTGTGGGTCAGTATCTATCAGTGAGGGTGCAGGAGGGACTGTGGGTCAGTATCTATCAGTGACATTACAGGAGGGACTGTGTAGGTCATATCTATCAGTGACTGTACAGTAGGAACTGTGGGTCAGTATCTATCAGTGACGGTACAGGAGGGACTGTGGGTCAGTATCTTTCAGTGACGGTACAGGAGGGACTGTGTGGGTCAGTATCTATCAGTGAGCGTACAGGATGGACTGTGGGTCAGTATCTATCAGTGACGGTACAGGACGGACTGTGTTGATCAGTATCTATCAGTGAGGGTACAGGAAAGACTGTGGGTCAGCATATCTATCAGTAACGGTACAGGAGGGACTGTGTGGGTCAGTATCTCAGTGACGGTACAGAAGGCACTGTGAGGGTCAGTATCTATCAGTGATGGTACAGGGGGGACTGTGGGTCAGTATCTATCAGTGAGGGTACAGGTGGGACTGTGTGGGTCAGTATCTATCAGTGACAGTACGGGAGGGACTGTGTGGGTCAGTATCTATCAGTGACGGTACAGAAGGGACTGTGGGTCAGTATCTATCAGTGACGGTACAAGAGGTACTGTGCGGGTCAGTATCTATCAGTGACGGTACAGGAGAGACTGTGTGGGTCAGTATCTATCAGTGATGGTGCAGGAGGGACTGCGGTCAGTATCTATCAGTGAGGGTACAGGAGGGACTGTGTGGGTCAGTATCTATCAGTGACGGGACAGGAGGGACTGTGGGTCAGTATCCATCAGTGACGGTACAGGAGAGACTGTGTGGGTCAGTATCTATCAGTGACGGGACAGGAGGGACTGTGGGTCAGTATCTATCAGTGATGGTGCAGGAGGGACTGCGGTCAGTATCTATCAGTGAGGATACAGGAGGGACTATGTGGGTCAGTATCTATCAGTGACGGTACGGGAGGGACTGTGCGGGTCAGTATCTATCAGTGAGGGAACAGGAGGGCCTGTGGGTCAGTATATCTATCATTGACGGTACAGGAGGGACTGTGGGTCAGTATCTATCAGTGAGGGAACAGGAGAGACTGTGTGGGTCAGTATCTATCAGTGACGGTACAGGAGGGACTGTGTGGGTCAGTATCTATCAGTGACGGTACAGGAGGGACTGTGGGTCAGTATATCTATCAGTGACGGTACAGGAGGGACTGTGGGTCAGTATCTATCAGTGACGGTACAGGAGGGACTGTGGGTCAGTATCTATCAGTGACGGTACAGAAGAGACTGTGGGTCAGTATCTATCAGTGACGGTACATGAGGGACTGTGTAGGTCAGTATCTATCAGTGACAGTACAGGAGGGACTGTGTGGATCAGTATCTATCAGTGACGGTACAGGAGGGACTGTGTGGTTCAGTATCTATCAGTGATGGTACAGGAGGGACTGTGTGTGTCAGTATCTCAGTGACGGTACAGCAGGGACTGTGTGGGTCAGTATCTATCAGTGAGGGTGCAGGAGGGACTGTGGGTCAGTATCTATCAGTGACATTACAGGAGGGACTGTGTAGGTCATATCTATCAGTGACTGTACAGTAGGAACTCTGGGTCAGTATCTATCATTGACGGTACAGGAGGGACTGTGTGGGTCAGTATGTATCAGTGACGGTACAGGAGGGACTGTGGGTCAGTATCTTTCAGTGACGGTACAGGAGAGACTGTGGGTCAGTATCTATCAGTGAGCGTACAGGATGGACTGTGGGTCAGTATCTATCAGTGACGGTACAGGACGGACTGTGTTGATCAGTATCTATCAGTGAGGGTACAGGAAAGACTGTGGGTCAGTATATCTATCAGTAACGGTACAGGAGGGACTGTGTGGGTCAGTATCTCAGTGACGGTACAGAAGGCACTGTGAGGGTCAGTATCTATCAGTGATGGTACAGGGGGGACTGTGGGTCAGTATCTATCAGTGAGGGTACAGGTGGGACTGTGTGGGTCAGTATCTATCAGTGACAGTACGGGAGGGACTGTGTGGGTCAGTATCTATCAGTGACGGTACAGAAGGGACTGTGGGTCAGTATCTATCAGTGACGGTACAAGAGGTACTTTGCGGGTCAGTATCTATCAGTGACGGTACAGGAGAGACTGTGGGTCAGTATCTATCAGTGATGGTGCAGGAGGGACTGCGGTCAGTATCTATCAGTGAGGGTACAGGAGGGACTGTGTGGGTCAGTATCTATCAGTGAGGGAACAGGAGAGACTGTGTGGGTCAGTATCTATCAGTGACGGTACGGGAGGGACTGTGTGGGTCAGTATCTATCAGTGAGGGAACAGGAGAGACTGTGTGGGTCAGTATCTATCAGTGACAGTACAGGAGGGACTGTGGGTCAGTATATCTTTCATTGACGGTACA
The DNA here is from genome assembly GCF_044704955.1 of Pristiophorus japonicus. Classification (NCBI taxonomy): domain Eukaryota; kingdom Metazoa; phylum Chordata; class Chondrichthyes; family Pristiophoridae; genus Pristiophorus; species Pristiophorus japonicus. The sequence goes on from NC_091995.1 coordinate 75,229,502, forward strand.
GGAGGGACTGTGTGGGTCAGTATCTATCAGTGACGGTACAGGAGAGACTGTGGGTCAGTATCTATCAGTGATGGTACAGGAGAGACTGTGTGGGTCAGTATCTAGCAGTGACGGTACAGGAGCGACTGTGGGTCAGTATATCTATCAGTGACGGTACAGGAGGGACTGTGGGTCAGTATCTATCAGTGACGGTACAGGAGAGACTGTGGGTCAGTATCTATCAGTGACGGTACAGGAGAGACTGTGGGTCAGTATCTATCATTGACGGTACAGGAGGGACTGAGTGGGTCAGTATCTATCAGTGACGGTACAGGAGGGACTGTGGGTCAGTATCTTTCAGTGACGGTACAGGAGGGACTGTGTGGGTCAGTATCTATCAGTGAGCGTACAGGATGGACTGTGGGTCAGTATCTATCAGTGACGGTACAGGTGCGACTGTGTGGGTCAGTATCTATCAGTGACGGTACAGGAGCGACTGTGTGGGTCAGTATCTATCAGTGACGGTACAGGAGGGACTGTGGGTTAGTATCTTTCAGTGACGGTACATGAGGGATTGTGTGGGTCAGTATCTATCAGTGATGGTACAGGGGGGACTGTGGGTCAGTATCTATCAGTGAGGGTACAGGAGGGACTGTGTGGGTCAGTATATCTATCAGTGATGGTACAGGAGGGACTGTGGATCAGTATCTATCAGTGAGGGTACAGGAGAGACTGTGTGGGTCAGTATCTATCAGTGATGGTACAGGAGGGACTGTGGGTCAGTATATCTATCAGTGACGGTACAGGAGGGTCTGTGGGTCAGTATCTATCAGTGACGGTACAGGATGGACTGTGTAGGTCATATCTATCAGTGACTGTACAGTAGGAACTCTGGGTCAGTATCTATCATTGACGGTACAGGAGGGACTGTGTGGGTCAGTATGTATCAGTGACGGTACAGGAGGGACTGTGGGTCAGTATCTTTCAGTGACGGTACAGGAGAGACTGTGGGTCAGTATCTATCAGTGAGCGTACAGGATGGACTGTGGGTCAGTATCTATCAGTGACGGTACAGGACGGACTGTGTTGATCAGTATCTATCAGTGAGGGTACAGGAAAGACTGTGGGTCAGTATATCTATCAGTAACGGTACAGGAGGGACTGTGTGGGTCAGTATCTCAGTGACGGTACAGAAGGCACTGTGAGGGTCAGTATCTATCAGTGATGGTACAGGGGGGACTGTGGGTCAGTATCTATCAGTGAGGGTACAGGTGGGACTGTGTGGGTCAGTATCTATCAGTGACAGTACGGGAGGGACTGTGTGGGTCAGTATCTATCAGTGACGGTACAGAAGGGACTGTGGGTCAGTATCTATCAGTGACGGTACAAGAGGTACTTTGCGGGTCAGTATCTATCAGTGACGGTACAGGAGAGACTGTGGGTCAGTATCTATCAGTGATGGTGCAGGAGGGACTGCGGTCAGTATCTATCAGTGAGGGTACAGGAGGGACTGTGTGGGTCAGTATCTATCAGTGAGGGAACAGGAGAGACTGTGTGGGTCAGTATCTATCAGTGACGGTACGGGAGGGACTGTGTGGGTCAGTATCTATCAGTGAGGGAACAGGAGAGACTGTGTGGGTCAGTATCTATCAGTGACAGTACAGGAGGGACTGTGGGTCAGTATATCTTTCATTGACGGTACAGGAGGGACTGTGTGGGTCAGTATCTATCAGTGACGGTACAGGAGAGACTGTGGGTCAGTATCTATCAGTGATGGTACAGGAGAGACTGTGTGGGTCAGTATCTAGCAGTGACGGTACAGGAGCGACTGTGGGTCAGTATATCTATCAGTGACGGTACAGGAGGGACTGTGGGTCAGTATCTATCAGTGACGGTACAGGAGAGACTGTGGGTCAGTATCTATCAGTGACGGTACAGGAGAGACTGTGGGTCAGTATCTATCATTGACGGTACAGGAGGGACTGAGTGGGTCAGTATCTATCAGTGACGGTACAGGAGGGACTGTGGGTCAGTATCTTTCAGTGACGGTACAGGAGGGACTGTGTGGGTCAGTATCTATCAGTGAGCGTACAGGATGGACTGTGGGTCAGTATCTATCAGTGACGGTACAGGAGCGACTGTGTGGGTCAGTATCTATCAGTGACGGTACAGGAGCGACTGTGGGTCAGTATATCTATCAGTGACGGTACAGGAGGGACTGTGGGTCAGTATCTATCAGTGACGGTACAGGAGAGACTGTGGGTCAGTATCTATCAGTGACGGTACAGGAGAGACTGTGGGTCAGTATCTATCATTGACGGTACAGGAGGGACTGAGTGGGTCAGTATCTATCAGTGACGGTACAGGAGGGACTGTGGGTCAGTATCTTTCAGTGACGGTACAGGAGGGACTGTGTGGGTCAGTATCTATCAGTGAGCGTACAGGATGGACTGTGGGTCAGTATCTATCAGTGACGGTACAGGTGCGACTGTGTGGGTCAGTATCTATCAGTGACGGTACAGGAGCGACTGTGTGGGTCAGTATCTATCAGTGACGGTACAGGAGGGACTGTGGGTTAGTATCTTTCAGTGACGGTACATGAGGGATTGTGTGGGTCAGTATCTATCAGTGATGGTACAGGGGGGACTGTGGGTCAGTATCTATCAGTGAGGGTACAGGAGGGACTGTGTGGGTCAGTATATCTATCAGTGATGGTACAGGAGGGACTGTGGATCAGTATCTATCAGTGAGGGTACAGGAGAGACTGTGTGGGTCAGTATCTATCAGTGATGGTACAGGAGGGACTGTGGGTCAGTATATCTATCAGTGACGGTACAGGAGGGTCTGTGGGTCAGTATCTATCAGTGACGGTACAGGATGGACTGTGTGGGTCAGTATCTATCAGTGATGGTCCAGGATGGACTGTGGGTCAGTATCTATCAGTGACGGTGCAGGAGGGACTGTGGGTCAGTATCTATCAGTGACAGTACAGGAGTGACTGTGTGGGTCAGTATCTATCAGTGACGGTACAGGAGGGAATGTGTGGGTCAGTATCTATCAGTGACAGTACAGGAGGGACTGTGTGGGTCAGTATCTATCAGTGACGGTACAGGAGGGGCTGTGTTGGTCAGTATCTACCAGTGACGGTTCGGATGGAACTCTGTGTATGTTTGGGGACTTTTCAGACAACGTTAATTTCTTCCAGCTGAATTGACTGTAGTTTTCTTCACCGATTCTCTGAATTAAATCCTTGTGGTGATGGGGGAGGAGCTAGTACCACGTTACCTCGATAGTGGAGTGGAGCATACAATCATTTACAGTATCTCAGGGCCGTTCGTCTTCTAGATCCGGTGGGGGGCAGATCCAGTGCTCGCCTTGCATGACATGGTTGAAAAGCGTTGGACAGCAAAGTTGGTAGTCAGGCTATGGTGACTGGGTGACACCAAACATGTGATGTTACCGTAAGAAGGAGGCAGAGGGAGAAACTATAAAGAACAGAATGTCTCCGACAGGCCACGATGGTTGTGTGCCCCAGGTTATTCAATAAGAGAAGTGCATAGAGTCTGAAATCGGCCCCATGCTATTTTGCTTTCAGTATCTATTTTGAGAAGATGCATCTTTCGGGGTCGCAGCAGATTATTATTATTGAAGTTGTTATATATGTAGTCACTGTATAGTTGCTTAAGATGGAGACTTGTTACCTGATGTACTATCAATAAGGTTTACACTGTGTATATACTATGCTGGCACCACTAGAGGGTGCAACTGATGGAGACTGGGCTTTCCTGCCCCTGTGGCAGGGGCTGTCCACCAGAGGGCACTGCGGTGGGAGACCTAAGGATCACCTGCATAGGTGTGCAGGGCCCAGTATAAAAGGCTGCTCACCATGCTTGTACCTCACTCTGGAGTTACGAATAAAGGACCAAGGTCACTACAGTTTGAGTACAACACATTGCCTCATAGTGTCATTCATAAGTGCATTACAAACATAACAGAAGTGAAGAATTTGATCAATCTAGCTCATTATAAGAAAGAAAGAGCCAGTAATTTGCCACCGTAATGATCGATTTATCTCTATTGTTTGGAGCTAACAGGTTTTTTTTGGAGCTAAATAAATTTAGGGCCATTTTGCTAGTTTCGCCAGTGGTGTAACGCCATCCTTAAAAAAAATAAGTGCCCATTTTTCTGAGAACCTTTTTGTGACGTCACTCGGGGTCAAACCCAACGATAACTGTTTTTGCGAGTTTCCCCAAGAAGGATATTTTTAAGGACAGTGTTAAATACCATTTTTTTAAAGTTTACCTTACCTAGTTGAGTCCGATTGCAATTGGCGATAACGGGGCCATCTTGGGAAACGGAACTAAAAGTTAAAGCTTTTGGAGGGAATAAAACCTATATTTTATATAAAAACTACTTAAAAATGTTTACAGCATTTCTGACAAATGTACATCCAGCATTCTAGATAGTTTATTGAGAGGAAGTAAATGGTACAACACGGAGCTGAAGAGAATGCTTGTAGATTCTACTGTTACTGTGATTTTGAATGCTGGATATGCTTGAGACATTATGGAGGGCCACTAAAGGGCAATTTTTTTGAAAATCAGTGTTTAGCGGATTGCAAATCGATCACCCAAGACCAACAGCAGGAGAAAATTGCAGCTTTGAAATAAAACAGACACTGGAGCTTAGCTCTTGAGACCGAAAGCATATCCGTCAAACATTTAAACGTAACTCTTTTTGAAAACCAGTGCTCCCACGACGTAGGTGGAAAGATCTTAACTTAATTTGAAATCCAACGTTTTGTACCAGAATTCTGTGAACAAACCCCTCCTGTTTAATTCAGGCTACTGTAGCTGGTTTTAGTTTAAGGAGCTGGGGCAAAACGCAAATAGAAAATGCAATTTAAGGATATATTAAGATTGCCGAGAGCCCCGTCTTGTTTGTGAACAAACTCAGCGAGTTGCAATTGTGCCTAGCGTTTCATTGAACAACGTTACCCTAAAAACCTAAATGCTTTGAGTGTTGGGCATGCGCAGAACAGGCGTTATTTTTAAGGCGAAAAAATTTAGCTCCGTCCTTAAAAACGGAGATATTTTAAGGCTACGCCAAAATTTTTTAAACTTTTGGCAAAACTTAGGCCTTATTTTTTTGCCGTTATTTCAGCCTAAAAAATGTCCGTTAATCGAAAATAATGCCAAAAAAACGGAGCTATATTTCAATATGGGAAGTCTGGCCCAAAGACTTGCATTTATATAGCACTTTTCATGACCACCGGATGTCTCAAAGCGCTTTACATCCAATGAAGTACTTTTGGAGTGTAGTCACTGTTGTAATGTGGGAAACGGGGCAGCAAATTTGCGCACAGCACAAACAGCAATGTGATAATGACCCAATAATCTGTTTTAGTGATGTTGGTTGAGGGCCAAATATTGGCCAGGAAACAGGGGATAACTCCCCTACTCTTCTTTGAAATAATGCCGTGGGATTTTTTTATATCCACTGAGAGAGCAGACGTGGCCTCGGTTTAACATCTTATCCAAAAGACAGCATCTCTGACAGTGCAGCACTCCCTCAGCACTGCACAAGAGTGTCAGCATGGATTTTTGTGCTCAAGTCCCTGGAGTGGGACTATGAACTCACGACCTTCTGACTCAGAGGCAAAGGTGCTAACCACTGAGCCACAGCTGACACTATTAATGACTTGGATGAAGGGACCGAGTGTAATGTAGCCAAGTCTGCTGATGATACAAAGATGGGTGGGAAAGCAAGTTGTGAGGAGGACACAAAAAAGGAATTTAGACAGACTAAGTGAGTGGGCAAATGTTTGGTAGATGGTGTATAATGTGGGAAAGTGTGAGGTTATTCATTTTGGCAGGAAAAAAAAGCAAATTATTATTTAAATGGAGAGAAACTACAAAATGCTGCAGCACAGAGGGAACTGGGGGTCCTTGTGCATGTAACACAAAAAGTTAGTTTGTAGGTACAGCAAGTGATCAGGAAGGCAAATGGAATGTTGGCCTTTATTGTAAGTGGGATAGAGTATAAAAGCAGGGAAGTCCTCCTACAACTGCACAGGGTACTAGTTAGTCCACACCTAGAGTACTGCATACAGTTTTGGTCTCCTTATTTAAGGAAATATTTACTTGCATTGGAGACAATTCAGAGAAGGTACACTCGGTTGATTCCGGAGATGAGGGGGTTGACTTATGAAGAAAGGTTGAGCAAGTTGGGCCTATACTCATTGGAATTCAGAAGAATGAGAGGTGATCTTATTGAAACATAAGATACTGAGAAGGCTTGACAAGGTAGATGCAGATAGGATGTTTCCACTCGTGGGGGAATACAGAACTAGTCGGCATAGTTTAAGAATAAGGGGTCGTCCATTTAGAACTGAGTTGAGGAGGAATTTCTTCTCTCAGAGAATCGTAAATCTGAAATTCTCTGCCCCAGAGAGCTGTGGAGGCTGGGTCATTGAACATATTTATGGTGGAGACAGACAGATTTTTGAACGATAAGGGAGTGAAGGGTTATGGGGAGCGGGCAGGGAAATGGAGCTGAGCCCAAGATCAGATCAGCCATGATCTTATTAAATGGCGGAGCAGGCTCGAGGGGTCAAATGGCCTACTCCTGCTCCAAATTCTTATGTTCTCATGTTCTACTGACATAAGCTCCAAATCGGTGTACAGAATGACACCTTTCAAAGCAGCAAGAGTATTTTCTGCCTTAATATATATTTATCTGTTAATTTCTAGAACATTCAGTATGATTCGGTCTTTGATGCAGTGGAGCATGAAGACATTGATGCAGTTCAGCAGATACTTGCCCAGCCTGGCACAAAGACTGAGCTGAATGAGGTTTCCAGCAATGGCCTGGTACCTCTGGATATTGCTGTCCTGACGAACAACTCATCGATGGCAAGTCTCTTAATGAATGCTGGAGCGAGGGACAACCATGACCGTAAGTAGTGAATGCAGGAATCAGGGATAACATAAGAATTAGGAGGAGGAGTAGGCCATTCGGCCCCTCCAGCCTGCTCCGTCATTTAATGAGATCATGGCTTATCTTCAACCTCAAACCTTTCCCGCCCGATCCCCAAATCTCTTGATTCCATAATATCCAAAAATCTATCTCTGTCTTGAATATACTCAAAGACTGAGACTGGGGTAGAGAATTCCAAAGATTCATCACCCTGTGAGTGAAGAAGTTTCTCCTCACCTCAGTCCTAAATGGCCAAGCCCTTATTCTGAGACTGTGACCCCTGGTTCTAGACTCCCCAGCCAGGGGGAAACATCCTCCCTGTATCTACCCTGTCGAGCCCTGTAAGAATTTTGTATGTTTCAATGAGAGATCACCTCTCATTCTTTAAACTCTAGAAAATATAGGCCTAATCTACTCATAACCATCACTGTGAGTGGTGAATGCTCAAGGCTTCACTCTGACTCTCACATTCTTGCTTTCTTTTGACTGGAGTGGAGCTAGCCCATAAACTGCACCAACCATGAAGTTCGACACTAACCGTACTGGGGCAGGGTTAAATGGGTCACTTCCCCCTTTCTTATCAAAGCTCGAGCATTCCATTGTTGAGAGGCACCCCGCCTCGGGACCTGGTCAGGAATTCGCAAACTCTCATTCCCGCAACCAATATTCCAACTGTTGGGTGAGTGATGCCATTTCCTTTTAAAAAAAAATTCATTGAAACATCTGTCAACTCACGTGGAAGCAAGTCATCCTCGTTCGAGGGACCGCCTATGATGATGATGTTAAGAAGGGATGAAATCAGCCGGGATTCCCGCTTCTGATCGCTGTCCAGTGAATCCTACGAGAAAGCCCGTGTGTGCGGACAGGTTTAAGCGTGGCTATGTTACCTTCCATGGTCAACTGGCCTGCCAACAGTCACTGTCTGAGTTGACTCGCAAGGAATAATGACTTGGATGAGGAGCAGCCAGCAAGAACATACAAACAATGACGGACAGGTAATGACCCCCTTGTCCATCCATCATCATCATAGACAGTCCCTCGGAATCGAGGAAGACTTGCTTCCACTCTAAAATTAGTCCTTAGGTGGCTGAACAGTCCAATACGAGAACCACAGCCCCTGTCACAGGTGGGACAGACAGTCGTTGAGGGAAGGGGTGGGTGGGACAAGTTTGCCGCATGCTCTTTCCGCTGCCTGTGCTTGATTTCTGCATGCTCTCAGTGTTGACTCGAGGAGCTCAGCGCACTCCCGGAGGCACTTTCTCCACTTAGGGCGGTCTTTGGCCAAGGACTCCCAGGTGTCGGTGGGGATGTTGCACTTTATCAGGGAGGCTTTGAGGGTGTCCTTGTAGCGTTTCCTCTGCCCACCTTTGGCTCGTTTGCCATGAAGGAGTTCCGAGTAGAGCGCTTGCTTTGGGAATCTCGTGTCTGGCATGCGAACAAATGTGGCCTGCCCAGCGGAGCTGATCAAGTGTGGTCAGTGCTTAAATGCTGGGGATGTTGGCCTGGTCGAGGACGCTAACGTTGGTACGTCTGTCCTCCCAGGGGATTTGTAGGATCTTGCGGAGACATCCTTGGTGGTATTTCTCCAGCAACTTGAGGTATCTACTCTACATGATCCATGTCTATGAGCCATACAGGAGGGCGGGTATTACTACAGCCCTTGTCCATCCAGCCTGTCCCACACAACTGCGGCACCTTGTGTATCACAATATAGAGAATGCAAATGCTCTACTCGGAACTCCTACACAGCAAGCTTGCCCCACGTGGGCAGAGGAAACGTTAAAAGGACACCCTCAAAGCCTCACTGATAAAGTGCAACATCCCCACCGGCACCTGGGAGTCTCTGGCCAAAGACCGCCCTAAGTGGAGGAAGAGCATCCGGGAGGGCGCTGAGCACCTCGAGTCTCGTCGCCGAGAGCACGCAGAAATCAAGTGCAGGCAGCAGAAGGAGCGTGCGGCAAACCAGACTCCCCACCCACCCCTTCCTTTAACGGCTGCCTGTCCCACCTGTGACAGAGACTGTAATTCCTGTATTGGACTGTACAGTCACCTGAGAACTCACTTTTAGAATGGAAGCAAGTCTTCCTCGATTTCGAGGGACTGCCTATGATGATGATCACAACATATAAGAACATAAGAACATAAGAATTAGGAACAGGAGTAGGCCATCTAGCCCCTCGAGCCTGCTCCGCCATTCAACAAGATCATGGCTGATCTGGCCGTGGACTCAGCTCCACTTACCCGCCCGCTCCCCATAACCCTTAATTCCCTTATTGGTTAAATATCTATCTATCTGTGACTTGAATACATTCAGTGAGCTAGCCTCAACTGCTTCCTTGGGCAGAGAATTCCACAGATTCACAACCCTCTGGGAGAAGAAATTCCTTCTCAACTCAGTTTTAAATTGGTTCCCTCGTATTTTGAGGCTGTGCCCCCTAGTTCTAGTCTCCCCGACCAGTGGAAACAACCTCTCTGCCTCTATCTTGTCTATCCCTTTCATTATTTTAAATGTTTCTATAAGATCACCCCTCATCCTTCTGAACTCCAACGAGTAAAGACCCAGTCTACTCAATCTATCATCATAAGGTAACCCCCTCATCTCTGGAATTAGCCTAGTGAATCGTCTCTGTACCCCCTCCAAAGTATATTCTTCCTTAAGTAAGGTGACCAAAACTGCACGCAGTACTCCAGGTGCGGCCTCACCAATACCCTATACAGTTGCAGCAGGACCTCCCTGCTTTTGTACTCCATCCCTCTCGCAATGAAGGCCAACATTCCATTCGCCTTCCTGATTACCTGCTGCACCTGCAAACTAACTTTTTGGGATTCATGCACAAGGACCCCCAGGTCCCTCTGCACCGCAGCATGTTGTAATTTCTCCCCATTCAAATAATATTCCCTTTTACTGTTTTTTTTCCCAAGATGGATGACCTCACACTTTCCGACATTGTATTCCATCTGCCAAACCTTAGCCCATTCGCTTAACCTATCTAAATCTCTTTGCAGCCTCTCTGTGTCCTCTACACAACCCGCTTTCCCACTAATCTTTGTGTCATCTGCAAATTTTGTTACACTACACTCTGTCCCCTCTTCCAGGTCATCTATGTATATTGTAAACAGTTGTGGTCCCAGCACCGATCCCTGTGGCACACTACTAACCACCGATTTCCAACCCGAAAAGGACCCATTTATCCCGACTCTCTGCTTTCTGTTCGCCAGCCAATTCTCGATCCATGCTCATACATTTCCTCTGACTCCGCGTACCTCTATCTTCTGCAGTAAGTGGGACAGTGATGAGGGAGCTTTACTCTCCATGCCACCCATGCCACCCGAAACCATGTGATCTCCTGGGTGAGGCGGAAAACCAGATAAAAACCCAGGCCAATTTAGGGGAAAAAATTGAGAAATTCCTCTCTGACTCATCTAGGCGATCGAAGCTAGTCCAGGAGATCACTCTGGCCCTGAATTCCCTGCAGTACCTACCTTTTCTAAGAGCTGAACCCCGCCCCAGCCAGAAACAGCTCCAGCTCTCGCTTGAAGGAATTCAGCGAATGAGACAGCAGTCTGTTCTCTGGGAAAAGAACCATCTCCTGACATCTCACCTCGATCTGGCCTTAAGTTGCAGCACCTTCAGGAGAAGAGCATAGAAAACTGGCAATAAAGTAAAATAAAGAGAAAGGCTTGCATTTATATAGCGCCTTTCATGACCCGAGGATGTCCCAAAGAGCACAAAAATCTAGGCTGACGCTCCCAGTGCAGTACTGAGGGAAGGCTGCACTGTCGGAGGTGCCGTCTTTCGGATGAGACGTTAAACCGAGGCCCCGTCTGCTCTCAGGTGGACGTAAAAGGTCCCACGGCGCTATTTCAAAGAAGAGCAGGGGACTTCTCCCCAGTGTCCTAGCCAATATGTATCGCTCAATCAACATCACTAAAACGTATTATCTGGTCATTATCACATTGCTGTTTGTGGGAGCTTGCTGTGCACAAAATTGGCTGCCACGTTTTGCTACATTACAACAGTGACTATACTTCAAAAAAGTACTTCTTTGGTTGTAAAGCGCTTTGGGATGTCTTGAGGTTGTGAAAGGCGCCATATAAATGCAAGTCTTTCTTTTTATTTGTTACCCTCATTTGCACGTTGCTTCATTGTGCTACTGTACGATGCTGGGCCTAGGAAGTGGGAGATGGTGGGAGGGGGTGGAACAGCAGGAAGATGATGTCCCTGAACATATATAATTGAAGCTGGTGTGAAATCCCGGTCAATATCTCTACCAACATTCTCATCACTGCTCTCTTTGTTCCCTCTCTCTATCTTTCTTTCTCTTTTTCTTTTAAACTCTCCTTCAAGTCAATGAAGGCAACTTGGATATGCAGCTGACTGCATTAGTGAACAAAGCGGCTCAGAAAATGACAGAACTGACGGAACTCCGGACCGAAGTGTCGGAGGCTGATTTCCACAGTAAGACCAGGGAACTTCGGACCTGGAGGTTCCGACACAAGCTCTATAAGCAGATGAAAGCCACTTTTGAGAATGCGTGTAAGTATTTAGAGTCAGCAACATTGCAGCAGAGACTGAGGAATCACTGCACTGAAATCCTATTCAATACATGGCTACCAGCAAAGTCCGTACTCCCATGTCAATATATGGCCACCAGCAAAGTCCATACTCCCAGGTCAATATATGGTCATCAGCAAAGTCCATTCTCCCAGGTCAGTATATGGTCATCAGCAAAGTCCATATTCCCAGGTCACTATATGACCATCATCAAAGTCCACACTCCCAGGTCAATATATGGTCATCAGCAAAGTCCATACTCCCAGGTCAATATATGGTCATCAGCAAAGTCCATTCTCCCAGGTCAGTATATGGTCATCAGCAAAGTCCATACTCCCAGGTCAGTATATGGTCATCAGCAAAGTCCATTCTCCCAGGTCAGTATATGGTCATCAGCAAAGTCCATACTCCCAGGTCAGTATATGGTCATCAGCAAAGTCCATACTCCCAGGTCAGTATATGGTCATTAGCAAAGTCCACACTCCCAGGTCACTATATGGTGATCAGAGTAGGCGAGTGTTACTGGTTAACCTTTTATTGAGGGGCACTATCCCTAACAGGATCCTGCTCAAAGGCCACGTGCTGGAGTGCTCCAACACTCTGCTGTGAAGTAATGAGACCTGGGTAGTCAGTAGTTCTCTACATGGTGAGCTCCAGATTAGTATCAAATGCAAATTTGCTCGATTTCGTTCAGAAAGTAACATTTTGGGATCTGGTATATGAGCAATTTGAGACAGGCCGTGTGGTGAGAGTAGCGAGCTCGGGAGGAACAGGTGAATTTGGACCCATGGTTCCCAAAGGTCTTTCCCATGGGCTTTTCCCTCATGTCATATCTGGGTCCGTTGTAGACTGATCAATAGAAATTGATTGCTGTGATTAGTCAAGAACTCCATTATCGTTGTATCATGCGACTACCAGGATGATAGAAGGCCAACTCGATAGACCTTGACCTTTTTCCAACTCGCAATTGCCATGTTCTTATATATTGAATTTCTTCTGCCACTATTTCGTCCATCCCACCATCTTATCAATATCCCTTTGTGGCATCCTTTGATCCTTAGAATTATTTACTATGCCTCCTATTTTAGTATCATCTGCAGATTTGAACACTGTCCCATTAGCCCAATATCCAACTCCTTCATGTACACAGTGCAGAGATGTGGTCCCAGGCACAAAACTGTGGGACACCACTACCCACTCCCAGCAACTCTGAGAAACCGGCCTTGACTCCTACTCCCTCTTTCCTCCCTCCAATCCAATTTGCCACCTCCCGTAATTCCATTCCCTGTAGTTACTGCAATATTGCTGTTTGTTTCAGTGGCGCTTGTGTGTAGGCTAAAAAAAAAACTGCTGTAAACCACCCATCCGGGAGACAGTCGTTTTCCTGTGCATGTCAAAAATCTCGGGCCGGTTCGGGGTAACACTGAATGATGGGATGACCTGAGCTCATCTTTTCTTTTGCGACAGGTGTCCCCAGTTCTCCGGAGAATGTGTATTTGTCAGTAACTGGCAGTACATCCCTTCGAGTCACATTCCAGGAACCAGCAGGGAACAGCAGCTTGATAATCACCCGCTATAAAGGTACGTTTAAACAACTGATGCGTTGCTTTAGATGTGATTGCTGTAACTTGTCCATTGTAGGGCTGCCTGCCAACTGTGTCATTTTTGAGCAGACTTCCCAGAATTTCCTTTCCTTTAATATCTCGAGCGCTGGTTAAGGCAGTGAGTAGTTGGACAATACAGACCTATCCACAGTCCATACTGAGTTAGCTGGTCTCTGCTGGAGAATCACTGGGTCCTTACAATTGGCCTCAGTGACCCATATTGAGGAAGGGTAAAACCAACTAAGGTCGCAGCTCCTAATTGCTATAAGAACATAAAAATTAGGAGCAGGAGTAGGACATTCGGCCCCCCCAGCCTGCTCCGCCATTCAATGAGATCATGGCTGATCTTCTACCTCAACTCCACTTTCCCGCACTATCCCCATATCACTTGATTCCCTTAATATCCAAAAATCTATCGAGCTCGGTCTTGAATATATTCAGACTGAGCTTCCACAGCCCTCTGAGATAGAGAATTCCAACGATTCACCACCCTCTTGAGTGAAGAGGTTTCTCCTCATCTCAGTCCTAAATGGCCGACCCCTTATTCTGAGACTGTGACCCCTGGTTCTAGACTCCCCAGCCAGGGGAAACATCTCCCCTGCATCTGTTCTGTCAAGCTCTGTGAGAATTTTGTATGTTACAATGAGATCACCTCTCATTCTTCTAAACTCTAGAGAAAATAGGCTGAGTCTACTCAATTTCCCCTCATAGGACAATCCCCCCATCCCAGGAATCGGTCTGGTGAACCTTCGTTACACTCGCTCTATGGAAAGTATATCCTTCCTTAGGTCAGGAGACCCAAACTGTATACAATACTCCAGGTGTGGTCTCACCAGGGCCCGAGATAATTGTAGTAAGACGCCTTTATTCATATATTCAAATCCTCTTGTAATAAAGGCCAACATATCATTTGTTTTCTTAATTGCTTGCTGTCCCTGCATGTTAACTTTCAGTGATTGGTGTACAGTGATCAGTGACCCTCGCTGGACACGCCTGTATGTGACACAGAGTGAGGACAAGATTGCGCTCAGTTGCGATCCCTCCTCAATGGCCAACAAGCCTGTTCACACTCCCTGTCTAGGATCACACAATAATAACGGCGACCTAGCCAAGGGTCTGGGAGGTGATGGCCATGCGTATAACGGTACCAGAGCCAGAGAGTGCACCACCTTCAAAAGAGGTGAGGAGAAAATTGGTTAAGAAAAAAATTATTCGATTAAAAGAAAGTGCAAGCCAAACAGGGAGACATGATTTGAGGTGTATAAAATTATGAGTGGCCTGGATCATCATAGGCAGTCCCTCGAAGCGAGGATGACTTTCTTCCACGCCAAAAAAGGATGAGTTCACAGGTGTTTCAATGACCTAATATTCCAGATCCCGAACTACATCTTGAAGGATGGAAGATGCCTGTGCGTGGATTTTTTTAACGTGGGGTGGCCATTGCACACCAGCCACCACACGGGTTTGACAGAGCTAGGTCTTGGTCCTGGATAGAGTGGATAGGAAGGATCTATTTCCCTTAGCAGAGGAGTCAACAACCAGGGGGCATAGATTTAAAGTAATTGGTAGAAGGAGTTGAGGAGAACTTTTTTCACCCAGAGGGTGGTGGGGGTCTGGAACTCACTGCCTGAAAGGGTGGTAGAGGCAGAAATCCTCAGAGCATTTAAAAAAGTACTTAGATAGCACTCTGTCGCTACTGCCCCACTCACACACTTTAACACTCTATGGGAAGTGCTTGATTTAACGCTCCACTTCCCTCTTGGAGCGCTAAAGCAGAAGTTCCCGGGAGCAAAAAATAATTTTCGCCTGCCGATACTTTCGCGATAATTCAAACGTTATCGCCCCAAATAGGGCACTGCGCCCAGGTCTAGTCCCACTCCCCTGCCCTTTCCCCGTAGCCCTGCAAACGTTTTTCCTTCGCGTACCTATCCAATTCCCTTTTGAAAGCCATGATTGAATCTGCCTCCGCCACCCTCTCAGGCAGTGCATTCCAGATCCTAACCACTCATTGCGTAAAAAAGTTTTTCCTAATGTCGCATTTGGTTCTTCTGCCAATCAGCTTTGGCTTGCACTTTCTTTTAATTGAATAATTTTTTTCTGTTTCCTTTGGTTCTCGGCCCTTCCGCCAATGAGAACAGTTTTCGAACATAAGAACATAAGAATTAGGAGCAGGAGTAGGCCCCACGGCCCCTCGAGCCTGCTCCGCCATTCAATAAGATCATGGCTGATCATCGTCCTCAACTCCACTTTCCCACCCGATCTCCATATCCCTTGATTCCCCGAGACTCCATCTACTATCTACTCTGTCCAGTCCCCTAATGATTTTGAACACCTCTTTCAAACCTCCTCTCAACCTTCTCTGCTCTAAGCAGAACAACTCCAACTTCTCCAATCTATCCGTGTAACTGAAGTCCCTCGTCCCTGGAGCCATTCTCAAAAAAAATTTCTGCACCCTCTCTAAGGCCTTCACATCCTTCCTAAAGTGCGGTGCACAGAATTGGCCACAATGCTCCAGTTGAGGCCGAACCAGTGGTTTATAAAGCATCCTTGCTATTGTACTCTATGGGGGAGAAATTCACTATCGATCCATTAGGGGGTGCTAATTTTTTTAAGTTTGAAAAGTTAGTGCCAGAGGCAAATACACCCAATTTCTCCCCCTAAGCCTCTATTCATGGTAACAAGCAAGGAGCCTTCATCAAACAGCAGGAATCCCCCCAGATGTGATTGATTGACATTCTATGGTGCTGAAGTTCCTGAATGAGAACCGTTAATATTTCACCAACAGAAAGGGTTCTTGTTCATTTAAGTATAGCTAGTGTCTGATGCCCATCACATGATTTTGCTTTGCAGATGCCAGAATTCCCCAGAGTGATACCAGGGTTAAATTGTGAGGACAGGTTGCATAAACCTGGCTTGTATTCCCTGAGTGTAGAAGATTAAGTGTGATCTGATCGAGGTGTTATTAAAACAACAACAACTTTTATTTATGTAGCGCCTTTAACATAGTGAAACATCCCAAGGCACTTCACAGGAGTGTTATGAGGCAAAACATTTAACTCTGAGCCACATAAGGAGAAATTAGCGCAGGTGACCAAAAGCTTGGTCAAAGAGGTAGGTTTTAAGGAGCGACTTGAAGGAGGAAAGAGAGGTTGAGAGGTGGAGAGGTTTAGTCAGGGAGTTCCAGAGCTTGGAGCCCAGGCAGCAGAAGGCACGGCCGCTAATGGTTGAGCGATTATAATCAGGGATGCTCAAGAGGGCAGAATTAGAGGATTTGATGGGGTCAATACAGAGAAACTATTTCCTCTGGTGGGCTAAACAAGGGCATAACCTTAAAATTGGAGCCAGGCCATTTCGGAGGGAAATCAGGAAACACATTGCCACACAAAAGGTGATCGAAATCTGGAACTCTCTCCCCCAAAGGCTGTGGATGCTGGGGGGGTCAATTGAAGCTTTAAAGACTGAGATCGATAGATTTCTGTTAGGTAAGGGCATCAAGGAATATGAAGCTAAAGAGAGTAAATGGAGTTGAGGTACAGATCAGCCATGATCTCATTGAATGGTGGAATAGGTTCGAGGGGCTGAATGGCCTCCTCCCATTCTTGTGTTCCTCTTTTGCTCTCAGCTCCTCCTTCTCCTTCTAGACTTGACTACTCCAACTCACTCCTGGCTGGCCTTCCACATTCCACACTACGTGAACTTGAAGTCATCCAAAACTCAGCAGCCCGTGAACTAACCCACACCCAGTCACGATCGCCCATCGCCCCTGTGCTTTCTGACCTACATTGGCTCCCAGTTAAACAACGTCTCGATTTCAAAATTGTCATCCTTGCCCCTCCCTATCTCTGTAATCTTTTTCAGCCTCACAAGATGTCTGCGCTCCTCAAATTCTGCCCTCTTGAACATCCCTCATTGTAATTGCTCAACCATCGGTGGCCGTGCATTCAGCTGCCTGGGCCCCAAGCTCTGGAACTCCCTCCCTAAACCTCGTCGACTCTCTTTCCTCCTTTAAGACGCTCATTAAAACCTACCTCTTTAAACAAGCTTTTGATCATCTGCCTTAATTTCTTCTGTGGCTTGGTGTCAAATGTATCTGTTTGTCTGTAACACTGCTGTGAAGCACCTTGGGACGTTTTACTGCGTTAAAGGCGCTATATGAATAAAAGTTATTATTATTATTCTCACTCGCGTTCTATGTGTCACCCTTTGAAGTATCCTATTTCGTGCTCATTTACGTCACTCCAAAGTGACTGGAGCTTGAATAAGTGAGGTGCTATAATGTCGATGAAGCTGGTGCAGAAGTGGCTGCTCTGCAGACAGGAAGCCCTTCAGACCAGTCATCCTGTACGAGTGCAGCATCTAGGAGGGTCACAGCAACAACAACACTTTGTATTTATATAGCGCCTTTAACGTAGTAAAACGTCCCAAGGCGCTTCGCGGGAGTGTTATAAAACAAGCATTTGACGCTGAGCCACATAAGAAGAAATGACGGCAGATGACCAAAAGCTTAGTCAAAGAGGTAGCGTCTTAAAGGAGGAAAGAGAGGTAGAGAGCCGGAGAGGTTTAGGGAGGGAGTGCCAGAGCTTGGGGCCCAGGCAACAGAAAGCACGGCCACCAATGGTGGAGCGATTATAATCAGGGATGCTCAAAAGGACAGAATTTGAGGAGAGCAGACATCTCGGGGGAGTTGTGGGGCTGGAGGAGATTACAGAGATAGGGAGGGGCGAGGCCATGGAGGGATTTGTAAACAAGGATGAGAATTTTGAAATTGAGGCGTTGCTTAACCGGGAGCCAGTGAAGGACAGTGAGCACAGGGGAATACTTTTAGGAGATTGGCTGGTCACACGTAACTTAGTGACTGAGTCATGATGGGAGGCCCTACAATGAGGGAAATGTCTGCACGCAGTGACATCTCGCTGTACGATAGGTGGTCCACTCCATTACCAACCCACTCCTGGCAGCTCCCCTCCCACCTCCTTGTCTCCTGCTGCCTCACCAGTGTGTCTGTCGAGGAGTTGAAGGGCTCACTCCTTGTGATGCTTGGGGGGCCCAATGGTTGCTACTCTGGTCCCTGTGGCACTTCTCTGCCGCTGATTGTGGGCAACCTTTTCCTTTACAAGGAGAATGCAGATTGAGCAGGGCCAACTGATGGACCCCACATTAGTTTCCCCAGGTGTCTACAGACATTCCATGGTGAGCATGCATTTAAAAATCCTAAAAGATTCCGGCTATGCATCAATCTCTTAATTTTCCACTGCACACTGAATGGGATATGACACAGTGGAAAGATGGGCTAGGGGTGTGTGCATGTGAGTGTGTGTGTACGTGTGACTGTGTGCATGTGCACATTTGAGCATACATATGTGCATGTGAGCGTATGCATGTGTACTTATGAGAGTGTGTGTATGTGAATGAACGTGGGCGCCTGTATGTGTGCATGAGTGCATGTGTGAGTGCGTGTGTGAGTGTGACTGCATGCATGAGTGTGTGTGTATGCATATGAGCATGTGAGTGTGCGTGTGTGAGTGGGTGTGAGAGTGTGAGTGTTGTGAGAGTGTGAGAGTGTGTGTGTGTTCGTGAGTGTGTGTGTGTTTGAGTGTGTGTGTTTGTGAGAGTATGAGTGTGAGAGTGTGTGTGTGTTCGTGAGTGTGTGTATGTTTGAGTGTGTGTGTTTGTGAGAGTATGAGTGTGAGTGTGTGTGTGTGTGAGTGTTTGTAAGAGTGTGAGTGTGCACTTGTGAGTGTGTGTGTTTGTGAGAATGTGTGTGTGTGTGTGAGTGAGTGTGTGTGTTTGAGAATGTGTGTGTGAGTGTGAGTGTGTTTGTGAGAGTGTGTATGTGTATGTGTATGAGTGTGTTTGTGAGTGTGTGTATGTGTGAGTGTGTGAGTGTGTGTGTGTGAGTGTTTGTGTATGTTTGTGAGAGTGTATAAAGATAACTCCTCATCCTACACTCTGGGTGGGCTTTCTACTTGGGATCGAGATCTAAGCTAGCTGGCTGAGTTCAGAAATGAGACACTCACCTTGTAGGGCGCCACAGGCATGGGGCAAATCGAGGAGCGCTGCTGAGGGGAGGTGACAGAGGCACAGAGCTCCCCTCGATTGACAGTGTTCATCTCTTGCAGTGGAATGGAGTTACTCCGAAAGCTGTGAAAGCAGAGGGGGAGCTGCTGTTGTCGAGGATCTGAAGACCCTGCAGTACACGATCGATGGCCTCGACACGGTCAGTGACTGCCTCTTGACTTGTGTTTGCTCTTCATATTGTATCTTTTATTTATAGCAAAGTTGGTGCTGAAACTGTAACTCAGATTCACTCCCCGCACTATCTGAAATGTTGTGTTGTGACCTTGTGGCCTCTGCATTGTCGACACGAAGTCTACAAAGCTGTTCTTGCAATGAAAGGGGTTTGTTCATTCCTGTGGTCTATGCCCACCTCCTGTGGTTCAACCACCTGACCTGTCCAAGTCTGCCAACACAAAGCAGCTTACAAATTCAGCTGTTTCTTTTAGCAGCACTTTTGCTCAACAAATATCTGCTGCCTGATGGTAAAGCTGGTCATCCATCTCCATTCATAAGAGGCGACAATGGGCCGGTAAGGCCTTTCCCACAGGGGCCATCCGAAATTGCCCCCGGGCCGGGGGGAGAGGACCGGAAATTGCCCCGCGGGAGCGGAACCGCCGGCGCTCGGTGTCCCCGACGACTTTTCCCGGCGGGAAGCTGCCAGTAGCTGGGCGGCGCGTCCGTCCTTAAAGGGGAGGGCGCACCACCGCGACCGCCATTTTATTATAATTGTCGGCCCAATAATGGTGGCCACAGGTTCGGCCAGGCCGATAACGGGCAGCCTGGGACCCCCTCGCGTCCCGGCCGAAGCCCTCCCTGGTGGCCCAGTGGGCGCCACTAAAGTGCCTGTAAGCTCGCAGCGGCCCCTCCCCTTTAATTGAAGGGGAGGGACATTGCTGCGCGTCAGCATGACGTGGCACGTCCACATCGCGCTGACGCGCTCAGCGCGGTGCTGATGGCACCGCCCACTTTCCGCCCCGCAGCCGCCGACGAAAGGATTGAGGTGGAGAATAATCGTTTAATTCAAATTATCCGCCACATTCGGGCGGAGGGTCATTTCGCCCCCCCAAGGCCTTTGCTCAGGAGGTTCATATTTCGGTCGTGACTATTTGCGACACCAGATTCCTGATTGGTCCTCTTGGAAAACAAAACCTCTCCCCCTTCCCCTCCCTGATCCCCTCCCGACTCCTTGACCTTTTCCGCACGGAGTGGAGGAAGAGTGGCGGTGCAGGCCCCACTGTCCGGTACTGCGCATGCGGAACGGATGGAGTGTGCATGCGCTGTAGCAAACGGGGGCGGGCACAGGGGAAATAATCAGAGTGTAATCACATTTAATATTTCTCCCCAGCCTCCCTCCAATCATGCATCTAACTTTATCCCTCCCCCCAAGCGAGTAGTTCCCTCACTGAACAGCAATATGAAGCCGGAGTCTTGGCCAATTCACTTCCCCCTCCCGACCCCATGGGCACTGAGGCAGTGCCTGAACAGCAGCCCCAGCAGGAATCCGTACAACAGTCCTGACTGGAGCTCGAATAACTTTTACTCTGCCTTCCCTCTTGCTCTCAGGGAGCTCCGTATGATGTGCGTGTTTCAGCTTACAATGCGAGAGGTTGGGGGCCTCCGAAGGTATCGACTCCTCCCTCAGCTACTCCATCCAGTAAGTGGTGACCATTATTGTTGCTTAACCTCAGAAAGACTTGCATTTATATCGCGCCTTTCACGCCCACCGGAAGTCCTAAAGCGCTTTAGAACCAATGAAGTACTTTTGAATTGTAGTCACTGTTGTAATGTGGGAAACACAGCAGCCAAATTTGTGCACAGCAAGCTCCCACAAACAGCAATGTGATAATGACCGGATAATCTGTTTTAGTGATGTTGGTTGAGGGATAAATGTTTGCTAGGACCAGGGATAACTCCCCTGCTCTTCTTTGAAATAGTGCCATAGGATCTTTTACGTCCACCTGAGAGGACCAGACAGAGCCTCGGTTTAACATCTCAACCAAAAAATGGCACCTCCGACAGTGCAGCACTCCCTCAGCACTGCACTGCACTGGAGTGACAGCCTAGATTTATGTGCTCAAGTCCCTGGAGTGGGACTTGAACCCACAACCTTCTGACCCAGAAACGAGCATGCTACCCACTGAGGAGTGTGGAGGGGCGGGAGTGTGGGGAGGGAGCAGGAGTGTGGGGGGGGAGCAGGAGTGTGGGGGGGTGCGGGAGTGAAGGGGGCGGGAATGTGGGGGCAGGAGTGTGGGGGCGGGAGTGAGGGGGGCAGGAGTGAGGGGGACGGGAGTGAAGGGGAGTGGGAGTGAGTGGGGCCGGGAGTGAGGGGTCGGGAGTGAGGGGGCTGGAGTGAGGGGGCTGGACTGGGTGGGCGGGAGTGAGGGGCCGGGAGTGAGGGGGCTGGAGTGGGTGGGCGGGAGTGAGGGGGCGGGAGTGAGGGGGCGGGAGGGTGGGGGAGGCTAGGGGCAGGACACGAAGCGATACTGCCTGCTCTGCACCACTGCCCAATACTGCCCACTGCCTCCTCTTTGACATGGGATTATTTTTCTCCTTTTATCCCCCCTCCTCTCCTGAACATTTAAGCAAGGGAAAGGTTCCATAAATATCAGCTCCCTCTGGTATCTCACTCAGTGCCCATTGTCCATGTCGGAGCCTAGGCAGTGAGTTTGGTCATTTAACTGTGGAGCCAATCTTACCCAACATCCATGTAATTGTACTTTCCAGCTCAGGATAGAAGTGGGAATCCTGGCAAATAATTCCTCTCCCAAGCACCAGGGTCTTATACAACAACAACAACTTGTATTTATATATCTCAAGGACAATTAGGAATGGGTAATAAATGCTGGCCTTGCCAGCGAAGCCCACATCCCATGAACAAATTTTTTTTAAATAGCGTCTTTAATGTAGTCAAACGTCCCAACAGGAGTGTTATAAAACAAAAGTTGACATCGAGCCACATAAGGAGAAATTAGGACAGATACCAAAGGCTTGGTCAAAGGCTGACCTACATTGGCTCCCGGTTAAGCAATGCCTTGATTTTAAAATCCTCGTCCTTGTTTTCAAATCTCTCCCTGGCCTCGCCCCTCCCTATCTCTGCAATCTCCTTCAGCCCCACAACCCCACCCCTCGCCGAGATGTCTGTGCTCCTCTATTTCTGCCCTCTTGGGCATTCCCGATTTTAATCGCTCCACCATTGGTGGCCGTGCCTTCAGTTGCCTGGGCCCCAAGCTTTGGAACTCCCTCCCTAAACCTCTCCGCCTCGCTACCTCTCTTTCCTCCTTCAAGACGCTCCTTAAAACCTACCTCTTTGACCAAACTTTTGGTCACCAGCGCAAATTTCTACTTATGTGGCTCAGTGTCATATTTGTATCTCATAAAACTCCTGTGAAGCGCTTTGGGATGTTGCACTACGTTAAAGGCACTATATGTTGTTGTTGTTAATGTTCATTGTCAGTCTCGTGCAGTCCCCACAGGGAAATGGTCAATGGAGGCAGTTTGCTGAGGCGGAGACGTTTAACTCCACACCTACCCATCTTGTTCCTGACGTCGGAGTGCTGGAGGCTGACACTGGTGCCAAGAGAGACTTTGAGTTCTGTTAAGAAGCACAAAATAAATCTATTCATTTACAAAAGTATAAGGGAAAAAGGGCGCAATTTTCACTTTGAGCGACAGGCAGGATGAGTGACATCAGACCAGCCGTCAGTCATTGGAGATGAAAGTGGGGAGAGTTGTGTAAGGGACGGCTGATCCACCATCGCCGGTTTCACACTGTCGCTGAAAGTCAAGATTACCCCCAAAAGCACGTATTCTAAAAACGCAGGAGAATCTCTGTTACTTGGCAGCCCGGTGAAGGTTTAAATGGTGTGTCTGTCCTCTGTCCCTGGCGCAGGTTGGAAGGAGTGCGCTGACGTGAAGCTGAGGCGGAAGAACCAAGGCCCAGCGGTGCAGCAGCTTCTGGAGCAGGTTAAAGGTCCACGGCATCGGAGCTTCTTCCTGGGTCAGTGCATCATTCATAGTCATGGCTTCGCCCCCTTACATCCAATCAGGTGGGACAGATCAATGTAGGCAGCGAGACCCACATTGTCTCTTCACTTCAGTAGTAACGAAAGTAGTTGTTGCTTCAGGTTCGATGCCTTTATTTCTTCAGTCGGCACTTTACAACTATTTTTTGTGTAAAACTTTTAAATCAAGTGCCACTTTTGTTAAGGGCACATAGAAACATAGAAAGTAGGTGCAGGAGTAGGCCATTCGGCCCTTTGAGCCTGCAACCATTCAATATGATCATGGCTGATCATGCAACTTCAGTACCCCATTCCTGCTTTCTCTCCATACCCCTTGATCCCTTTAGCTGTAAGGGCCACATCTCACTCCCTTTTGAATATATCCAACGAACTGGACTCAACAACTTTCTGCGGTAGAGGTTCACAATTCTCTGAGTGAAGAAGATTCTCCTCATCTCGGTCCTAAATGGCTTACCCCTTATCCTTGGAGTGTGTCCCCTGGTTCTGGACTTCCCCAATATCGGGAACATTCTTCCTGCATCTAACCTGTCCAATCCCGACAGAATTTTATATGTTTCTATGAGATCCCCTCTCATTCTTCTAAATTCCAGTGAGTATAAGCCTAGTCGATCCAATCTTTCCTCATATGTCAGTCCTGCCATCCCAGGAATCAGCCTGGTGAACCTTCACTGCATTCCCTCAATAGCACAATCAACAGGTCTACAACCATTTTAGTTGAAACCATCAATCAAAAATCAAATGCCTCTTTTATTAAAGGGGGCAACAAAACCGACAAATAAACAAATAAAATTTTGACCGTCAACTTAATTCAAATTAAAATTTGGTTGCTGGGGGTGATGATGCACTCCAGACCCTCCGGTGCCCACCTCTCGCGGAAGGCCGCGAGCGTACTGGTGGAAGTCAGCATTTTACAAGCGAAGAGGATTAAGCAGAATACGAGTGCAGAAATGGAGACATGCAATAGAAACAGAAAATGCTGGAAATTTCAGCGGGTCAGGCAGCATCTGTGGAGAGAGAAACAGAGTTAACGTTTCAAGTTGGTGACCCTTCGTCAGGACAGGCAAAAGTTCGAAATGTAACAGATTCTTAAGGAAGTGCAAGAGGGCCCTGAAAGGGGGAGGGGAGGAAAGAACAAAAGGGAAGGTCTGTGATAGGGTGGAAGGCAGGAGAGATTAGAGAGACAACAGGGATGATGGGCCGGCTTGAGATGGTAATGGCACAAGTTAGGAAACATAAGATGAGTCTAGATAGGGTGTGAATGGCGGGATAATTACCAGCTGCTATGGGAGACAGAGAGAAAGAAAAAAGAAAAAGAAAAAGTGTGGGGAGGGTGGTTTGCAAAAAAGAAAGGGAGGAAAGGGAACAAAAGGTTGGCAGAGGTTATGGTCTGAAATTGTTGAACTCGAGGTTGGGTCCAGAAGGCTGTAAAGTGCCTAAACAAAAGATGAGGTGCTGTTCCTCGAGCTTTATTGTAGACATACATTTCACTATTCCCTCACTGCACGAACTTTTCTAAGCACAACATGTCTATTTTTATATGTTCCTTGTCCCCTGACTAAACTCGAATCTGCCTCTTTTCCCTTGATTGGATTCCTTCTGTCACCGAGCTTAACATGACACCTCCCCATCAGTAACCTTCCAGACTGAACCAAAGCCTTGGCTATCCCGCTCACAGCATCCTTTACCTCATCTGCCTTCGTCCTTTTATTGGTTTGCTTTCTGTGTGAAAAGCAGCTTTGGGGCAGATTTTTGGGTCTTCCGCGTTCCATTTTTTGCCCCGGAGCAGCGGCGGTGAGGTGTTCTGGGCGCACGGTCAGCCTCCAGCGCCCCGCGGCGATCCTCGGGTCCGGTTTAGCGGTGACGTGGAGCAGCACGGCCCGGAAGTGCATCGCCCGCTGTGCAACGCCCCTGGTCGCGACACCGGCGCGAGTTTTGACTCTTGCCCGACCCGTCCGCCCCGCAGCGCGCCCCGCAGTGACCGCCTGGGAAACCAGGGCGGACCAACGATACCGACAGCGGCGAGGTGAGTAATAGACTCCTGAGGTAAGTGCGATTGTTTTTTGTTTTAATTTTTTTTGCGATTTATGTTGTGGTGCCATGGGCAATGTATTGGGAATGTTTTTGTGGTAATTCCCACCCCCTCCCCCACCACCCCCTTGACCCTCCCCCAGGCGTCTCTCGGTGCGCTCTCGGCCCGACTCTTTAGCTCGGGAGTTTCTCATGCTAACGCCCAAGAGAGGTGTACAACGCCTCCCTTAGTGCTGCGCCCCCTGACTCAGGGCCCAGCTCCCCAATGTTACTGACTGAGGCGCAAACTGTTCCCGGGCGCTAACTTTCCTGCACCGCCGCCATTACCGCCCCAAAATCATCAAAGCTGAAATTCCAGCCCCACGTCATTCAAACTTTTACAGTCAAAAGGCTTCTTCCGGCAGGCTACCAGGGTACAGGCACATTGCTTTATATCAACCAATTAACCAGCCCGGGGTGTACGGTGAGATTGGTACATAGTAAAATATTCAGACAACAGCAGGCCAATGGCTATGTACAGTTGGGCTTCATTGGACAATTAGTTCATGCTTCTTTGGTAAGTGGGCTGTCCCGGGTGGCATTGACGAGGAAGATCCGAGGATTGCCCTCCAGCCCGAGCTCAATTAGTTGCTCTCAGTCAGCCCAACAATGGGGATGCTGCCCCCTGCTGGTCCCCTGCCACAGACTTGGTGTGAGGTGAGGGCACAGTCGAGTTGGTGAGTGCTGATTGGCCTGTCGACACCCGAGCCTGTCGATGAAGGGATGCTATTCGGGACAGCCAATCAGCACTCAGCAGGCTGTCCGCTATCCGAGACTCAGGGGTCGAGATTTCCCGTGCGCCCCAAATGGGGGCGGTAACTGGGTCGGGCTGGGACTTGCTGCGCCCGGCGGTGGAGGGCCCACTCCCTCGCACCCCCCACGCCGCAAAATTGCAGTTACCGCCCCTCAGGGTTCCGCGGCAAGAATGGGGCGCAATCGGCAGCGCTATGCAGATGCTGCTGTGGCTCAACGCCCACCCACCCCCCTTCGCTTAAAGGGGAGGGCCGCTGCGCACTTTGCCGGGCCCCTGAGGGCCTCCACTGGACCACCAGGGTGGCGTGGTGCCGAGACCGTAGCCTGGCAGCCAAAACGCAGCGCCGGGCTGCACGATGGCGGCCCAGATCACGTAAGGGAGGCAGAAGTCGGGCCAACAGGTAAGATGGTGGCCCGGGGCATTCCCGACCTCCCCTTTAACTTCCGCGGGGCGCAGAGTAATATCTGCCGGGGGTAGGGGGGCACAGGCTAATATCCGGCGGTGGGGAGTGGGGGCGCAGGGTAATATCTGCCGGGGGTAGGGGGGCACAGGGTAATATCCGCGGTGGGGGGGGTCAGAAAGGGGGCGCCGCGCATGGCGGTGATGTCATCGGCGGTTGCGCAGCAGTCTGGGGGCACTACCGGCGGGACACACCGCTACTGTGTCTGCCTCCGCTAGCTCCCGCCGCTAACCACCCCCCCCCCCACCTCCACGCACCCCCCACAACCCTCCGGGCGAAAACTATTTTGCGCCCCGTTAGCACCCCCAGAGGCACTCACGGGTGTTGCAAAAAGGAGCAATTTTGACCCCGAGGCCATTCAGAAGAGGACATTAACAGAGGGCTCTTCACTTGGAAGGATAATACCGAAACTGAGAGGGTTTAACTATCAGGGAAGATTGAACAGGCTGGGTTCTTTTCTCCAGGTAAGAGAAGGCTGAGGGGTAACCGGATAGAGGTCTTTAAAATTATGAAAGGGTTTGATAGGGTAGATGTAGTGAAAATGTTTCCATTTGTGGGGGAGACCAAAACTAGGGATCATAAATATAAAACAAACACTAATAAATCCTATAAGGAATTCAGGAGAACCTTCTTTACCCAGAGAGTGGTGAGAATGTGGAACTCGCTCCCACAGGGAGGCAAATAGCAGAGATGCATTTAAGGGGAATCCAGGTAAACACATGAGGGAGAAAGGAATAGAAGGTTATGGTGATAGGGTTGGATGAAGTAGTATGGGAGGAGGCTGGTAAGAAGCATAAACACTAGTATTTGTCTGTCAGCTGTGGCTCAGTGGGTAGCACACTTGCCTCTGAGTCAGAAGGTTGTGGGTTCAAATCCCCCTTCAGAGACTTGAGCACATAAATCTAGTCTGACACTTTAGTGTCGTGCTGAGTGAGTGTTGCACTGTCGGAGGTGCTGTCTTTCAGATGAGATGTGAAACTGAAGTCCCATTTGCTCTGTTAGGTGGATGTAAAAGATCCCATGGCACTATTTCGAAGAAGAGCAGGAGTGTTATCCCTCAATCAACATCACTAAGACAGCTTATCTGGCCATTATCACATTACTGTTTGTGGGATCTTGCTGTGTGCAAATTGGCTGCTACATTCCAGCAGTGACTGCATTTCAAAAAGTGCTTCTTGGCTATAAAGTGCTTCGGGGCGTCTGGTGGTCGTGAAAGGTGCTATAAAAATGCAAGTCTTTCTTTCTTTGGTGGGTGGGGGGAGGTAGAACAAAATAGACTCTTTAACAGGAAAAATTGTACCCTGTGGTGTTCACCGTCACAGGCAGCATTTTCCTCCCACGGCACAGCGCCCATTATTCACTACCTGAGTGGGATTAGACTAGGCAGCTGATTGTTTGTGTGCTGTAACGTTCTATGATGCCCTGATCTCAGTCCGCAGTGATCCCAATATCCTTAATCCTATTCCCAACCAGATATTCTTCCTCTGGAAGGTGTCTAACTGGCATGGGTCAGGTTGTACGGGTGCTTGGCGATAAAGCCCAGGCTGACCTCTCACATGGTCTTTTTCAGGAACGGCCAAGGTGCACATATCCAGTAAGAAGCTCTCAGTCTCTCGCAGCCTCAAATACCTCTTCCAAAACACAAGCAAGTTTGTCAAGACCCTGCAGAGGTGAGTGTGGTCGCTGGCCCCATCCGAACTCGGCTGATACACTGTTCTAAGATAGGAATTAGAAGCAGGAGTAGGCCATTCATTCCCCTCAAGCCTGCTCCGCCATTCCATAAGATCATGGCTGATTTTCTACCTCAACTCCACCTTCCTGCATTGTCCCCAAACATGCAGGTGCAGCAAGCAGTTAGGAAGGCAAATGGTACGTTGGCCTTCATTGCAAGAGGATTTGAGTACAGGAGCAAGGATATCTTACTACAGTTAGACAGGGCCTTGGTGAGACGGCACCTGGAGTATTGTGTGCAGTTTTGGTCTCCTTACCTAAGAAAGGATATACTTGCCATAGAGGGAGTGCAGCGAAGGTTCACCAGACTGATTCCTGGGATGGCAGGACTGTCGTATGATGAGAGATTGGGTCGACTAGGCCTGTATTCACTAGAGTTTAGAAGAATGAGAGGGGATCTCATTGAAACATAAAATTCTGACTGGGTTGGATAGACTGGATGCAGGGAGGATGTTTCCCCGGGCTGGAAAGTCTAGAACAAGGGGTCACAGTCTCGGGATATGGGGTAGGAAATTTAGGACTGAGATGAGGAGAAATGTTTTCACTCAGAGGGTGGTGAACCTGTGGAATTCTCTACCACAGAGGGCTGTGGAGGCCAAGTCACTGAATATATTTAAGAGAGAGATAAATAGATTTCTAGAACTAAAGGCATCAAGGGGTATGGGGAAAAAGCAGGAATATGGTGTTGAGATAGAGGATCAGCCGTGATCATATTGAATGGCGGTGCAGACTCGAAGGGCCGAATGACCTACTACTGCTCCTATTTTCTTTGTTTCTATGTTTCCTTGATTCCTTTAATATTCAAACATATATCAATCTCGGTCTTAAATATACTCAAAGACTGAGCATCCACAGCCCTCTGGGGTAGAGAATTCCAAAGACTCACCACCCTCCGAGTGAAGAAATTTCTCCTCATCTCCGTCCTAAATGGCCGACCCCTGATTCTGAGACTGTGCCCCCTGGTTCTAGACTCCCCAGTCCGGGGGAAACATCCTCCCTGCATCTACCCTGTCAAGCCCTGTAAGAATTTTGTATGTTTCAATGAGATTGTCTCTCATTTTTCTAAACTCTAGAGAATGTAGGCCTAGTCTACTCAATCTCTCCTCATAGGACAATTCCCCCCATCCTCAAGGACTTCTATTAGGGGAGTGATCGGGGGTCAGGATATGCGGTGGGGGCTTGGATGAATGGGGTGAGAAGCCAGGGGAGGTGTGGGGCAGGTTGGAGCTTGAGGTGGACAAGCGAAGTGAGACAGGGCTTTTAGTTGGCAATTATAGTCAATTCTTAAAATAAAGTAACAAATAAGCAAAAAAACCAAGAGCTATTGTTTCTCAAGTTATCACTAATTCCATTCTGTGGGTTTTGCTCTCGGTGAGAACTGGGTCGGAACTGTCCTGAGCTCATTTCACAGGGAGAGAAGGGATTTTCATCCTGTCGCTGTGGGGTGGATTGAGAGCCAGGTCCCAGAGCTAAAGAGGGCAACTTGTACCTAAGCTGACAGGATCGGGGGCAACTCTGCTTTTACAGTTCTCGATGGGGAGGGGGTGGGAGTATTGGGCAGGGTGTTAAACCAGCGTCCCACCCAATCCCGTGGATTTCCTGCCAGAGACTGAAGTTAACATGACCCCTCAGTGCTCAGTCATTGAGTATATTCAAGGCTGAGATCGATAGATCCTTGGACTCTCGGGGAATCGTGGAATACGGGGATCGGACCGGAAAGTGGAGTTGAGGTAGAAGATCAGCCATGATCTCATTGACTGGCGGAGCAGGCTTAATGGGCCAAATGGCCTACTCCTGCTCCTAATGTTCTAAAGACACCCTGTCCCTGTGCCACCTTCTATGTAAAACACTTCACTACTACCTCAGCTTTACAGTACCTTTGATTTATCATTTTCCGATGGAATACAGGTTGGATTTTCAACTTGTTACCTGTTGCAGAATCCGCCCGATTTTTATTTTCAGTGAAAGCGGCAGGAATGCAAATCGGGCAGTTTCTATCCCAGACTTCCAATCCACTGCGGGGGGTGGGTTGAAAATCTACCCCAGGGATTGAAGCTGGAGCCTTCCTAGGCTGTGAGCCTCAGCTGCTCACTGCATCATCTCACTGGGGATGACAGTGGATAGGTTGGCCCCGCTGCTGTGAATTGGGCGCAGGGGACGCTTGCTGTACAGAAACGGGTAGGCCCGAGGTACACCCCATATTGGCCCTCTGTTAAATCAGACCGGCCATCTGCAGACACCTGCTGTGGGTCCCCAGGCAACTCACCCGCGAGGAGGATATCAATTTCAAGTGTACGGTGGCCCTCAGGTGGGCCCTGAAGAGATGGGGGGGGTGGGGGGAATCAAGAGGCAGAGGGCGATCAGGAGGGTGGGGGAAGAATGGGAGGGAGGGGCGATCAAGAGGGAAGGGGGAGATAGGGTGAGGGGGGGGAGATCAGGAGGGGGAGGGAGATAGAGGGGGGAAATAGGGAGGGCAGGGAGATCGGGAGGGAGGGGGAGATCGGGAGGGATGGGCGATCAGGAGGAAGGGGCGGAGGGCGATCGGAAGGGAATCAAGGGGGGCCGACAATGCCCTTCAGGACTGCTACGAAGCCTCCCGTTCTCCTACTCCCGGCTCCACATGCAGGTAGATATTACCATTTTTCTGGCGTCTCAGACAGTCCCTTTGAGGCTGTTCAGCACAGCAGGATTTCGGTAAGGGGGCCTGCAATAGGCCTAGGTGGCGGGCCTGACACCTGCTTCAATCGCGAGTTGGCAATGCACGCACACACACTTCCCGCCATATTGGACGTTTAGGTCCCTGTTTTACGCTTGTAATGCAGGCATGGCAGCAATGAATTTCTAGGGCACTGAGTCAACGGTGGGTCAACGTTATTGTTTTTGAAATAACCTGCCTGAATTTACTGCACGCGGCTCGCTGGCTCTGGCTGTGTATCGCCTGCTGACAGAGACACGGTTTGTAACTCCTTTTCTTCATTTGTTTTAGGGGTGTCTACTTAGCTGCCATTTTCTTCCACAAGGAGAACATTCTGGTTACGAACGAGGATCAGCTCCCGCTTGTTGAGATTGACAGCTCCTGCTCTGGCTCCGACATGCAGGAATTCCTCTGGTTCTCTAAGGTACGAAGCAGACAGGATTAGCCCCCTGTGTCCGTGCACGTGGACTTTCATCAATACCCCTCGCAGGGGTGGGTCCTAGACTGCAGGCTGGAGTGAACTTTTATAAATCACTGGTAGGGCCTCAGCTGGAGTATTAATATATTATGTGTGTCAGCCGTGGCTCAGTGGGCAGCACTCTCTCGCCTCTGAGTCAGAAGGTTGTGGGTTCAAGTTCCATTCCAGAGATTTGAGCACACAAATTCAGGCTGACACTCCAGTGCAATGCTGGACTGTCGGAGGTGCCGTCTTTCAGAGGAGATGCTAAACCGAGGCCCCGTCTGCTCTCTCATGTCCCAGCCAATATTTATCCCTCAACCAGCGTCACTAAAACAGATTATCTGGTCATTATCACATTGCTGTTAATGGGAGTTTGCTGTGAGCAAATTGGCTTTTCATTTCCAACATTACAACAGTAACTACACTTCAAAAAGTACTTCAGTGGCTGTAAAGCTCTTTGGGACGTCCTGTGGTCATGCTATATAAATGCAGTGTTCTGTTTTTTTTCTTTTTCTCTACATTCTAATTTCAACTATAAACCAATCTATCAACTTGAAATAAGTAATTAAATAAGTAACCAAACAGTCAGACTTAAAATTAATTATTAATTCATTTGAAATCAATCTAAGTCCACCTACTAATTATAATCTGGACCTCAAGTGAATCTATTACTTCCAGAAATAAATTACTGATAACAATAAATAAATAAATAAAGATTAGAAATGGCAGCACACGCAGTGTGTCGGGACTGCAGAATGTGGGAAGTTGTGGACAGCAAGACTGCCCCGTATGACCATATCTGTAGGAAATGTCTCTGTCGTGAGTCACTCTGGTTCAGAGTTGTTTAGCTGGAGTGCGAGTTAGTGACATTCCGACATGTACAAGAGGGGTAGGAATTTCTGGACAGTCACACCTCAGAAGAAGGTGCAGAAAGGGAAGTGTGTGACTGTTAGTCAGCAGAGGAGTGGGAACCTAAGGGAGACAGAGAAGAAGGTTCCACAGAACATTGGTCTCAATCCTTGCAATGTACTTACTACCTGTGAGGGTGAGAATGAAGGTTGCAGAAAGGATGGCCAGAATGGCAACCATGGCACTGTGAAGGAGTGCAAGGCAGGAGGAAGAGCAGAATAGAAAGGTTGTAGTCAGGGGATTCAATAATTAGGGGGATAGATAACATCCACTGCAGTTGTAACTGAGAGTCCTGGAGGGTGTGTTGCCTACCTGGTGCCAGGGTACAGGATATCTCGGAGCAACTGGAGAGGAAATTGGAAAGGGAGGGTGAAGATCCAGTTGTCATGGTCCATGTCGGGACCAACAACATTTGCTTCATGGGTTCTTAGCTTAAGAATTCATAGCAACACATTGCTATTAAGAACTAGTTGGTTTATTAACAAAGGTTTAACAATCACACTGCACAGTACCAGTTCATCCACTAGGCTCAGAACTGCAAACCTCATCATGGATGACCTAGACTCAACTGACTAGGATTTTATTGAGTCTTGTGAACATCACATGACTGGCTAAGCCACTCACAATGCAACAGGTCTACAAACACAGCCGCAGGGAGGTTTTCTTCCCTTCCAATGGGCAGAAGAGGCCTCCCCAGGATACCAACGCAGCCTGGTTGCACATTGCACAGGAGGGCACAAGCAGGGATGTCATCAGGAGGACCTGGCTGCAGTGGCACAAATCTTTCAATGATCTCAGTAGATCATGAAATGTTACTGCAGAGCCTTACTCAGCGTCATCCTGCTGTGCCTCTCATCACACCCCCATCACTCTGCCTTCCCTACCCAATCCTCCACATCCTTACTTACACCAACTTACCTTGCACCTCCACCCATCCATCTTTCTCTATCTACATTATCAGTTCCCCATCTCACTAGCTGCCCCTCACACTCACCCTCCTCCTAATGCAATCATACCAACTAACAGCACACAAGAGTAGGCATTGGGTGTTTTCGCCAATGTTCATGTAAAGTTTCTGTTAATGTGTTGTCAAACATTAAAAGCTTTATTTTGAACACTTTACTTTCTTGGACAGATTTGTCCGCACCTTTGGAAATAGCTTGGTGAATTGCAGTGAATGCTGAGACATATGGGTAACCCCCCTGCAATGGTGATGAGTGTGAAAGGAATGGCTTGGGCATAGTAGGGATGCTTTATGGTACTGGTGTGGGGTGGTGCCAACCTGGCACATCATGTGGCAACCAGGGTGTACAGCATCAAGGGAAGTAAATCTGGTGATGGTGAAGCCAATCCTGGCGTCCCAGGCAGCAATGTGGCCGTGTGCTGCTGCCCTGTGTTCTGTGCAGCAGCAGGTGATTGCGGAGAAGGTCGATGTGGTTGTTGGTGCTGTTGGTGTGACTGGTGCTGCTGGTTTTGGGGCTGTTCGCGGTGGGATTCTGAGAACCAAGGTGAGATAGTTTCAAGGGCACCGATGCTGAAGGAATAGATGGCAGGTGAACTTGAGATGACAGAAGCGATCTGCCAATGGTGAGAGAGATTGTTCCAATGAGGTGACACTGGATAGAGAGATGACTCCAAACACTTACAACCTGCATAAAGCTTAATGTGCCTTCCAAATGCAGCAAACAACCGCTTCTGATCGTAGAAAGTGAACAGCTGTGAGATGGGAGCTTGTATAGCACATTTGCAGCTGTCAGGTAAAGAAATTAATTCTTGCTGACACAACTCCCGGCGTCCTTACCTGACCTGATGCCGAGCAGCGGGAACCTCGTGGAAAACCTGGAAAAACGGTAAGTTGAGCTGAAAATTGTCTTTAATAGCCTCTTAACAAGGTCTGAATCGCCTAAATTGACTCTCCTGCCGCTTCATGTCGGGTCTGTTCAGCGTCGACACATCCGACACCTGGAGAAGCAGCGTGGAGGCGGTCCCGACCTCCTGTCAATCATTTCAAATTTCACGGCTGACCCGCCTCCGATCCTGTCCTTAGACCACCGGCAAAATTCCGGCCATTGTCTTCGCTCTTGCCGATATATAATTGGAGCATTTGTGTTGTGGCCTCTCCCCAGCTCTCCTGCATGTGGAAGGACATCCAGTGGCTGCGGCAGGGAATGAATTCCGCACTCTCCTCCTCCTCCTCAGTGTTACAGACCAGGCAGAAGATGTTGTTAGCGGTGTCCCAGCTCCAGGTATGAGACATCAGCATCAGGATTTAATCAAAGACATACACTTTGGTCTTTCATTTTTCTGACCCTTATATTTATACATCTTAAATTCAAATACATCTTTCACATTAATTGTCCACGGACTCTCAGAATTCACAATTTGAGATAAAACTAATGAACGTTTAGATATGTATGGGTGCAGCAAGAGCAAATTTGTTACAGTCATAAGAAATAGGAGCAGGAGTCAGCCATACGGCCCCTCGAGCCTGCTCCGCCATTCAATAAGATCCTGGCTGATCTGATCATGGACTCAACTCTACTTCCCTGCCCGCTCCCCATTACCCTTTATTCCCTTATCGCTCAAAAGTCTGTCTATCTCCGCCTTAAATATATTCAGTGACCCAGCCGCCACAGCTCTCTGGGACAGAGAATTCCACAGATTTACAACCCTCAGAGAAAAAATTCCTGCTCATCTCAGTTTTAAATGGGCAGCTCCTTATTCTGAGACTAGGTCCCCTAGTTTTAGTTTCCCCTATGAGTGCCAGGTTTGTAGAGCTGTTCCATTGTGAGTTCACAAGACTCTTGGGTTCAGGAGATCCACGATGAGGCATGCAGTTGTGAGCATAGTGGATGAACTGGTAATATGTAGTGTGTGTTAAACCTTTGCTAATAAACCGACTAGTTCTTAATGGCAATGTGTTGCTATGAATTCTTAAGCAAAGAACCGATTAAGCAAATACTTTGCAGCCGCAGTTAGTGTTAAAGTACTTTGTGAAGTATTGTGCCCTGTTATAGAAAGGGCTTTAAAACCAGAGGGGGTTTAGTGTCGATTTGGCAGCAGCGCAGGGGTGGGAAACTACAGGTAAGAGGAGAGATTTTGAGATTCTGGGACAATTTCCACCGGAACAGAGAAGGGCAGGAGGAGATTTAATAAAGGATTTTGTTAAATTATGAAGAGTTTTGATAAGTGTGTCGAAGCGAAAGAACGATTTCCGCTGTTTGGGGAGTCGGTGAGGAGGGCGCGTTGATTTAGTACGATCGCAGAGAGTAAGGAGAGAGGTTCAGAGACATTTGTATACACAGCGGGTGGTAAGAGCCTGGAATGCTTTGCCATGGAGAGCGGAGGAGGCAGAGACCACTGCATCTTTTAAGGGAAAATTGAATAAATATTGAAATACAGGAACAGACTGGACTACAAGGAGAGAGCAGGGCAGTTACTCTAACAAAGAGCTAGCACCAACACCTATGATTCTGTTTTGAATTGGATATACAATTTATTTGAACCATCGATATCTGCACATTACAGAATTCCAACTGTTGCTGTGACTGAACGTGGTCAAATTGCTGGTGTATACCGCCACCAGGTGTCCCCCAATGGTAATTACCAATCCGTGGTGATGTTTATCTTTCTCACAGGCAAAATCCTAATTACATCAGATATACGGCACAGAAACAGGCCATTCGGCCCAACCAGTCCATGCCGGCTTTTATGCTCCACTCGAGCCTCCTCCCGTCTTTCCTTATCTAAATCTATCACCATAATCCCCTATTCCCTTCTCCTATGCTTGTCTAGCCTTCCCTTAAATGCATCGATACTGTTCGCTTCAACCACTCCCTGTGGTAGCGAGTTCCACATTCTCACCACTCTCTGGGTAAAGAAGTTTCTCCTGAATTCCCCATTGGATTTCTTGGTGACTATCTTATGTTGATGGCCTCTAGTTATGCTCTTCCCCGCAAGTGAGTTCTTTGGTGGCTGAACAGTCCAATACGAGAGCCACAGACTCTGTCACAGGTGGGACAGACTTTCGCCGAGGGAAGGGGTGGGTGGGACTGGTTTGCCGCATGCTCCTTCCGCTGCCTACGCCTGACCTCTTCACGCTCGTGGTGTTGAGATTCGAAGAGCTCAGCGCCCTCCCGGATGCACTTTCTTCACCTAGGGCGGTCTTCAGACAGGGTCTCCCAGGTGTCAGTGGTGATGTTGCACTTTACCAGGGAGGCTTTGAGGGAGTCCTTGTAACGTTTCCACTGCTCACCTTTAGCTCGTTTGCCGTGAAGGAGCTCTGCATAAAGCATTTGCTTAGGGAGTCTCGAGTTAGTTGAAGTCCTTACTACTAGGGGGATCAAGGGGTATGGCGAGAAAGCAGGAATGGGGTACTGAAGTTGCATGTTCAGCCATGAACTCATTGAATGGCGGTGCAGGCTAGAAGGGCCGAATGGCCTACTCCTGCACCTATTTTCTATCTTTCTATGTTTCTATGTCTGGGATGCAAACTGTGTGGCCTGCCCAGCGAAGCTGATCGAGTGTGGGCAGTGCTTCAGTGCTGGGGATGTATCTGTAACTATACTATTAAAACCTTTCATAATTTTAAAGATCTCCATTAGGTCACCACTCATCCTTCTCTTTTCAAGAGAAAAGAGACCCAGCCTGTTCATCCTTTCCTGAGGTATACCCTCTCACTTCTGGTATCATCCTTGTAAATCCTCTCTGCTGTGTGATCTAAATAAAGTTCTATACAACTTGGCACTAATCCCAGTTACATAGCCCTTAATTCAATTTCCCTCAGCCACATATCTAACCTATTCTAAATATTGACATGGTCGCTGGTCCGGTCACTAACTTTTATTGTACATTCCTCAACCTCACAACGTTCCATGTTAAAACATTTCTCCCACTCTCTTTAGTGCCAGATGTGGCTCAGTGGTTAGCACACTTGCCTCTGAGTCAGAAGGTTGTGGGTTTAAATCCCACTCCAGGGAACTGAGCATATAATCTAGGTTGACACTCCCAGGGGAGTGCTGTATTGTTGGAGGTGCTGTCTTTTGGATGAGACGTTAAACTAAGGCCCCATCTGCTCTCTCAAGTGGAGGTAAAAGATCCCGTGGCACTATTTCAAAGAAGAGCAGGGGAGTTATCCCGAGAGTGCTGGGGCCAATATTTATCCCTCAATCAGCATAACAAAAAAAAAGTTATCTGGTCATTATCACATTGCTGTTTGTGGGAGCTTGCTGTGCACAAATTGGCTGCTGCGTTTCCCACATTACAACAGTGATTACACTTTAAAAAGTACTTCTTTGGCTGTAAAGTGCTTTAGGACGTCCGGTGGTTGTGAAAGGCGCTATAGAAATGCAAATCTTTCCTTTTTTCTCAGTCCTAAATCACTTACAGTTAATCTTACATCAACATCCCATCATTCCAGACCCCTTAATCCAGTATGGCAGGACTGTCATATGAAGAAAGACTGGATAGACTAGGCTTATATTCACTGGAATTTAGAAGAATGAGAGGGGATCTCATAGAAACATATAAAATTCTGACGGGACTGGACAGGTTAGAGGCAGGAAGAATGTTCCCGATGTTGGGGATGTCCAGAACCAGGGCTCATAGTCTAAGGATAAGGGGTAAGCCATTTAGGACTGAGATGAGGAGAAACTTCTTCACTCAGAGAATTGTGAACCTGTGGAATTCTCTACCACAGAAAGTTGTTGAGTCCAGTTCGTTAGAAATATTCAAAAGGGAGTTAGATGTGGCCCTTACGGCTAAAGGGATCAAGGGGTGTGGAGAGAAAGCAGGAATGGGGTACTGAAGTTGCATGATCAGCCATGAACTTATTGAATGGTAGTGCAGTCTCGAAGGGCCGAATAACCTACTCCTGCACCTATTTTCTATGTTTCTATGTTTCTATGTGTTCCATTGGCTTTTGATGGCCTTATCTACTTGAGGCGCTGCTTTTAATATCTGGTTAACCTGAACCCCAAAATTCCTCTGCTCTTCCACAGCTGTGGCTCAGTGGGTAGCACCCTCACCTCGAAGTCAGAAAATCTAGGCTGACACTCCAGTGCAGTACTAAGAGAGTGCTGCACTGTCGGAGGTGCCGTCTTTCAGATGAGACGTTAAACTGAGGCCCCGTCAGCCCTCTCAAGCGGACATAAAAGATCCCATGACACTATTTCGAAGAAGAGCAGGGGAGTTATCCCCGGTGTCCTAAGGCCAATATTTATCCCTCAATCAACATCACTATAACAGATTATCTGGTCATTATCACATTGCTGTTTGTGGGAGCTTGCTGTGCGCAAATTGGCTGCCACTTTTCCCACATTACAACAGTGACTACACTTGAACAAGTGCTTCATTTGCTGTAAAGTGCTTTGTGACGTCCGGTGGTTGTGAAAGGCGCTATATAAATGCAAGTCTATCTATCTATCGCCAAGGCGTGCCTCATTCAAAGTATAATCATTACTATTTGTAGCCAAAATGTAACACCTCATATTGGATAGTGAATGCAATTCACTATCATTTCTGTCCATTCCGCCATCTTATCAATCGCCCCTTGTACCCTCCTTTGAGCCTCAGCATGATTTACTGTACCTCCTACTTCATTATCCTCTGCCTGATTGGGCAGCACTCCCTGATGGGACATGGGATTGGAGTTTGATGGACCATAAAGTTCCCAATCTCAGCCATGTCAACAGGCCGAGGGTTTCACCGCATGGGGAGGGGGTTGGCTCATAGTTCAGAGG
This sequence comes from Pristiophorus japonicus, assembly GCF_044704955.1. Taxonomy (NCBI): domain Eukaryota; kingdom Metazoa; phylum Chordata; class Chondrichthyes; family Pristiophoridae; genus Pristiophorus; species Pristiophorus japonicus. The sequence goes on from NC_091995.1 coordinate 75,268,513, forward strand.
TCAGGCTCAGAGCACCAAGCTGAGCCCAGGTCTCCGATCTCCCAGCCACCCTCCCGGCCCCAGGTGGAGATCCCAGGATCGGGAGAAACCGACGAAGTTCCTACTCCCAAATAGAAAGACAGATAGAAAGCTGTGCAATCCCCGTGCTCCACATCCCCAGCACAGGTGAAGGTGAGGTTAAGTTATAGAATCATAAAAATTTACAGCACGGAAGGAGGCCATTTCGGCCCATCGTGTCCGCACTGGCCGACAAAGAGCCATCCAGCCTAATCCCATTTTCCAGCTCTTGGTCCATAGCCCTGTAGGTTACGGCACTTGTGCAAGTGCTTTTTAAATGTGGTGAGGGTTTCTGCCTCTACCATCCATTCAGGCAGTGAGTTCCAGACCCCCACCACCCTCTAGGTGAAGACATTTCCCCTCATATCTCCTCTAAACCTCCTACCAATTACTTTAAATCTATGCCCTCTGGCTGTTGACCTCTCTGCCAAGGGAAATGGGTCCTTCCTATCCACTCTATCTAGGCCTCTCATCATTTTGTACATCTCAATAAGGTCTCCCCTCAGCCTCTTCTGTTCCAAAGATAACAAACCCAGCCTACCCAATCTTTCCTCACAGCTAAAATTCTAGTCCTAACAACAAAGTTGTGTCATTCCGTTGTTTAGGGCGCGCTGGGAACACAAGATTTGGGCCAGGTGCACTTTGAGCCAATCAAGGACAAGCTGGGGAACGTGCTGATCCTAACGATCAAGGAACTTCCCCCATCGCAAGTACTGGAGAACGTCCGATGGAGCCCGCTTTCAAAGCTTCACAACTATCGGAAATCCGTCTCTGCTCTGGACCGCGTCACCGCCATGGACCGGCTCTTCATGACCCTGAAGGTAACCTTTGATCTTATCTATTGAAACGTTCAAAGTAGGGAAAGCCTCTAAGACTTAACAAACGCTGGCTGCCATACCAACAGACGAACAATGACGGACAGGTAAAGACCCCATCAAGCCTGACCCACACAACTGCGATACCTTGTGTATCACAACATATACACTCAACCCCACCCGAAACCATGTGATCTCCTGGGAGAGGCAAAAAAATCCAGGCCAATATGGGAAAAAAAATCTGCAAAATTCCTCTCTGACCCCTCAAGGCGATCACTCTGGCCATTAAATTCCCTGCAGTACCTACCTTCTGTAAGAGCTGATCTCTGCCGCAGCCAGAAACAAATTATCATCTCACTATATATCCCTCATTATATCCTTCACTCTATCCCTCGCTCTATCCCTCACTCTATCCCTCACTCTATCCCTCACTATCCCTCATTATATCCCTCACTATATCCCCCACTCTATCCTTCACTATATCCCTCACTCTAGCCCTCACTCTATCCCTCATTCTCTCCTCACTATCCCTCACTATATCCTTCACTATATCACTCATTGTTCCTCACTATATCCCTCACTATATCCCTCACTCTATCCCTCACTCTATCCCTCATTGTTCCTCACTATTGAAATGTTCAAAGTAGGGAAAGCCTCTTAGACTTAACCTCACTTTATCCCTCACTATATCCCTCATTCCCTCCTCACTATCCATCACTATATCCCTCACTATCCCTCACTATATCCCTCACTCTATCCCTCACTCTGTCCCTCATTCCCTCCTCACTATCCCTCACTCTATCCCTCACTCTATCCCTCAATATATCCCTCATTCCCTCCTCACTATCCCTCACTCTATCCCTCACTCTATCCCTCACTATATCCCTCACTATATCCCTCACTCTATCCCTCACTCTATCCCTCACTATATCCGTCATTATATCTCTTACTTCTCCCTCACTATATCCCTCACTACCTGCTCACTCTATCCCTCACTATGTCCCTCACTATATCCCTCACTACCTGCTCACTCTATCCCTCACTATATCCCTCACTATATCACTCACTATCCCTCACTGTATCCCTCACCATGTCCCTCACTATATCACTCACTATCCCTCACTCTATCCCTCAATCTATCCCTCACTATATCCCTCACTACCTGCTCTATCTCTCTATCCCTCACTATATCCCTCACTACCTCCTCACTATATCCCTCATTCCCTCACTGCCTAGATCCCACTGATATTGTTTGTTTCAGCACAGACCTGAATTTGGAAAGTACACCAACATTTATCTCCACACCGACCCCTTGCTGTTTAATGACCCTGGTAGTGATTGGTTCACACATTTTTTTAATATTCCTCTGTGCGCTAACGACAATCATTAACCCCTTTTAAATGAAATGGGTTGAAATAGTGCAGCATGGAATGTTACATGAACATAGTGGTCCCTCGAGCAAGGACATTCGCCCCTCTCAGCTGCAAGTCACAGAATTGCAAATCCTCTCTTTTATTATTGGGTTTACAATCATTGCACCGCGCTCTTCTCCGCCCGTCCCCCTCCCACCTTCCCACCTCTAATGCTGAATGAGGAAAATCTATTCGGCCCCTCGAGCTGGTTCATCCCAAGGACCTGATGGAACTCACTCCGTCCACATTCCAGTGTCTCACCCACTGACTTTCTTCAGTAAAACTTCTACAAAGTTTTCCTGTGCCTTCCCCGAAGATGGATGAGCAGGTGCCTAGATCTTCGCAATGTATGCACCTGTGAGTGTGCTCATAGATTTGTAGAGCTGTTGCTGTCCCACACTCCTGATCTTCGGGCACCCTGTGTGGAGGGGAGCAGGCAGGTCGGAAGGCCTCCTCGTGGGACTGCTCCTGGGCATGGCCAAGGTGACCATTAACCGGTCCAGGCAGCAGGCGGTCGAGGGGGTCATTCAGCCCGACTGCCTGCCTCTCTTCCGCGGCTACGTTCGTGCCTGGAGATGGAGCACGCGGTGTCCACCGGTACGCTCGCGGCCTTCCGCGAGAGATGGGCACCAGAGGGACTGGAGTGTATCATTACAACAGGGAACAGAATTTTAATTTCATCTGTTAAGGTTCTCTTTAACTTTTATTTTTTAATTTGTGGCTTCTAATCATTATGCCCCCTTTAACAAGGAGGCACTTGGCTCAAAGTTATAATTTAAAAGAGTTGTAGAGCTGTTACATTTGTGAGTGGCTTAGCCAGTCACATGAGGTTCACAAGATTCAATAAAACCCCAGTCAGTTGGGTCTAGGTCATCCATGACAGAGGCAGACAAAAAGTAGGAAACTATCGACCAGTTAGCCTAACATCTGTCGTTGGGGAAATGCTGGAGTCCATTATTAAGGAAGCAGTAGCGGGACATTTGGAAAAGTATAATTCAATCAAGCAGAGTCAGCATAGTTTTATGAAAAGGAAATCATGTTTGACAAATTTACTGCCGTTCTTTGAGGATGTAACGAGTAGGGTGGATAAGGGGGAACCAGTGGATGTGGTGTATTTGGACTTCCACAAGGCATTTGACAAGGTGCCACATAAAAGGTTACTGCAGAAGATAAAAGTTCACGGGGCTGGGGGTAATATATTAGCATGAATAGAGGATTGGCTAACTAACAAAAAACAGTGAGTGGGGATAATTGGGTCATTTTCCGGTTGGCTAGTGACTAGTGGTGCGCCGCAGGGATTGCTGCTGTGACCCCAATTATTTACAATCTATATTAACCACTTGGAGGAAGGGACCGAGTGTAATGTAGCCAAGTTTGCTGATGATACAAAGATGGGTGGGAAAGCAAATTGTGAGGCTATAGACGGGCTAAGTGAGTGGGCAGATTTGGCAGATGGAGTATAATGTGGGAAAATTTTGACAGAAAAAATAGAAAAGCAAATTATAATTTAAATGGAGAAAAATTGCAACGTGCTGCAGTACCGAGGGACCTGGGGTCCTTGTGCATAAAACACAAAATGTTAGTATGCAGGTACAGCAAGTAATCAGAAAGGCAAATGGAATGTTGGCCTTTATTGCAAGAGGGATAGAGTATAAAAGCAGAGAGGTCCTGCTGTAACAGTACAGGGTATTGGTGAGGCCACACCTAGAGTACTGTGTACAGTTTTGGTCTCCGTATATAAGGAAGGATATACTTGCATTGGAGGCTGTTCAGAGAAGGTTCACTAGGTTGATTCTGGAGATGAGGGGTTGACTTATGAGGATAGGTTGAGTAGGTTGGGCCTCTACTCATTGGAGTTCAGAAGAATGAGAGGTGATCTTATCGAAACATATAAGATAATGAGGGGGCTCGACAAGGTGGATGCAGAGAAGATATTTCCACTCATAGGAGAAACTAAAACTAAGGGACATAGTCTCAGAATAAAGGGTCGCCTATTTAAAACTGAGATGAGGAGGAATTTCTTCTCTCAGAGGGTTGTAAATCTGTGGAATTCTCTGCCCCAGAGAGCTGTGGAGGCTGGGTCATTGAATATATTTAAGGCAGAGATAGACAGATTTTTGAGCGATAAGGAAATAAAGGGTTATGGAAGCAGGCGGAGAAGTGGAGCTGAGTCCATGATCAGATCAGCCATGATCTTATTAAATGGCGGAGCCGGCTTGAGAGGCCAGGTGGCCTACTCCTGCTCCTATTTCTTATGTTCTTATGTATGCAGTTGTGAGCCGAGTGGATGAACTGGTAATGTGTAGTAGGATTGTCAAACTTTTGTTAAGAAACCAACTAGTTCTTAATAGCAATGTGTTGCTACGAATTCTTAAGCAAAGAACCCATGAAGCAAATACATTGCAATCTTAACTTTCAAAGGTAACCCAGTTTCTTTTCTCCAGTATCAGCTCTCTCCTTAACCCCTCTCCCTGCCCCTCCATCCTTACCATCAACAGGAGCGAGGGGTTCATCGACTTATTTGTCAAGATTGTGGCCATCCAATCAGCAGCCTCTGCCTCTTCCCTTCCTTCCCCTGGTCCACAAAGCAAACATCCCCCAGGCTCCCCCTGCCCTCACCCTGAAGCCATGTCTCTCTGTCTACATTCTCTCCCCTCATGCCCTTTCTGTGCTTGTCTCCCCCATGAGACCCACATCCTGTACCATTCTCACTAAACTGCTAGCCGCCCAACTTCCCTTCACTCAGAGAATTGTGAACCTGTGGAATTCTCTACCACAGAAAGTTATTGAGGCCAGTTCATTAGATATATTCAAAAGGGAGTTAGATGTGCCCCTTACGGCTAAAGGGATCAAGGGGTATGGAGAGAAAGCAGGAATGGGGTACTGAAGTTGCATGATCAGCCATGATCATATTGAATGGTGGTGCAGGCTCGAAGGGCCGAATGGCCTGCTCCTGCACCTACTTTCTATGTTTCTATGTTTCCTGTGGCCCCACGCCAACCTGTTGTAAATAGTTCCCTCTCCTCAGGCATAGCCCCTCCCTTTCAAAAGCTTCACCATCGTTCCCCCTTCAAAAGGTTCCCCTCGACCTCTCTGCCCTTACAAACTGTTGACCCATCTCCAACCTCCCTGTCTCTTCCAAAGTTCTTGGAAGTGTTGATATTTGCTAAATGTGCACTCATTTTTCACACAGCTCCACATTTGAATCTCTCCATTCAGGTTTCTGCCCCTGACACAGCACTGAAATGATCCCAATCAAAGTCACGAATGCCATGCATTGTGACTAACTGTGGTGCATTATCGCTCCTCGAACGCTCTGCACTCTTTGACATGGTTGACCACACCGTGTTCCTCCATCGCCTCACCTCCGAACTCCAGCTGGATTGGACTGCCCTCGCCTGGTGCCACTCTTACCCATCCAGTCGTAGGCTGAGCATCTCCAGCAATGGCTTCTCTTCCCGCCCCTGCACCGTGACCACCACAAATATCCAGGAATCTATCCGTGGTTGCTTCCTCTTCCTTATCCACAGGCTGCCCCTTGGAGGCATCATCCACAGACATGAGGCCGCTCCCAAATGTACACTGACAGATACTCAGCTCTACACCTCCACCACCTCTCTCGACCCCTCCACTACCTCTGTGTTCTCAGACTTCTTGTCTGACACAAAACTTTGGAGTATAATGGACAGTTAGGAGGAGAGTGATAGACTACAAGAGGACATCGACAGGCTAGTGGAATGGGCGGACATGTGGCAGATGAAATTTAACACAGAACAGTGTGAAGTGATACATTTTAGTAGGAAGAATGAGGCGAGACAATATAAACTAAAGGGTACAATCCTGAAGGGGTGCATGAACAGAGAGGCCTGGGGGTATATGTGCACAAGTCATTGAAGTTGGCAGGGCAGGTTGCGAAAGTGGTTAAAAGAGCATACGGGATCCTGGGCTTCATAAATAGAGGCACAGTACAAAAGCAAGGAAGTTATGATGAACCTGTATAAAACACTGGTTTGGACTAAACTGGAGTATTGTGTCCAATTCTGGGCACCGCACTTTAGGAAGGATGTGAAGGCCTTAGAGAGGGTGCAGAAAAGATTTACAAGAATGATTCGTGGATAGACTGGAGAAGCTGGGGTTGTTCTCCTTGGAGCAGAAACGATTGAGAGGAGATTTGATCGGGGTCTGGACAGAGTAAAGAGAAACTGTTCCCATTGGGGGAAGGGTTGAGAACCAGAGGACACAGATTTAAGGTGATTGGCAAAAGAACCAAACTCGACATGAGGAAAAACTTGTTTGCACAGCGAGTGGTTATGATCTGGAATGCACTGCCTGAAAGGGTGGTGGAGGCAGATTCAGTCACCACTTTAAAAAGGAAATTGGATAAGCACCTGATGTAAAATATTTGCAGGGCTACGGGGAATAGGCGAGGGAGTGGGACTAGCTGAAGTGCTCTTGCAGAGAGCCGGCACGGGCTTGATGGGCCGAATGGCCTCATTCTGTGCTGTAACCATTCTAGAATTCTATGAATTCATGACACCGAGTCCTTCCTCAAATTAAACATTGGGAAGGTTAAAGCCATTGACTTCAGCCCCTGCCACAGACTCCATTCCCCTCCCAGCCACTCCACCAGACTGTACCCCTGAGCTTCGTCACAAAGACTGCCTACTTCCATAATATTGGTCACTTCAGGCCCGCCTCGACCTCTCCGCCACTGAAACCCTCATCCAGGCCTTTGTCACCTCCAGACTCGACCATTCCAACGCTCCACTGACCGCCCTCCCATCTTCCACCCTCCATATATATCAGCTCATCCAAACCTCTGCTGCCCGTGTCCTAACTCGCACCAAGTCCCGCCCACCCATCACCCCCTATCCATCCTGAACTACGTTGTAGTACAAATGTTGATTGATACAACGCTGACTGGTGATAATTGACATCCTCAGGTCCATTGTAACAGGCTCACAAGGGAATTGGTGACCTCTTCACCCCGAGAACAGGCGGGTAGGACTGCTCTCCGCGAGTAGGGTCTCCTCTTCCCGGGTACACACCCCTCTCTTCCCGGGTAGGGTCTCCTCTCCCCAGGTACACACCCCTCTCTCCCGGTACACACCTCTCTCTCCCCGGGTACACACCCCTCTCTTCCCAGGTAGAGTCTCCTCTCCCCAGGTACACACCCCTCTCTCCCAGTACACACCTCTCTCTCCCCGGGTATACTCCCCTCTCTTCCCGGGTAGGGTCTCCTCTCTCCAGGTACACACCCCTCTCTCCCCGGGTACACATCTCTCTCTTCCCGGGTGCACATCCCTCTCTCCCTGGGTACACATCCCTCTCTCCCGGGTACACACCCATCTCTCCCCGGGCACACACCTCTCTCTCCCCGGGTGCACATCTCTCTCTTCCCGGATGCACACCCCTCTCTCCCTGGGTACACACCCCTCTCTCCCTGGGTACACACACCTCTCTCCCCGGGTACACACCCCTCTCGCCGGGTACACACCCCTCTCTCCCCGGGTACACACCCATCTCTCCCCGGGCACATACCTCTCTCCCCGGGTACACACCCATCTTTCCCCGGGCACACACCTCTCTCCCCGGGTACACACCCCACTCTCCCCGGGCACACACCTTTCTCCCCGGGTACACACCCATCTCTCCCCGGGCACACACCTCTCTCCCCGGGTACACACCCCTCTCTCCCGAGGTGCAGACCCCTCTCCCTGGGTACACACCCCTCTCCCCGGGTACACACGCCTCTCTCCCGGGTACACACGCCTCTCTCCCCGAGGTGCAGACCCCTCTCTCCCCGGGTACACACCCCTCTCCCCGGGTACACACCCCTCTCTCCCAGGTACACACGCCTCTCTTCCCTGGGTACACACCCCTCTCTCCCCGGGTACACACCCCTCTCTCCCCGGGTACACACCCCTCTCTTCCCGGGTACACACGTCTCTCTCCCTAGGTACAAACCCCTCTCTCCCCGGGTACACACCCCTCTCTCCCCGGGTACACACCCCTCTCTCCGGGTACACACCCTTCTCGTCCCGTGTACAGACCGGGTAAGGACTGCTCTCCCCAGGGAATGGCTGGGGTAAGGGCACATTCCCCCACACACCCCAGTGTTTAGAATCATTTCCCAGCTTCAGGGACCGGATGTAACTGAGCCCCCTGTGCAGTTGACATACAAGGCGGCAGTTTGTATGGTGGAGCAATTATAATCAGGGATGCTCAAGAGGGCAGAATTTGAGGAGCGCACATATCTCAGGGATGGGGGGGTGCGGGAGTTGTGGCGATTACGGAGTAGGGAGGGGCAAGGACGTGAAGGGATTTGAAATCAAGGATGAGAATTTTGAAATCAAGGCGTTGCTTAACCTTGTTTGACCTTAACCCGCCCATCGAGACACTGACCGGATTGGGTGCAACCTTGGTTTAACACCCTCAATGCTATTAGGCAGGGAGTGATACCTGCAGTCCACCCAATCCCATGAGCTTCTCACCTGCTAAGTCAAGTTAAAATGGCCCCCTCATATTTACAACCACAGGAAGTGTTTGGTGGGGGAGTGGGGGCGCAGGGTGAAGAGGACACCCCAGGATCTTGTATTTCATTGTCAAGTTGACTTGACTATTCCAACGCACTCCTGGCTGACCTCCCACATTCTAAGTAAACTAGAGCTCATCCAAAACTCGGCTGCCCATGTCCTAACTCGCACCAAGTCCCGCTCACCCATCACCCCTGTGCTCGCTGACCTGCATTGGCTTCCGGTTAAGCAACGCCTCGATTTCAAAATTCTCATCCTTGTTTTCAAATTCCTCCATGGCCTCGCCCCTCCCTGTCGCTGTAATCTCCACAACCCCCCCCCCCCAACCAACCCTGAGATATGTGCGCTCCTCTAATTCTGCCCTCTTCAGCATTCCTGATTATAATCGCTCCATCATTGGTGGCCATGCCTTCTGTTGCCTGGGCCCCAAGCTCTGGAATTTCCTCCCTAAACCTCTCCGCCTCTCTTTCCTCATTGAAGACACTCCTTAAAACCTACCTTTTTGAGAAACTTTTGGTCACCTGCGCTAATTTCTCCTTATGCGGCTGAGTGTCAAATCTTTTGTCTTATAGCACGCGTCTTGGGATGTTTTATTACATTAAAGATGCTATATAAATACACGTTGTTAAATGACCCACTTTGACCTTTGCATTTGTTTTCTCCGCCAGGACAAGCTGGATTATCACATGTGGATCAGCCAGGCCTTGGCTCCAGGCCTCTACCTTGGTTATCTCAAGCTCTGCAGCTCCGTGGATCAGATTAAGGTCCTTGTCCCTCACAGGTTGCCTAACGTTCTCTGTCACACCAAGATACGGGACAACAAAAATGTATCCAGGTATTGGGAACGATTGTGATTTCCCCCTTTGTAATCTCTGGCCGTCTATTCTTCGAATCCCCTCGTCTCTTTAATTCCACTATGATTTGCTCCTCTATTGTTCCCACCTCCTTTGCATACCCCGAGCGTGTTGGTTCCTTGAGCTCTCACCTCAATTGTTACTCCCCCTGTCCCTGGAGTACTGCACACAGTTTTGGTCTCCGTACCTAAGGAAGGATATACTTGCCTCAGAGGCAGTGCAACGAAGGTTCGCGAGACAGCTTCCTGGGATGAGAGGGCTGTCCTGTGAGGAGACGTGTAGAATGGGCCTATACTCTCTGGAGTTTAGAAGAATGAGAGGTGATCTCATTGAAACATACAAGATTCTGAGGGGGATTGACAGGGTAGATGCTGAGAGGTTGTTTCCCCCCGGGCTGGAGAGTCTAGAACCAGGGGGCACAGGATAAGGGGCCGACCATTTAAGACAGAGATGAGGAGGAATTTCTTCACTCAGAGAGGTGAATCTTTGGAATTTTCTACCCCAGAGGGCTATGGATGCTCAGTCGTTGAGTATATTCAAGGCTGAGATAGATAGATTTTTGGAGTCTAGAGGAATCAAGGGATAAGGGGATCGGGCGGGAAAGTGGAGTTGAGGTCGATGATCGGCCATGATCTCATTGAATGGCGGAGCAGGCTTGAGGGGCCGTATGGCCTACTCCTGCTCCTAATTCTTCTGTTCTTGCGTCCCATTGGTCTGTTATCTGGACAGCGTTTCACAGCCTCGACCTCAGCCTAGGATTGGCCTGGAGTCTCCAGGAATTAAAGGTGAATGTCCTCGGCACTGCCGCGAGCAACGCCCGGGTATCAAAAATATCGGGGCGTTAAAATATTTTATTTTTTTAATTTGTTATAAGAAATATTGGGAGGTGGGAAAAATAAAGGCAGTTTGACTGACAGAAAACAATCGTCAAATCGGGCAATGAAGAGTCTCTTCGCTTCCCGATTGGTGTGGAGAGGCAGGGCCACCGCGAGGATTGACATGTTGGGTGGCCAATGGCGGGAGTGTGGGGGCGGGGCAGTTGGAGGGTGCGACAATACCTCCAGGAATACGACCTATCAGAATTGGCGACCCTACCTCAGCGGCTTGGGCTTCTTCTGGCTGACGGGGGCTCTCCCCAGGGACAGACCCCAGCTCCTTGTGTCCACTCAGCTGAGAAACATTGAGGTCTGTCAGTCTAGGAAGTCGGCATCTGAGAGATTGGAGAAGGAAACTCTGGAGGACTACTATTAAATTTGATTTGCAAGAGTAGGACAGGGGCCCACAGTTTCAATACAGTAAAAGAGAAATGTAGGGCCGATGTCAGGAAGATCTTCACACAGACTGATTAACGCATGGAAGGGTCGCAGATAGAGGGATGGAGGCAAAATCCCTGGCATCATTTAAGGAACAATTGGATGTTGCACTGGGGGGACTTTAGGGTTACTTTAAGTTCAATCGTGGCTCAGTGGGTAGCAGTCTGGCTTCAGCATCAGTAGGTCATGGGTTCAAGTCCCACTCAGGACAATTTAACCCATAATCGAGGCTGACACTCCAGTTCAGTGCTGAGGGAGTGCTGCACTGTCGGAGGTGCCGTCTTTCAGATGAAATGTTAAACCGAGGTCCCGTCTGCCCTCTCAGGTGGAAATAAAAGATCCCACTGCACTATTCCAAAGAAGAGCAGGGGAGTTATCCCTGATGTCCTGGCCAATATTTATCCCTCAATCAACATCAGATAATCACATTGTAGGAGCTTGCTGTGCGCAAATTGGTTGCTGCCTTTCCTACATTCCAACAGTAAAAGTATTTCATTGGCTCTAAAGTGCTTTGGGATGTCCTAAGGAGCTATATAAATGTACGTTTTTGGATGAATGAACCAAGATGGGCCAAATGACCTTCCTTATCCGTACTTTTCTTGCAAACCCTTGCGTCTTACTGTTCCCAATGTTATAGCTGGATTATGTAGGGTTTGTTAATGTCGTCTGTTAGCTCACGGGTTAAACATCTGTCCAAACTCCTGTGTTCATTGTTTTAATGCTGTCATTAAGCAATTTATATGCAAATGCCCCTGTCAACCTGTCCCAGACAACCCATCTCAGACAACCAGTCCCAGACAACGCGTCCTAGATAACCCATCCCAGACAGCCCATCCCAGACAACGCGTCCTAGACAACCCGTCCCAGACAGCCCATCCCAGACAAACCTCCCCAGACAACGCGTCCCAGACAACCCGTCCCAGGCAACGCGTCCTAGACAACCCGTGCCAGACCACCAGTCCCAGACAACGCGTCCTAGACAACCCGTCCCAGACAGCCCATCCCAGACAAACCTTCCCAGACAACCCGTCCAAGACAACCCATCCCAGACAACGCGTCCTAGACAACCCGCCCCAGACAGCCCATCCCAGACAAACCTCCCCAGACAACGCGTCCCAGACAACCCGTCCCAGACAACCCGTGCCAGACCACCAGTCCCAGACAACCCATCCCAGACAACGCGTCCTAGACAACCCATCCCAGACAACGCGTCCCAGACAACCCGTCCCAGACTACCAGTCCCAGACCACCCATCCCAGACAACGCATCCCAGGCAACCTGTCCCAGACACCCTGTCCCTGACAATCCATCCTAGACAACCCGTCCCAGACAACCCATTTCCAGACACCTTGTCCCAGACAACCCGTCCCAGACAACCCATTTCCAGACACCCTGTCCCAGATACCCTGTCCCAGACAACCCATCCCTGACAACCCGTCCCAGACACCCTGTCCCAGACAACCCATCCCAGACAACCCGTCCCAGACAACCCATCGCTGACAACCCATCCCAGACAACCCATCCCAGACAACCCATCCCAGACAACCCGTCCCAGACACCCTGTCCCAGACAACCCATCCCAGACAACCCATCCCAGACAACCCATCCCAGACACCCTGTCCCAGGCAACCTGTCCCAGACACCCTGTCCCAGGCAACCTGTCCCAGACACCCTGTCCTAGACAACCTGTCCCAAACACCCTGTCCCAGATAACCTGTCCCAGACACCCTGTCCCAGACACCCTGGCCCAGACAACCCGTCCCAGACACCCTGTCCCAGACACCCTGTCCCAGACACCCCGGCCTAGACAACCTTTCCCAGACACCTTGGCCCAAACAAGCTGTCCCAGACATCCTGACCCAAACAACCCGTCCCAGACAACCCATCCCAGACACCCTGTCCCAGACACCCTGTCCCAGACACCCTGTCCCAGACAACCCATCCCAGACAACCCATCTCAGACAACCCATGCCAGACACCCTATCCCAGACACCCTGTCCCCAGACAACCCATCCCTGACAAACCGTCCCAGACAACCCATCCCAGACACCTGTCCCAGATATCCTGTCCCAGACAACCCATCCCAGACAACCTGTCCCAGACACCCTGTCCCAGACAACCTGTCCCAGACACCCTGTCCCCAGACAACCCATCCCAGACAACCCGTCCCAGATATCCGTCCCAGACACCCTGTCCCAGACACCCTGTCCCAGACACCCTGTCCCAGACAACCTGTCCCAGACACCCTGACCCAGACACCCTGTCCCAGACACCCTGTCCCAGACACCCTGTCCCAGGCACCCTGGCTCAGACACCCTGGCCCTTTGACCTCTGGGGAAATCCCTGACCTCTCTTCACCTCCCCCCGTGGCATCGCAGATGAGCCTGGCCCCAGTGTGTGGCACTTCACAGGCGCCCTTAGAGGTGCACTGGAAACAGGTTAAAGACCACACTAACGTGTACCGGTATCATCCAATGTGCCACATATAGCACACACAGGAATTTCAATCCCTGGGCATGCAAAGGTGCTGTGCAAGAGGGCTGACGTGCTTCACCCTGTCGCTTTGGCTGCGTTATATTGACCAGCCTGCCTTCACCGCGCCTGGAGATGAACAGCCTGCCACATATAGCACACACAGGAATTTCAATCCCTGGGCATGCAAAGGTGCTGTGCAAGAGGGCTGACGTGCTTCACCCTGTCGCTTTGGCTGCGTTATATTGACCAGCCTGCCTTCACCGCGCCTGGAGATGAACAGCCGCCTCAGTGCATGGTCCAGTGAGAAATCTCACAGCATTTCCCTCATTGCAGGGAGGAGTGGGAGTGGTTACGAGGTGTGTCGTCCCTGACTGATTCCATCGTCACAGAGGGGAACACTGGCAGCTCGCTGTGCTGTTTCCTAGAGGCCCTACGCATAGCTGTGAAAAACCTTCTCAAGCAACTGGATGTCGCCCTGAGCCAGGTAACCTACACTGGTACAACTTACACATTGAGACAGCAGCTTTATACAGCAGTGCAGACGACCGAAACGTCTTGGGCATTGGGTGGCATAGATAGTTCAAAGACTTAAAAACAGAAAATGCTGGAAATCTCAGCGGGTCGGGCAGCATCTGTGGAGAGAAACAAGAGTTAATGTTTCAGGTCAGAACAGGCAAAAGTTCGAGATGTAACAGATTCTTGAGGAAGTGCAAGGGGGCCCTGAAAGGGGGAGGGGAGGAAAGAACAAAAGGGAAGGTCTGTGATAGGGTGGAAGGCAGGAGAGATTAGAGAGACAACAGGGGAAGATGGGCCAACATGAAATGGTAATGGTACAAGTTAGGAAACAAAAGATGAGTCTAGGTAGGGTGTGAATGGCGGAATCATTACCAGCTGCCGTGGGAAAGAGAGAGAAAAATAAAAATAAAAAGGGTGGGGGTTTGTAAAAAAAAAAAGGAGGAATGGGAACAAAAAATGGCCAGACGTTAAGGTCTGAAATTGTTGAACTCGATGTTGAGTGCAGAAGGCTGTAAAGTGCCTAGACGAAAGGTAAGGTGCTGTTCCTCAAGCTTGCGTTGAGCTTCATTGGAACAGTGCAGGAGGCCGAGGACAGAGAGGGGAGCGGGGAATTAAAGTGACAGGCGACCAGAAGTTCGGGGTCACACTCAGACTGAACAGAGGTATTCCACAAAGCAGTCACCCAATCTGCATTTTGTCTCCCCAATGTAAAGGAGACCACATCGTGAGCAGCAAATACAGTATACTCAATTGCAAGAAATGCAAATAAATCGTTGTTTGACCTGGAAGGAGGTTCCAGCGTCCGCAGTATTTTGCTTTTGTATTAGTTCATAGCTTGTCCTTTTGAACGAGAATATAATGGAAATACGCAGCAGGTCTGTCAGCATCTGAAAGGAGGGAAAGACCTTTAACCCTTCTTCAGGTAGAGACTCCTCCTGAGAACTGGCAAAGAACATCCCATGCTAATAAAGGGACTCCACCCAAAAGGATTCAAACCATTTTTTGTCTTGAAATCTGGAACCCTCTTCCCCCAAAATACTGCTGAGGCCGGGGATCAATTGAAAATTCCAACACTGAGATTGATAGATTTTTGGTGGGAACGGGTATTGAGGGTACAGAACCAAGGCGGGTAGATGGAGTAAACTTCTTTTGGATGAGACGTTAAATCGAGGCCCCGTCTGCTCTCTCAGGTGGACGTAAAAGATCCCGCGGCACTATTTTGAAGAAGAGCAATGGAGTTCTCCCCGGTGTCCTGGGGCCAATATTTATCCCTCAATCAACATAACAAAAACAGATTATCGGGTCGTTATCACATTGCTGTTTGTGGGAGCTTGCTGTGCGCAAATTGCCGCGTTTCCCACATCACAACAGTAACTACGCTCCAAAAGTACTTAATTGGCTGTAAAGCACTTTGAGACGACTGGTGGTGAAAGGTGCTATATATATGCAAGTCTTTTCTTTTTAAGATGCAGATCGGCCATGATCTGATTGAATGGGGGAACAGACTCAAGGGGCTGAATGGCCTCCTCCTGTCCCGATGTTCTTTTCAAATGGCCTGCTCCGTATTTCCAGAAATTTCCGTTATCAGATTTTTAGCACGTGCAGTGTTTTGTTATCCTCACTGCCCTGCAGAACTGATGTTGAATCTAACCCAAGCCGACAAATTGTAACACAAACTAGCAATAGATTGGCCTTCTGATTCAGAGTGCTCACTGGGTATAGGAATGGAAAGGTATCACTGATACAGTAGGGGCTCACTCTTCTGAGATTGACTAAAGCATTGGTGTTGGGTTAGAGACAACTTGGACTTTTTTAACATATTCATGGGATGTGGGCGTCGCTGGCAAGGCCGGCATTTAATGCCCATCACTAATTGCCCTCGAGACGGTGGTGGGTCTTCTTCCTGAACCGCTACAGTCCGTGTGGTGAAGGTGCTCCCACAGTGATGTTAGGGAGTTCCGAGATTTTGACCCAGCGACGATGAAGGAAAGGCCAATATATGTCCAAGTTAGGATGGTGTGTGTGACTTGGAGGGCAACATGGAGGTGGTGGTGTTCCCATGCGCCTGCTGCCCTTGTCCTTCTACGTGGTGGAGGTCGCGGAGGTGCCGAAGAAGCCTTGGCGAGTTGGTTCAGTGAATCCTATGAATGGTACACACTGCAGTCACAGTACGCCAATGGTGGAGGGAGTGAATGTTTAAGGTGGTGGATGAGGTGACGACCAAACAGATTGCTTTGTCCTGCCTGGATGGTGTTGAGCTTCTTGAGTGTTGTTGGAGCTGCACTCATCCAGACCCATGGAAAGTATTCCATCACATTCCTGGCTTGTGCCTTGTAGGTGCTGGAAAGGCTTTGGGGAGTCAGGAGGTGAGACACTCGCAACAGAATATCCAGCCTCTGACCCGCTCTAGTAGCCATGGCCTTTATGCGGCTGGTCCAGTTGAGTTTCTGGTCAACTGATGTCAGTCGTGCCGAATTATGCTGCTTCACCACAGAGCACACTATCCTGGGTCACTCTCACTCAACTCTTTGGTTTTGGGCTTGGAGTGACATTGGCTGAGGCATCGGAGCAGGACTGTGGCCAGAATGCTTGGATGGGGCATGATGCGCGAAATGAATGGGAAGACTACTGGAGCAATAGAAAAGAACAAAAAACAAATTGCAGCTTTCTCTCTGTTTTTAGGCAGTGGATTTTCGACTGTACACGCAGGAAGTGCTGGAGTTCGGAGCAGACGTCTCCTTCCTCTTGCTGCTACCTCCCTCGGATGATGTGTGCTCGGCCCCAGGGCAGGATGGATATCCCGCAGGGTTCTTGACCCTGCCACTTCAGATCTTCGAGCTCGGTGGGTATGGGCATTGGGAACTGATCCACATCCACATGCAACACAAGAACAGGAGCATGGGAACATAGGAACATAGGAACAGGAGACTAGGAACATAGGAAGAGGAGCATGGGAACATAGGAACATAGAAACAGGAGACTAGGAACATAGGAACAGGAGGAGGCCATTGAGCCCCTCCAGCCTGTTCCGCCATTCAATGAGATCATGGCTGATCTTTGACCTAACTCCATATACCCGCCTTTGGCCCATATCCCTTAATACCTTAGGTTAACAAAAATCTATCAATCTCAGATTTAAAATTAACAATTGACTCAGCATCAATTGCCGGTTGCGGAGGAGAGTTCCAAATTTTTATCACCCTTTGTGTGTAGAAGTGTTTCCTAATTTCGCTCCTGAAAATCCTGGCTCTAATTTTTACACTATACCCCCGAGTCCTATACTCACCAAACAGCGGATATATGAGGAGGCCATTCAGCCTCTCGAGCCTGTTCTGCCCTTCAATTAGATCATAACTGATCTGTAACTTAACTCCATCTACCCACCTTGGCCCAGGCATGATGGGCTGAATGAGAGGTTAAAAACGAGGCCTTGTCTGCTCTCTCAGGTGGATGTAATAGATCCCATGGCATTATTTCGAAGAAGAGCAGGGGAGTTATCCTGGTGTCCCTCAACCAACATCACTAAAAACAGATTATTTGATCATTATCACATTGCTGTGTGTGGGAGCTTGCTGTGCACAAACTGGCTGCCTACGTTACAACAGCGAGTACGCTTCAAAAGTACTTCAGTGGCTATAAAGCGCTTTGGGACGTCCTGAAGTAGTGAAAAGTGCTTTCTTTCCTTTTTACACTTCTCGCTAATCTCCTCCATCCCTACAACCCTTAAAGCCTACCTCTTTGACCAAGCTTTTGGTCATCTGTCCTAATATCTGCTTATGTGGTTCGGAGTCAAATTTTGTTTGATAGTCGCTCGTGTGAAGCTCCTTGGGACGTTACTACATTAAAGGTGCTATATAAATGCAAGTTGTTGTTGTTGTCAATAAGATACCTCCCGTTGATTTTAGAAAAGGTTTTATGCCTTTTCACATGAGAAATTACAAGCTCCGTTTTTACAAGGCAGTAACAGGCTCCAAAATCCTCAGGAACAAGTGGAACTTGAATCTACATTTGTCCCAATTTCATAACGCTCTGGGGCTTGGGGGGGGTGGTGCGGGGGGGTGCTAATGGGTCGCAAATGACATTGCGACCAGGCACAACGCCACTAAAGATACTTGCTAGATTCGGCGGGAGTTTAGCGGCGGTGCGACGGCGTTGCTCCTCGATTTCCTGTGCCCGGAGATCGTGATGTCATCGCCGCATGCATCGCCCCATTAGCATCCCGGACCCTAAATTGGGTATAGCCCCCTGAAGCTGCGCCGGGCCGATGATAGTGACGGGTTCAGGGGGCGCGGACCGGGCGCTGGGCGAACGTTAAACGTGAGGTGGCCGGCTGTTTGTTAAAAAAAACGCTGCCGATTTGGACGCGGGGTCGGCACTCTGCATGACGGCTAGGCTGATCGCGCAGCACCCCCGTTCCCCAGTAGGTGGGTTCCCAATATGCAGAGTATGCAGCTTGGGCCCTTCCCTTTACTTTAGAATATAAGAACATAAGAAATAGGACCAGGAGTCGGCCATACGGCCCCTCGAGCCTGCTCCGCCATTCAATAAGATCATGGCTGATCTGATCATGGACCCAGCTCCACTTCCCCGCCCGCTCCCCATAACCCCTTATCCCCTTATCGCTCAAGAAACTGTCTATTTTTGTCTTAAATTTATTCAATGTCCCAGTTTCCACAGCTCTCTGAGGCAGCAAATTCCACAGATTTACAATCCTCAAGAGAAGAAATTCCTCCTCATCTCTGTTTTAAATGGGTGGCCCCTTATTGTAAGAGCATGCCCTCTAGTTCTAATCTCCCCCATCAGTGGAAACATCCGCCTTGTCAAGCCCCTTCATAATCTTATACGTTTCGATAAGATCACCTCTCATTCTTCTGAACTCCAATGAGTAGAGGCCCAACCTACTCAACCTTTCCTCATAAGTCAACCCCCTCATCTCCGGAATCAACCTCGTGAACCTTCTCTTTAGGGAAGAGCCCCTTGAACAAGGCAGTGTTACGTGGCTCAGTGCGTAGCGCTGCTGAGCCGTGTGCCCCATTAGCGCCCCATTAGCGCCCCACTTCCTTGGGCGATAACCCCAATTTATCGCCAGAGGTGAGACTTCTGCGCCTGGCCCTGTGAGTGTTCCCGCCCCCTTTTTCATTTTTTAAAAATGTATTCATTGGATGTGGGTGTCGCTGACAAGGCCAGCATTTATTGCCCATCCCTAATTGCCCTTGAGAAAGTGGTGGTGAGCCACCAGGGCAATACGGGGCCCAGAAGAGGCGAGGGCCCAGAGCACACTGCGATATGTGCGCGCACTAGGTCCGTGCAGCAGAGCTGGTCTCCACTCGTCCTGGTTAATCCTTGCCACTGGACCAAGATCTAGCTCTGTCAAGCCCCGTGTGGTGGCTGGTGTGCAACGGCCACCACACATTAAAAAAATCCTCGCACAGGCATCTTCCACCCTTCACGATGTAGTTCAGGACCTGGAATATTAGGTCCTTCATTGAAACACTTGTGAACTCAACCTTTTTTGGCGTGGAAGCAAGTCATCCTCGATACGAGGAACCGCCTATGATGATAAGAGGCAAACACATTGCTGTTTGTCTGGAGTCACATATAGGCCAGAGCGGGTAAGGGCAGCAGATTTCCTTCCCTGAAGGACATTAGCAAACCAGATGTTTTTAACGACAATCTCGTAGTTCCATGGTTACCATTACTGATACTACCAGATTTATTTAATTAACTGAATTTAAATTCCCCAGCTGTGATGGTAGGATTTGAAGTCATACCTACAGGTCATTAGGCCAGACCTCGGGATTACTAGTCCAGTAACATGATCACTATGCTACTGTTCCCTTAATTGGCCATGCTATCCCAATTATTTCACATTGAATGTGTAGTATGGAGTGTTCCTTTAACTCATTTTAGACGGTCTTATTACTGTAACTGTCAAGCAGAATTAAATGCTGTTAATTTGTTTCATTGTCATTTTTAACTAACACCCCCTCAGTACATTCAACTGTAGCTAAACTCACAGGTCACTGTAAATGCAGCAATCCTGATCTTACCCACTGTATAGAACCACAGAAAATAAGGATTCCTTTCATGTTCATAAACTTTTATAAGACAAATATATTGCATTAACCACCAACGATTGGTTGTTGCAGTGCATTTCTCCACCTATGAGCAGGAGCTCTTCGCACAGTATTGCCAGACCTCGATCTTTTTGGAACTGGACTCCCTGCTGTCCCAGCAAGCCTTGAGGGAGGCCATAGATAAAACCGAACTGATTGAAGCAAAGGAGAAACACGGGCAGGTTACAGACCTCATTCAGGTAAACCATGCATTGAACATCGCGGTCCCCCTCCAGAGAAAGTGTAGCCTAATACAGGGAACATGAAACTGTCCCCCCCCCGCTTTCCCTCTCTCTCTCTCCCTCCCTCCTTCCCTCCTTCTTCCTCCCTCCATTTCATTCCTTCCCTCCTGCTTCCTCCCTCCCCCTCTCCCTCCCCTTCTCTTCCTCTCCCCTCCTACCTCCCTCTCCCTCCCTCCTTGTTCATCCCTTCCTCCTCCCTCTTGCCCTCTCCCTTCCTCTCTCCCTCCCTCTCTCTTCATTCCTCTCCCTCCCCCCTCCCTCTCTCTCCTCTTCCTCACTCTCCCTCCCTCACTCTCCCTCCCTCTCCCCCTCTCCCTCCCTCCTCCTCTCCTTCCTCCCTCTCCCTTCCTCTCCCAGCCTCCTCATTCCTTTCCTCCCTCACCCGCCCTCTCTCTCTCTCCTTCACCCTCCCTTTCTCCCCCTCTCCCTCCCTCCCTCTCTTTCCCTCCCTTTCTCTCACTCTCCCCTCTCACTCACTCACTCCCTCTCCCTCCCTCTCTCTCCCCTCCTTCCCTCTCTTTCCCTCCCCCTCCCTCCCTCCATCTCCCTTTCTCCCTCTCCCTTCCTCTTCCTCCCTCCATCTCCCTCACCCTCTCCCTCGCTCCCTCCTCCTCCCTTTCCCTCCCTCTCTCCCTCCCTCTCCCTTCCTCCCTCCCACTTCCTCCCTCCCTCACCCTCCCTCTCTCCCTCACTCGCTCTCCCTCCCTCCCTCACACTCCCTCTCCATTCCTCCCTCCCTCTCCCTTTCCCTCCCTACTTCTTCCTCCCTCTCCCTCTCTCTTCTGCCCTCACATTCTCCCTCCCTCCCTCCCTCCCTCCCTGTCTCTCCCTCCCTCCCTGTCTCTCCCTCCCTCTTTCTCCTCTTCCTCCCTCACGCTCTCTCCCTCCCTCTTCCTTACCATCCTTCTCTTTCCCTCACCCTCCCTTTCTTCCCCTCACTCCCCCCCTCTCTCCCTCACTCTCCCTCCCTCTCCTTCAGCCTCTCTCCCATTCCCTTGCTCTCTCTCCTTCCCTCTCCCACTCTCTCCCTCCCTCACTCTTCCTCACTCTCCCCTCTATACCTTACTCACTCTCTCCTTCTCCCTCACTCTCCCTCCCTCCCTCTCCCTCAGCCTCCCTCTCCCTCAACCTCCCTCCCTCCCCCTCCTTCTCTCTCCCTCCCTCGCTCTCCCCTCTGTCCCTCACTCACTCTCCCTCAGCCTCCCTCACTCTCCCTCGGCCTCCCTCACTCTCCTTCCCTCTCCCTCAGCCTCCCTCTCCCTCAGCCTCCCTCCCTCTCTCTCTCTCTCCCTCCCTCACTCTCCTCTCTGTCCCTCACTCACTTTCTCTCTCTCTCTCTCTCTCTCCCACCCTCCATATTCCAAACTATATTTAGTAACAAATTCGATTTGTTTCAATTTCAGCAATTGGATGATAGTTGGAGGGAGGTGCGTTGGATCACAGATGTGCTGCAGTACGCCCGATATAGGCAGCCCCCCACAGGAACCCCGCTCTCCTGGCTCATGGAGATCTCCACCTTCGTGGAAAATGAGAAACCAGAGTCAGCCGCAGACCACCAGGATTCCACCGTCAGTTCTCCAGATTACGATAGCAGGAAGAACCCTTCAGGTGTGTGATTAACAAGAGCATGTAGGAATTGTCCAGTGCAGTGAATTCTACTGTACCTCTGGTACCTGCGCCCGGAGTTAACACATGTACTGAGGGTAATAAGAACGTAAGAAATAGGAGCAGGAATAGGCCATACGGCCCCTCGAGCCTGCTCCGCCATTCAATAAGATCATGGCTGATCTGATCATGGACCCAGCTCCACTTCCCCGCCCGCTCCCCATAACCCCTTATTCCCTTATAGTTTAAGAAACTGTCTATTTCGATCTTAAATTTATTCAATGACCCAGCTTCCACAGCTCTCTGAGGCAGCGAATTCCACAAATTTACAACCCTCTGAGAGAAGAAATTTCTCCTCATCTCAGTTTTAAATGGGCGGCCCCTTATTCTAAGATCATGCCCTCTAGTTCTAGTCTCCCCCACCAGTGGAAACACCCTCTCTGCATCCACCTTGTCAAGCTCTCTCATAATCTTATACATTCCGATAAGGTCACCTCTCATTCTTCTGAATTCCAATGAGTAGAGGCCCAACCTACTCAACATTCCTCATAAGTCAACCCCCTCATCCCGGGAATCAACCTAGTGAACCTTCTCTGAACTGCCTCCAAAGCAAGTATATCCTTTCGTGACTATGGAAACCAAAACTGCACACAGTATTCCAGGTGTGGCCTCACCAAAACATTGTATAGCTGTAGCAAGACTTCCCTACTTTTATACTCCATCCCCTTTGCAATAAAGGCCAAGATACCATTGGCCTTCCTGATCACTTTCTGTACCTGCATACTATCCTTTTGTGTTTCATGCACAAGTACCCCCAGGTCCCGCTGTACTGCGGCACTTTGCAATCTTTCTCCATTTAAATAATAACTTGCTCTTTGATTTTTTCTGCCAAAGTGCATGACATCACACTTTCCAACATTATACTCCTACTGATAAATTTTTGCCCACTCACTTAGCCTGTCTATGTCCTTTTGCAGATTTTTTGTGTCCTCCTCACACATTGCTTTTCCTCCCATCTTTGCAAACTTGGCTACGTTACACTCAGTCCCCTCTGCCAAGTCGTTAACATAGATTGTAAATAGTTGGGGTCCCAGCACTGATCCCTGTGGCATCCCACTAGTTACTGGTTGCCAACCAGAGAATGAACCATTTATCCTGACTCTCGGTTCTCTGTTAGTTAGCCAATCCTCTATCCATGCGAATATATTACCCCCAACCCCGTGAACTTTTATCATGTGCAGTAACCTTTTATGTGACACCTTGTCAAATGCCTTCTGGAAGTCCAAATACACCACATCCACTGATTCCCCTTTATCCACCCTGTTCATTACATCCTCAAAGAACTCCAGCAAATTTTTCAAACATGACTTCCCCTTCATAAATCCAGGCTGACTCTGCCTGACTGAATTTTGCTTATCCAAATGTCCTGCTACTGCTTCTTTAATAATGGACTCTAACAGTTTCCCAACCACAGATGTTAGGCTAACTGGTCTATCGTTTCCTGCTTTTTGTCTGCCTCCTTTTTTAAATAAGGGCATTACATTTGCAGTTTTTCAATCTGCTGGGACCTCCCCAGAATTTTGGTAAATTCCAACCAAAGCATCCACAATCCCTGCCGCTACTTCTCTTAAGACCCTAGGATGCAAGCCATCAGGTCCAGGGGATTTATCTGCCTTTAGACCCATTATCTTACTGAGTACCACCTCCTTATTGATTGTGATTATTGTGTTCCTAACACAGATGAGACTGCACACAGGGAGGCTAAAATAACAGTGACCTCAGTCTGTATTAAGACACTCCAGAGTGAGCAACAGGCCTTAGGGGCCGGCTTATATACAGTGCTCCCAAGGGATGCTGGGATCCCTTGGGACTTCAGGGGATGCGCTCCCTGGTGGCCAAACATGGGAGTGTATGCTTTACAGATACACAACATCACTCCCCCCCGCAAAGTCAAAGAGAAAACTATTTACAAGGTGAGGCGGTTTTTCCCTGGTGACTGCCTCGGTACAACTATCTGTTCTGGTGTGTTGGCTGTGCCCTCACTGGGCTGGCGTGTTGTTGGCCCTGCAGGGCTGCTGGGTGAGCCTGGCCTTACTGGGTTGTTCGGCGTGATGGGTTCGATTTCCTGGTCCGGGGTGGTGTCATTGATCCTTTGGGTGTGTGTTGTGGGCTTGAAAAAGGTGGTGTCTGCTGTAGGTTGTTCAGGGCAGTCTGTGAACCGCAGCCTCGTTTGGTCCAGGTGCTTTCTGCAAATTTGTCCATTGTCTAGTTTGACTACAAACACCCGACTCCTTTCTTTAGCTATCACTGTGCCCGTGATCCACTTGGGACCACGTCCATACACAGGGTCATTCAGATCAATTTCCCGTGACACAGTGGCACGACAATCGTTTATATTTTGTTACTGCCGCCTGCTCTCTACCTGATCATGCAGGTTGGGGTGAACCAGCGAGGAGTCTGGTTTTAAGTGTCCTTTTCATGAGTAGCTCAGCCGGGGGCAGCCCTGTGAGCAAGTGGGGTCTCGTGCGGTAGCTGAGCAGTACTCGGGACAGGCGGGTTTGGAGTGAGCCTTCTGTGACTCGTTTGAGGCTCTGTTTGATTGTTTGTACTCCCCACTCTGACTGCCCATTGGAGGCTGGTTTAAACGGGGCCGAGGTGACATGTTTGATCCCATTGCGTGTCATGAATTCTTTAAATTCGGCACTGGTGAAACATGGCCCGTTGTCACTGACCAGTATGTCAGGCAGGCCGTGGGTGACAAACATGGCCCTCAGGATTTCAATGGTGGCGGTGGCAGTGCTTCCCGACATTATTTCATATTCAATCCATTTTGAAAAAGCATCCACCACCACCAAGAACATTTTACCAAGAAACGGGCCCACATAGTCGATATGGATCCACGACCACGGTTAGGAAGGCCAGGACCACAAATTTAGTGGTGCCTCTCTGGGCGCATTGATCAACTGAGCACACACGCTGCATTGCCGTACACAGGACTCTCCTAAGTCAGAGTCGATACCAGGCCACCACACATGGGATCTGGCTATCGCTTTCATCATTACTATACCCGGGTGTGTGCTGTGGAGATCTGAGATGAACGTCTCCCTGCCCTTTTTGGGTAGCACTACCCGGTTACCCCACAACAGGCAGTCTGCCTGGAATGGCTTGATTAGCTCTTGCATTTTAACGGGGATGCTGGCCCAGCTCTTATGCAGTACACAGTTTTTTACTAGGGACAGCAGAGGATCTTGGCTGGTCCAAGTCCTAATTTGGCGGGCTGTGACAGGCGATTTATCATTTTCAAATGCTTCCATGACCATCAACAAGTCTGCGGGCTGCACCACCATCAACAAGTTTGCAGGCTGCGCCATTTCCACCCCCGTGGTGGGCAATGGTAGCCGACTGAGAGCATCCGCACAGTTCTTGGTGCCTGACCTGTGGCGGATGGTATAGTTATACACTGATAGTGCGAGTGCCCACCTTTGTATGCGGGCTGAGGCATTTGTATTTATCCCCTTGTTTCCAGCGAACAGGGATATGAGGGGCTTGTGATTGGTTTCCAGCTCAAATTTGAGGGCAAACAGGTACTGATGCATTTTCTTTACCCCCCGAACACCAACACTAATGCCTCTTTCTCAATCATGCTGTAGGCCCTCTCGGCCTTAGACAAGCTCCTGGAGGCATAGGCGACAGGTTGCAACTTCCCCGCAACGTTAGCTTGTTGTAATACACACCCAAATCTGTATGACGATGCATCACATGCTACCACAAGTCTTTTACACGAGTTATACAATACAAGCAGCTTGTTGGAGCATAAAATATTTCTGGCTTTCTCAAAAGCAATTACCTGGTTTTTTTTCCGATACCCAGTTCTCACCTTTACGCAATGACACATGTAGGGGCTCTAAGAGGGTGCTTAACCTCGGTAGGAAGTTACCAAAATAGTTGAGGATTCCCAGGAACGACCGCAGCTCCGTGATGTTCTGTGGCCTGGGCGCGTTCCTGATAGCCTCTGTCTTGGCGTCTGTGGGCCGAATGCTATCCGCCACAATCTTTCTCCCCAAAAACTCCACTTCTGTTGCCATGAAGATGCATTTCGACCTCTTCAGCCGCAGCCCTACGCGATCCAGTCGCTGGAGGACCTCCTCCAGGTTTTGTAGGTGCTCGACGGTGTTCCGACCCGTGACCAGTATGTCGTCCTGAAAGACCACCGTGCGTGGTACCGACTTGAGTAGACTCTCTATGTTTCTCTGGAAGATCGCTGCAGCCGACCGAATTCCAAACGGGCATCTGTTGTAGATGAACAGTCCCTTGTGCGTGTTGATGCAGGTGAGGCCCTTCGAAGACTCCTCCAGCTCCTGCGTCATGTAGGCCAAAGTCAGGTCGAGCTTGGTGAATGTCTTGCCTCCTGCCTTAGGTAGCGGGTATTGGTCCTGTAGCGAGAAATGATTAATAGTTACTTTATAATCGCTGCAAATCCTGACCATGCCATCATTTTTGAGTACTGGAACAATCGGGCTGGCCCACTCACTGAATTCCACTGGGGAGATGATGCCCTCACGTTGCAGCCTGTCCAGCTCAATTTCCACTCTCTCCCTCATCATGTGAGGTACCGCTCGCGCCTTGTGGTGAATTGGTCGTGCCTCTGGGACCAAGTGGATCCGCACCTTCGCCCCGAGAAAGTTTCCAATGCCTGGCTCAAAAAGGGAAGGAAATTTGTTGAGAACCTGGGTACATGAGGCCTCATCGACATGTGATAGCGCTCGGATGTCATCCCAGTTCCAGCGGATTTTGCCCAGCCAGCTCCTTCCAAGCAGTGTGGGACCATCGCCCGGGACAATCCAGAGTGGCAGTTCGTGCACCGTGCCCACGTAGGTGACCTTGACCATGGCGCTGCCCAGGACAGTGATAAGCTCTTTGGTGTATGTTCTCAGTTTCGTGTGGATGGGGCTCAGGGCTGGTCTGAATGCCTTGTTGCACCACAGTCTCTCAAACATCTTTTTACTCATAATGGATTGGCTAGTGCAGTGTCCAGTTCCATGGCTATGGTTAAGCCATTCAATTTTACATTTAGCATTATAGTTGGACATTTCATCGAAAATGTGTGCACCCCGTGTACTTCAGCATCTGCCTCCTCTCTCTGAGGCTCGAAATTGCTTTGATCCACCATGGACCGATCTTCCTCTGCCATGTGGTGGTTAGCAGGTTTTGCAGAGCTTGCAGCTCGTCTGCAAGCTTGTTGGAAGTGCCCCATTGTTTCACAGCTCTTGCAAACATACCCTTTGAAGCAACATGAATAGGCTGAATGGAAGCCTCCACAACGTCAACAAGGTGTGAATTGCCTTGCATTCATCCTTTGTTGCGGACTCTGAGGTGATCTGGGTCACCTGAGGCCTGCTGGCAGTTGCAGACTCGTGGTTTCTGCCCTGTACATTTCTGCTCGCAAACACAGATCCAGTTAATTTATGAACATTGCTAGCACTTGTGTGCTGAGAGATTTGTTTGGTGTTATCGTTGATGGACATAAACGCCTGTGCTATCGCAATGGCCTTGCTGAGGGTCGGTGTCTCTACAGTCAAAAGTTTTCGTAGGATGGTCTCGTTGCCAATGCCCAGTATAAAAAAGTCTCTGAGCATTTGCTCCAAGTAGCCATCAAATTCACATTGTCCTGCAAGTCGCCTTAGCTCGGCGACATAGCTTGCCACTTCTTGACCTTCAGATCGCTGGCACGTGTAAAAGCAATACCTCGCCATCAGCATGCTCTCCCTCTGATTAAGATGCTCCCGAACCAGTGTACACAGCTCCTCATACGACTTATCTGTGGGTTTCACCGGAGCCAGAAGATTCTTCATGAGGCTGTAGGTCGGTGCCTCGCAGACCGTGAGGAGGACCACTCTCCTTTTTGCAGCGCTTCCTTCTCCGTCCAGCTCGTTGGCTACAAAGTACTGGTCTAGCCTTTCGACATAGGCTTCCCAGTACTCACCCTCCGAGAACTTCTCCAGGATGCCCACAGTTTGCTGCATCTTTGCCTTGGATTTCTATAGTCGTCGCCAGTTATTGTGTTCCTAACACAAATGAGACTGCACACAGGGAGGTTAAAGTAACAGTGGCCTCAGTCTTTATTAAGACACTCCAGAGTGAGGAACAGGCCTTAGGGGCCGGCTTATATATAGTGCTCCCAAGGGATGCTGCGATCCCTTGGGACTTCAGGGGATGCGCTCCCTGATGGCGGAACATGGGAGCGCATGCTTTACAGATACACAACAGTGATTGTGTTAAATTCCTCTCCTCCTATAGCCCCTTGACTATCCACTGTTGGAATATTGTTATGGAATGCTTTCCTCTATCTTCTGAAATTAATTTTCCGGGATTGGTTTCTACGAAGCCTTATTCTTAATGGGTAGAATGGTTGCAGCTGGACAAGCAATGGGAAGCTGGCTTTGGCTCTATATTGGTAAGCTGTGTTGCCTCAGTTGTATCACCCTGACCTCTGAGCCAGAAGGTCGTGGGTTCAAGTACCCATTCCAGAAACTGGAGCACGTAATCAATGCAGGACTGCTGCACTGGCGGAGTATCCGTCTTTCGGATGAGATGTAAATCCAAGGCACTCGCTGTCTGCCCTCTCGGGTGGATCTAAACCGCCTTGTGACCCCACTCGAAGAAGAGCTGGGGAGTTCTTCTGGTGTCCCGACCCACGCTTATCTCTGGTTAGAATGTGTAACTCGCCACCACAGGAATTGCTTGAGGCAAACAGCTTAGATGCTTTCAAAAGGAAACTAGGCGAGTACATGAGGGAAAAGGGAATAGAAAGATATGCTGAAAGGCTGAGATGAGCTAGATGGAATGGGAGGAGGCGCGTATGCAGTAGTAAATCTTTTGTTAGTATCATCATCGTCATCATAGATGGTCCCTCGAACGAGGATGACTTGCTTCCACACCGAAAGGGATGAGTTCACTGATGTTTCAATGGAGGACCCAAGTTCCAGTCCTGAACTCCAGGGGTGGAAGGTACCTGTGCGTGGATTTTTTTAACCATTGCACATCTGCCACCACACAGGCTTGACAGAGCTAGGCCTTTATCCAGTGGCACGGGTTAACCAGGACGACTGGAGACCTGCTCTGCTGCACGGACCTAGTGCGCACACATATCGCAGTGTGGGCAGGTCTGTACTGCCCCTGGGCCCTCGGCTCTTCTGGGCCCCGTACCCTCATTTGCCACTCCTCCGCCACGATCTCTCGCCGCTCCTCCGCACCAAACATTCGCCGCACGTCCGCCACGATCTCTCGCCGTTCATCTCTTGTCACGCCTCAGTCACGATCTCTCACCGCTCCTCCGCCCCGATCTTCTTTCTCCTCCGCTCTGCCTGGGCCCCGCCGATGTTCCTGCCCACGCTCCAAATGGCGAACTGGGCCTTGGTGACGTCACCCAGTCGCCCACCTCGAAGTTGTTGCATACTTGGAAGGGCTCGTGCTGGAGTTGTAGTGGTATGCCCACACTGTCGTAGGGCCCACGCTCCAGCTCTTTTATCTTCCCGACCTGCGGTGGTGCCCTCTCGCAGGTCGGGGTGGCCCACGATGTTGTAGGGCCTGCTCCAAGACTAATACTATCCCACTGTGGAACGCTAGTTCAATTGTTAGTATACACAGCAGAGGTCAATACCTTTCCGTGTATCATGGCAGTCATTTACAGTTCTGAGTGGTTATTACCCATTCAGTCACTGGACAGAGTAGCTTGTGTCATCTTCTTCTTCACCCAGGTGGGTGTTAGGCTCCCCAGCCACCATTACGTCCACCTGCACAAGCCTGATATCCCTTGTGGATCAGCTATCTCTGTGCTTGAATGTTCGCTAACCCTCTTCTTTTATCCTGATCATATGACTTACAAAGTCCCATTGTGTTTGTCCACACAGTGTTTAGCAATTGTTTTTCAATTGCTTATCAAGCAATTTCCGCATATCTTGAATTCAGTTGCAGCAGACTTTCTTAACTATCCATCATCTTTGTGCAGATATTAGCTTTAGTCAATAACAGGATGCATGCAAAATTAATTCTTGTACAAAAATATTGCTCGGCCAGGAAGTAGCTATTAACCTATTAATTCTTTAAATTGTTACACAACACAGATGAGTTGGGCCGAAAGGCCTGTTCCTGTGCTGTATATATCATGTAACCAATACCACCAAAACAGATTAGCTGATCATTATCTCATTGCTTTTTGTGGGAGCTTGCTGTGCGCAAATTGGCTGCCGCATTTCCTACATTACAACAGTGACGTCACCTCAAAATGTATTTCTAGCTGTGGTGTTTGGGGATATTGTGAGGCTGTGGTAAGCACTGTATAAATGTAGGTTCGTTCTTTCCTTCCAACTGGTTCGACTCCAGCAGGATCATTGTGCACACGTGGGACTTTCTGAGACTTCCTGGAGAGGTGCGTCCTTCCTGAGAGACACTCCATCTCAGGCAGTCAGAAGCTCTGCTTCACCAGAGTGCTCGGTAGTTTGGTTTTGAGACACTTAAGCTGGCCGATCGTAAGAATCATTAAATCACACAGCACAGAAGGAGGCCATTCGGTCCATCGTGCCTGTGCCGGCTCTTTGACGGAGCGATTCAATTAGTCCCACTCCCCCCTGCTCTTCCCCCATAGCCCTGCAAATTTTTCCTTTTGAAGTATTTAATCCCATTTCCTTTTCAAAGTTATTATTGAATCTGCTTCCACCCCCCTTTCAGGCAGTGCGTTCCAGATCACAACAACTCGCTGTTAAATTCTCCTCATCTCCCACCTCGATCTTTCGGCAATGATTTTAAATCTGTATGCTCTGGTTACCAACCCTCCTGCCAATGGAAATAATTTCTCCCCATCTACTTTATCAAAAAAAAACTCTATTAAATCTCCCCTTAACTTCCTCTGCGAGGCAGGAGTGGAGACGGGCGATGTTACAGAGGTGGAAAAACCCTGTCTTAGTTATGCTCTGAATATATCCCCTATAACAACTGCATTCCTACACTTTCTGATGCTCCCCCGTGGAGGCAAACCTCCCACAATGCTGTCTGTGGGTTTGATTGTGACAGCACTACCCTGAGGTATCACCTCGCTGGTATTCAACACTGACTACCTGCTTGAGAGTGCTACATGCCCAGAGGATTCTTACACTGCCTGCCTGGTATCATTCTGGCAAATCTCCTCTGCACTTCCCCAAGGCCTTGACATCCTTCCTGAAATGTGGTGCCCAGAATTGGACACAATACTCCAGCTGGGGCCTAACCAGTGATTTTTTATCCTTGCTTTTGTATTCTATGCCTCTATTTATGAAGCTTTGGGTTTCTGCGTGCGTCAGATGTCCAGTGAACCAAAGAAAAAGGGTTGGTGGGCTATTTAACTGTGGAGTTCATCACGGCCCAGACAGACCGTGTCCTTATTAAGTGTTCATGCATAGGCACCTTCCCACGATCACTGAATGGGGAACAGGAGTGAGAACCCTGGTTTATTTATTTAACTTCTCTCAGCAAAACACACAGAATCCTATAGTATCACTTGGATCAATGAATCCT
Source organism: Pristiophorus japonicus (assembly GCF_044704955.1). NCBI lineage: Eukaryota > Metazoa > Chordata > Chondrichthyes > Pristiophoridae > Pristiophorus > Pristiophorus japonicus. The sequence goes on from NC_091995.1 coordinate 75,300,003, forward strand.
CCACACACTGGCAACTTCTTGCACACAGAATTACACAGAATAGATGGCACAGAAACAGGGCATTCGGCCCAACCAGTCCATGCCAGCGTTTATGCTCCACTCGAGCCTTTGCAAGATTTTTTTTGTGGTGGGGGTGACTTATAACCAGGTCTTATTTTTTTATTGAACAAACTTCCATCACTAGAATGATACCAGGACTGAGAGGGTATAACGATCAGGAAAGACTGAACAGGCTGGGTCTCTTTTATAAGATGGCCACCAATAAATCCAATGGGGAATTCAGGAGAAACCTCTTCACCCAGAGAGTGGTAAGCATGTGGAACTGGCTCCCACAGGGAGTGGTTGAGGGGAATAGTATCGATGCATTTAAGGGGAAGCTGGATAAACACATGAGGGAGAAAGGAATAGAAGGATATGTTGATAGGGTGAGATGAATTTGGGTGGGAGGCAGCTCATGTGGAGCATAAACCAGTTGGGCCGAACGGCCATTTTCTGTGCGGTAAATTCTGTGTGATTCTGTGAAAGTGTCACTCAACTCTTTCCATCTTCAATTTCTTTCACAGAGTGTAAAGAAATCCCGGATGAAGATGATGTTTTCTGGCCGATGGAAGGAGATTGCGATTCCAACCTGGCCCTGGGCTCCGACCAGCTGGATTCGGCGTGTCCCCGAGGGGGCGCGCACCATCAACAGGGGGCCAGCCGTGTCACAGACAGTCGCAGCCCACGGCGGCACTTTGTTCCTCCCCACAGGCAACAACAAAGACACGTGGACGCTGGCAGAGAGTTCTATCGGACTGGCAGTCTGGAATTCACAGAGCGGGCGCTCAAGGAAGGCAGCCCCTGCAAGTTCTGGTCCCAGCCAGGGTCAATGGATGAAAGCTCAGGGAAGTCTGATTGCGAAGGGCCCTACACTTCCAGCAGTGACACTGTCCGACACATCCAACGGCCCGAACGCAGTTTGGTCGAGTGGATCAAGAGCTCACAGGACACCTAAGCATCCCGCTACCTTAAAGCTGGACTAACCAGTTCAGATGTAAAATATCTCAGCTCTGATTAAAGCATCTCTGAGGTGTTTTTAAACAGAGTCGATAGGGGTCACTTGGGTGTTGCGGTGAGTTCGATACTGTCCTGTGTTCCCCGAGACCCACAGCCCGGTCCAGGCAGAAGGGGTTAACTCTCCTCTGCCTGCTGCTGGTGGTCCCATTCCAGTGTCACGGGGACGCATCAGACCCTACCCCTCACCCTAATTCCGTCCCAGTTGCCCTCCCAATGATTGAAGGCTCAGGTCGGCTGGTGTGGGAAACACAGAAACATAGAAAATAGGACCATTCGGCCCTTTGAGGCTGCACCGCCATTCAATATGATCATGGCTGATCCTCTATCTCAACACCATATTCCCTCTTTTTCACTCTCTTCGCTAGTTGGGAACTGAGGCGTATTTGTGGGATGGACCAGAGGGAGCTTTGTTCTGCATCGAGCCAAGAGGATGTGATCAAGGTATTGGGAGTGGCGGACCCCAGCAGAGCCGTATAATCAGTGTTGTGATGAGCACAGTCCTGCCGGCAGTTTGCTGCATCAATTATTTACCAAATCCCAGCACCTTTTATAGTGGCGAGTTTCTCCTTTAATATCATAGAATCATAAAAGAATACAGCGCAGAAGGAAGCCCTTCGGCCCATCGTGCCTGTGCCGGCTCTCTCAAAGACCTATCCAATTAGTCCCACTCCCCCTGCTCTTTCCCCACAGCCCTACAATTTTTTTTCTTTTCAAGTATTTATCAAATTCCCTTTTGAAAGTTCCTATTGAATCTGCTTCCACTGCCCTTTCAGGTAGCGTGTTCCAGATCACAACAACTCGCTGCGTAAAAAACGTTCTATCTCCTCTCTGCTTCTTTTGCCAAAGACCTCAATATTGGATAGCGGGGTTTGGAGCCTACTGACCCCCAAACCCTGGCAATTTGACCGCCAAAGCCCAGGCAACTCAACCCTGTGTGTGCTTTCAATGTTGTGGGTCTGGAGGTTTGGAAAGGGTTAGCATGGTGGATCAATCAGAGAGCCAATTGGTGTCAGCAACAACCACATCTTACATTTATATAGCACCTTTAGCGTAGTAAAACGCCCCAAAGCGCTTCACGGGAGTGTAATCAGACAGAATTTGATACCGAGCCACCATAGGAGATATTATGACAGGTGACCAAAACTTGAGAGATATGCAAATTGTGGAAGAAAACGATCTATGTAGTATGGTAAAGGGAAGGGTTAAAATCACTCTTGCTGATATTGTAGAAATAATGGAGCTAGAGAAAACACCCAAACTTCTTTGTCTTAAGAAAACAAAAACTGATTATCTGTTCCCTGCATGAGTCTCCTAAAACTGATTATCGACACAGACAGGGAGAAACTATGCAAGAACAGATAATGTGTACCTTCCGGGATGACCTTTGTATTCTCGGAGTAATATGATTAATGTTAATGTGTGGAATTTGAAGATAAAACTCCTCTTTTTACTGTATAAATATAGCGCGGGTTTTCCTGTAAAAGTCAGAGTTCTGCCTTAGTATGGACTAAGCGGGCTCTCCGAGATATCTCGTTAGAAATAAACTTTCTCTCGAAGCACAGCTCTGAAAGTCTCCGCTGAGTTAATTTAAGCTAAAATTTCCTCGACAGATTCTGGCGTAGTCAGGCAGGATCTCTAAAAACGAGATCCAAAAGAACCAAATTTAACTTTGAAAAGAGAAAAGAGGAATTTTAAGGACCTTCCTAGCTGAAAGGGGGAAGGTACCAAGGCCGTCCTAGCTAAAAGGGGGACGAGCCACCAAGATCCCTTGAAGGGTGAGGCATTTAAGGTAGCTACCACAAAGAAGCTAAAATAACAAGAAAGCAATAAGGAGACCCCGAGCTGAGCGGAAAAGAGAACACCGGTGAGCGCTTTGTAAAATATTACTGTATATTTTGTAGGAGTGTCCTTAATTCTCATTTCAGAAAAATCGCGAGACGTCGCACCCGGAAGAATGGGAAACAGCTCTAGTCGAGCAGGGCGCTCGCGCCCAGCTCCTAGAAAAGGAAAGAAAGACGACCCCTTGACCAAAGGAATGAAATTACATTCTAAAAACGAAAAGAGAATCCGTAAGGTAGTAAAGCAACGAGAGAAGGCAGGAGATCCCATTGTGCCGCCCAGCTCGCCGGCGGACACTGTAATTAAAGAAACAGGAGATGACCGATACGCGGTAACGTTTAGTAGCGATTTGTACGGTTGGTCTGATGGGGATTGGCCATATGGAGGAAGTTTTAAACTATCTTTAATTGAGGAATGGAGAAAAACAACCAAAGAAGGAGGGGGAGACCCTACTTGGGACAAGGATTACATGGAAAATTGTTTTAATAAATGGATTGAGGTTGCTAAGAGACATCAGCCTCCGAAAAATAAAAATTCGGAGAATAAATCAGGAGGAAAAGAAAAGGGGGAAAATGAAAAACCTCCCTCTTATAGCCCTCCAAACCTCCCTATCCCCTCAGCACCCACCGTGGGACTTTATCCTCGTATAGAACCCCCAAAGCGAAATAGCTGGCAGGAAATTATAGAAATGGTTATTGCCCATAGAGATCAAGCCCGGAGAGAACTAGCTGTCCTCCCGGCCCCACCACCTAATGGAGGAGCCGATGGAGGAAACCTGGAGGTATTAGGAGCAGGGGCTGAAGCAGCAGAGGGAGGGGAAGTCAATCAGAGATCTGGGATGAGTTCTCGACTAAGGTCGCAAACAACCCCAGCCCAGGCAGAAGCCGACTCTACCCTCCTCCTCCAAAATCCCAGGGTAATGATAGGAACCACAGCGGTTTTAAAACCCTGGTCCCCGGGAGAGGCCAGAGATATGATCTCTGCCGCCCCAAACCCGGTAAAGAAACCTATAGCATTTCACAACTGGCTTGAGCAGACATGTACGATTTACAATCCGCTACTGGGGGATATTAAATTATTATTACAAGCAGCCTACGGATCCTCCTGGCAGGGAGTAAAAGATATGTTCTCTATCCCGCCAGGAGAAAGGGGGGCTTGGAGAGTTGATGATACCTTGCTGGACAACGGCAATGAGTCATTAACTCACTAGCTGCAACATAGGGGAAAAAATGCAATTCTGCAGGGAGCTAAAAAACATGGGGACATTGGGGAAGTCACCCGCTGTCTGCAGAAAGCGGAAGAATCAATGATAGATTTCGCAGGCAGGTGGAAAAATAGCTGGGACGAGCATGCAGGAATACCCTTGGATCAAAACGAACTTTTAGCAGTGCAGACCTTGTTGAATTGTATGTTACCACAGCATGCCAGAACGTACAAGATCAAGGTCTTGGACTGGCAAGGAAAAAACTGGAAGGAAACAATTACAGTACTGGCAAACATGGACAGGGAGGGACTATTTACCTACAAAGATAACAAAGCCAAAACAGCAGGACAATACTATCAGCAGAAAGGAAGAGGACAAGCACAGAATAGAGGAGGGTTTGGGGGAAGGAGGGGAGGAGGAAGAGGACAGTGGTCCCAGCGAGATCGCTCGCAAGATGAGTGTAGACATTGCGGAAGGAAGGGGCACTGGGCTCGAGATTGTAGGTGCCCACCTAAACAGTTTGGAGGGTTACAGGGGAATTTCCCCGAACCTACACCTCCACTGGCCCCTCAATTTTCCTTTTCTAACCCCAACCCGCACCAATCAGCATAGGGATGCCCCGGAGGTGTAGTGGTACAAGCGGCAACCCTCCGCTTATCTACAGACATAGAAGAGAATCCTTTGGCAGTAATAAAAGTGGGAAACACTTATGTAAAGTTTCTGGTGGATACCGGTGCTACTATGTCTTCTGTACCACCCTCTGTGGGATTACCTGTAAGCAACACCACCGTCTTGAGCATGGGGGTGGCCGGTATCCCCCTGAAAGAATTTTTGTCCGAACCTACTAAATTGACAATTGAAGGACAACAAGTAGATAATGAGACTTTGATAGTCTCTAAAACAGCCCCTCTCCCTTTATTAGGAAGACAGACTTTGTGCAAACTAGGAGCCACAATATATTGCACAAAGGAAGGGATGTTCATGGAGCTCCCTCCAAATAAAATCCATCAGTTCTTTGATGGGATTAAAAGGGAGGAGGGGGAAGATAACAAAGAAAAGGCTGCCCTCTATTGTTGGCAATTGAGTGGCAACTTCAATTCCCCCCTGATACAGGATATTGTAAAAAACTTAAAAGCTAAATTTGACTCTAATGCGGACGAACTGATGTATATCATCTTAACAAGCTTTGAGGCAGTTCAGCTTCACTGCACAGCCTGGTACACTCGACAAAAAGCTGAAACTTACCATTGCTTAATACAGCCCTTTCTAGATAAAGAAGAGATAATAGAAGCTACACCCCGCATTTATTTCGGACCAGAAGGATTAGGGGTAGCCATGGATTTGACACCCTTACAGCAGAAGCGGTTTAAAGAAGAGAACTCTACACCCCATCTGACATTGGCTGTAAAACCGCCGGCGAAACCCAAAGATATGGGTCCGATGATTGTAGAAATAGAAAAGGAGAAGCAGCATCAAGGCTATAGACCTTGGGCAGTAATAGAATTACAGAATGTCCAGATAGACTTTATCACCCGCACCAGGGGGATTCTCCAGTGGAAAGCTAAAAGTCATGCCTCCACCTTTAAAAAACAGCAACCCCCTGGACAACCAAGCCCTAAGCTGCCAATGGCATTGAATCAAGTGTCTTCTGAACTTTGGGCAAAACATAAGAATCATGTTGGGAAGGTACATTCTGCAGCACCCCACCGGGTACGACTGATAAATAACGCCGTGTTACCAAGCATTAAGCAGTACAGACTGCCTCCAGAGGCAGAAGATGGGATAGAGCCAGTCATTTCTGCATTGTTGGAACAAGAAGTTCTAGAAAAGACACAGAGCCCGTGTAACACTCCGATACTGCCCATACCAAAGGTTAATAGGCCGAATGAGTGGAGATTTGTGCAAGATCTAAGAGCTATTAATAAGATAGTAGTCCCTATCACCCCTGTGGTACCGGACACCAACATTGTGCTATCTGCCATCCCACCAACAGCAACTGTCTTTACTGTGATAGATCTGTGCTCAGCCTTTTTCTCCATCCCAGTAAATCAAGAGAGTCAGTATCTGTTTGCTTTCACCTACAAGAAACAGCAGTACACATGGACCCAGTTGCCCCAAGGATACACCGAAAGCCCCGCAGTATATGCAGCAGCAGTAAAAAGAGACCTAGAAGACTGTTTATTATCAGACCAGTCTGTACTGTTACAATATGCGGACGATTTGCTTGTGGCTTCCAGCCACGGATACAGATGCATGCAAGATTCCCTGAAATTATTACAACACCTATGTGAAAGAGGGCACCGAGTATCATTACAAAAGCTACAATTTTGCCAGACTCAAGTCCAGTACCTGGGTTTCCACATATCTCAAGGGCAGAGGCAGCTAGGACCCGAAAGAATTCAGACTATTCAGAGTATCCCCATACCAAAGACAAAAAAGGATATTTTGTCTTTTTTGGGGATGGTGGGGTACTGCAGACAGTGGATCCCTGATTATCGAGAATGGGATGCGGTCCTAAGATCAGCTGCCCTAAATGATGCCCCACCCAAGGTAGAGTGGACCCCAGAGAGGGAGGAGGCGTTTGAGCAGTTAAAGAAAGCTATCACTAACGCTCCGGCATTGGGACTTCCGAACTATTCTAAACCCTTTCAGATGTATGTGAATGAGAAAGAAGGGTTTGCAACGGCAGTATTAACCCAAGAACATGGTGGGGGAAATAGACCAGTCGCCTATTATTCGGTTTTACTTCCTCCAGTAGTGAGGGGAATGCCAGCATGTCTACGCGCTGTAGCCGCTACTGCGGTCATGGTGGAGAAGTCAGTACCTATTGTTTTGGACTATCCGTGTACTGTCGTTACAGCTCATGCAGTGCTATTACTATTGAACTCCGCCGCCACCCAGCATTTCACAGCATCTAGAAGAACAGGTTATGAAGTACTGCTGCTATCACACTCTAACTACACCTTTCAACGCGCGCCGATAGTAAACCCCGCCACTTTTGTTCCCACCAGAGAAATAGAGGATCCAGACCAGCACGACTGTCTGTTAACAGTGGAATTAGCCACCTTGCCGAGACCAGATTTGCTCACAGAGCCCATGGACAATCCTGATCTCATTCTCTATACGGATGGGTCATCGTACAGACCATCAGATAATTTGCTTTTGTCAGGCTATGCAATTGTAAACCCCCATGAAACTGTTGAAGCATTTGCCCTGCCTCCCGGAACCTCGGCTCAGGCTGCTGAATTATTTGCCCTCACCAGAGCTTGAATAATAGGAAAAGATCAAACTGCCAATATCTATACTGATTCTAGATATGCATTCGGTGTGGTCCATGATTTTGGACAACTATGGAAAAACAGAGGCTTTATCACCTCTGGTGGAAAGCATATTAAGCACTCTCAATTGGTGCTTAATCTATTAGACGCCATTCAGTTGCCAAATAAGGTAGCCGTTATCAAATGTGCAGCACACACAATCGGTGAGGATGAAGTGTCAGTGGGAAATAGGAGGGCTGATGAAGCAGCCAAACAGGCCGCTTCGGCACAGACAGACTGCCTTCAAGCAGTCTCAGTCTCCCTTCCACAGACACTTGACGTCCAACTACTTAAAACAGCCCAACAACAAGTTACTATGCAAGAAAGAAGGACTTCGGAAAACCAGGGTTGCTTTCTAAAAAATGACATTTGGTATCACCCTGATGGGCGAACTGTTTGCCCTAGATCTCTATTCTTGCCCCTGTCTCGCCTAGCACACGGTCAGGCTCACATGGGCAAAGGAGGGATGATACATGCTATTAATGCACAGTGGTATGCACCAGGAATAACAGTGGTAATTGAAAAAGTTGCTAGAACATGCCAAATTTGTCAACAAAATAACAGAGGTAAAACACCTGCTGAATATGATCATCTACCCCAACCAAGTATGCCCTTTGAAAATTTGCAAATTGATTTTGTCCACATGCCTCCAGTATCAGGTTTTAAGTACCTATTAGTCATAGTAGACATGTTCACAAGGTGGGTAGAAGCGTACGCCACTAGGAGAGACGATGCCCAAACAGTAGTAAAGATTCTATTTAAAGAAATAGTACCAAGATATGGGATACCTATGGGAATCAACAGTGACAGGGGAACACACTTCACCGGAAAAATAGTGCAAAATCTTGCAGAAGCATTAAGTTTCCAGTGGAAGTTACATATACCATATCAACCTCAGTCTTCAGGAATAGTAGAGAGAGTAAATGGGATAACAAAATCTACCCTTATCAAGGTATGTAAGGAGACAGGATTAAAATGGCCAGACGCCCTACCGTTGGTACTATATACATTAAGAAACCAGAAAAACCGAAACACTGGTTTGACACCGCATGAAGCCTTATTGGGAAGGCCAATGCCTACCGGAGTAAAACCACCACTGGTAGCGGAAAAGGTAGCATTAATTTGGAATGATGAAAAATCACTAAAGTATGCTCAGGCCATGTGTGAAATAGCAAGAAGTCTGCATGACCAGATAAAGCAGACACAGGTGCCCCTGTCGGAAGGAAATATGCACCCTTTCAAGCCAGGAGACCAAGTGTTAGTGAAAACATTAAACAAAGAATCTTTTTCTCCTAGGTGGAAAGGACCGTATCAGATAATTCTCACGACGAGAACCGCATTGAAATTGGAAAAGCATCCAAACTGGGTGCATGCAACCCGTTGTAAATATTACTTCCCCAACGAATCACAGCCAAAAGAAGAGACATAGAACTAGGACGTGCTACGGTTACCTACCCGAGAAGACGGCCATCTTCTCACCAAAGAACTGTACTGACCCCTCTTTTGTGACCCTTCGCAAGGGTACATTGAACCTAAAATAAGACACCCAGAGTTCAGGCCGAATGTCAGAACTTGCTTGTATACCAATTTGGGCCTTTATTATTTGGATCACTGTTACCCTCGTGCTTGCGTGCTGTTATTTTAACGAATTAATACAGGAGTGTTATAGAAACAGAGAAAAAAGGGAAGATGAGGCGGGACTCTTGGAAAAGCTGTAAGCAGACATTGGGCATTCTGATCATTTTAGCAGTAGGAAGAGTCAGACAGGAAGAAGGAAAAGAATGGAAGGGAGATATGGAGTGGGAAAGAAGTGATAGGTCAGAACGGCAAGATAACTTTGTGTGCCCGGAAGGAAAAAATTGTAAAATAGGGAACTTCACAGTAATGTGCAAAGCTTGTGGAGTGGGGATAGATCCACGAACAGGAGAAGTGAAAATAAACAGTGAGGAGGGATTCAACATAACCCTAAACTGGAAGGTACATATGGCCTGCCTAACAAGCAAGGACCAAGGTGAGGACCAAGAAACCAATGGCACATTCTGTGGACCAGAAGAAGATTGCTACTTTGAAATAGGAAACAGAGAATGGGTAAAATGTATGAACCTCACGAAAATACTAAATGGAGTAACTTATATTAAACAATGGACCCATAATAAAATTAAACATTCCCCCCGAGATCTGGGACATTTGAAACAAATATTGACCACCTGTATCCCAGTGGTAAGGTCCCCGGGGGTAGTTAATTTAACAATACAAATTAAATATCCCCCGAAGAAAGAGGATGGCTGCAATATAACAAGTGTTGAAGTCTCTCTGAAAAGGCCCCGGAGAAGGAGACGGGATGTGTTGGGGACTTTGTTAGGTGGAGTAGGAGCTGGGATGGGAGCATTAAACTCCATGGATACCGAGATCCTACAAAACAAAATCCAGGTCGTCGGAGGACTAGTGGGGAAAGGCATAAAAATAAGGAATGCCTGGGATGAAGGATTACAGCAATTGCAGGTATCAGGTTATATCACAGACGAAATGACCTGGGGGCAGAATGAAAAGATAGAGAAGGAAATAGAAAACCTAATGAAGGAACAAAAGGAAGTAAATAAGTACACCCATTGCATGTTCAGGGAGATGATCAGACAGTTACTGAGAGCCGAGCTAGAAAGGAAAGTACTATCCTTCCATGCTAACACATGGGAGAGATTACTGGAAATCAATCAGAAAGATAAACTTCTAAATTTAACCATTAAACCCCAAGAAAAATATACTGGTTGCGATTTAAAAGGATGTAACATCACTATGGAAATAGTAAATAAGACAAAAGGAGAAATATGGTGTCAGTTCCAAGTAATACCCCAGTTGTTCGGACGAAACTTCTGGTACCCAGAATTTAAAGGAGACTGGGTTGATGAAAAGAATCTAACACATCACGACAGGGGATGTGCTAGGTGGCCGTTCGTAATGGTGTGTCCCTATCAGACTGCCATACACGAACCATGCTCTCTACAGCACCCCACTGGAATATGTAGATGGGAACTAAAACCAACCAATGACACCGATATTTCTGAAGTAGGACAGAATGAGGTCTGCCTGACGGGAAATAGACCTGTCTACCTGGACGGAATTCTGTATAAACCCCCCATTAATACATGTGTGAGAGAAGTCTACACCCTGTATGATCCAGAAGAAAGAAGAACTTATACTTTTGGGCAGTGGCAGAATGTAGTAAAATATCTGCCTGTGCACAAAATTGATCCTTTACCCCCTGTAATTAATTTGACCCGATTGCACAATTTGATAAAAAATGACAAACAAATAGAGGAGGCTCTGTCCAAAAGGGGCCGAGACATCCACCAGTTCAAAATAGAAATGAATTACAAGAAGGGACAACTAGTAAGAATCGCGAATGCAGTCACCTCCCTGACAGTACACCACTGGTGGGATGTGTTTTCCGGATGGTCCCCCAAAGCTTCAGCAGTACTGAAGCTTGCTATACACCCCATAGTAATCGTAGGTGTGGTTATGCTTATATTGAGCAGTGCAAGAAAGATAGTGCAGGGGTCCCCTGTGGTCATCCCCCTGCAAAACAGATACACTGCTTTGAGTGCTGTTGGGGAGGATGACTCATCAGGGGAGGGCAGCAGCAGCCAAGTTCATGGCACCGTAGGTGACTCTGCTGCAAAGGAGGGCAGGAAAAAGATTGGGAGCGCGATAGTGATAGGGGATTCGATGGTGAGGGGAATAGATAGGCGTTTCTGCGGACGCAACCGAGACTCCAGGATGGTATGTTGCCTCCCTGGTGCAAGGGTCAAGGATGTCTCGGAGCGGGTGCAGGACATTCTGAAATGGGAGGGAGAACAGCCAGTTGTCGTGGTGCACATTGGTACCAACGACATAGGTAAAAAAAGGGATGAGGTCCTACGAAAAGAATTTAAGGAGCTAGGAGCTAAATTAAAAAGTAGGACCTCAAAAGTAGTAATCTCGGGATTGCTACCAGTGCCACGTGCTAGTCAGAGTAGGAATTGCAGGATAGCGCAGATGAATACATGGCTTGAGCAGTGGTGCAGCAGGGAGGGATTCTATTCTTGGGGCATTGGAACCGGTTCTGGGGGAGGTGGGACCAGTACAAACCGGACAGTCTGCACCTGGGCAGGACCAGAACCAATGTCCTAGGGGGAGTGTTTGCTAGACAAAAATGAGGCAAAAGCAAAAGACAGAAAGGAGATGAGGAAAAGTGGAGGGCAGAGAAACCCAAGGCAAAGAACAAAAAGGGCCACTGTACAGCAAAATTCTAAAAGGACAAAGGGTGTTAAAAAAGCAAGCCTGAAGGCTTTGTGTCTTAATGCAAGGAGTATCCGCAATAAGGTGGATGAATTAACTGTGCAAATAGATGTTAACAAATATGATGTGATTGGGATTACGGAGACGTGGCTCCAGGATGATCAGGGCTGGGAACTCAACATCCAGGGGTATTCAACATTCAGGAAGGATAGAATAAAAGGAAAAGGAGGTGGGGTAGCATTGCTGGTTAAAGAGGAGATTACTGCAATAGTTAGGAAAGACATTAGCTTGGATGATGTGGAATCTATATGGGTAGAGCTGCAGAACACTAAAGGGCAAAAATCGTTAGTGGGAGTTGTGTACAGACCTCCAAACAGTAGTAGTGATGTTGGGGAGGGCATCAAACAGGAAATTAGGAGTGCATGCAATAAAGGTGCAGCAGTTATAATGGGTGACTTTAATATGCACATAGATTGGGCTAGCCAAACTGGAAGCAATACGGTGGAGGAGGATTTCCTGGAGTGCATAACGGATGGTTTTCTAGACCAATATGTCAAGGAACCAACTAGGGGGGAGGCCATCTTAGACTGGGTGTTGTGTAATGAGAGAGGATTAATTAGCAATCTCATTGTGCGAGGCCCCTTGGGGAAGAGTGACCATAATATGGTGGAATTCTGCATTAGGATGGAGAATGAAACAGTTAATTCAGAGACCATGGTCCAGAACTTAAAGAAGGGTAACTTTGAAGGTATGAGGCATGAATTGGCTAAGATAGATTGGCTAATGATACTTAAGGGGTTGACTGTGGATGGGCAATGGCAGACATTTAGAGACCGCATGGATGAATTACAACAATTGTACATTCCTGTCTGGCGTAAAAATAAAAAAGGGAAGGTGGCTCAACCGTGGCTATCTAGGGAAATCAGGGATAGTATTAAAGCCAAGGAAATGTCATACAAATTGGCCAGAAATAGCAGCGAACCTGGGGACTGGGAGAAATTTAGAACTCAGCAGAGGAGGACAAAGGGTTTGATTAGGGCAGGGAAAATGGAGTACGAGAAGAAGCTTGCAGGGAACATTAAGGCGGATTGCAAAAGTTTCTATAGGTATGTAAAGAGAAAAAGGTTAGTAAAGACAAACGTAGGTCCCCTGCAGTCAGAATCAGGGGAAGTCATAACGGGGAACAAAGAAATGGCAGACTAATTGAACAAGTACTTTGGTTCAGTATTCACTAAGGAGGACACAAACAACCTTCCGGATATAAAAGGGGTCAGAGGGTCTAGTAAGGAGGAGGAACTGAGGGAAATCTTTATTAGTCGGGAAATTGTGTTGGGGAAATTGATGGGATTGAAGGCCGATAAATCCCCAGGGCCTGATGGACTGCATCCCAGAGTACTTAAGGAGGTGGCCTTGGAAATAGCGGATGCATTGACAGTCATTTTCCAACATTCCATTGACTCTGGATCAGTTCCTATCGAGTGGAGGGTAGCCAATGTAACCCCACTTTTTAAAAAATGAGGGAGAGAGAAAGCAGGGAATTATAGACCGGTCAGCCTGACCTCAGTAGTGGGTAAAATGATGGAATCAATTATTAAGGATGTCATAGCAGCGCATTTGAAAAATGGTGACATGATAGGTCCAAGTCAGCATGGATTTGTGAAAGGGAGATCATGCTTGACAAATCTTCTGGAATTTTTTGAGGATGTTTCCAATAAAATGGACAAGGGAGTACCAGTTGATGTGGTATATTTGGACTTTCAGAAGGCTTTCGACAAGGTCCCACACAGGAGATTAATGTGCAAAGTTAAAGCACATGGGATTTGAGGTAGTGTGCTGACGTGGATTGAGAACTGGTTGTCAGACAGGAAGCAAAGAGTAGGAGTAAATGGGTACTTTTCAGAATGGCAGGCAGTGACTAGTGGGGTACCGCAGGATTCTGTGCTGGGGCCCCAGCTGTTTACATTGTACATTAATGATTTAGACGAGGGGATTAAATGTAGTATCTCCAAATTTGCGGATGACACTAAGTTGGGTGGCAGTGTGAGCTGCGAGGAGGATGCTATGAGGCTGCAGAGTGACTTGGATAGGTTAGGTGAGTGGGCAAATGCGTGGCAGATGAAGTATAATGTGGATAAATGTGAGGTTATCCACTTTGGTGGTAAAAACAGAGAGACAGACTATTATCTGAATGGTGACAGATTAGGAAAAGGGAAGGTGCAACGAGACCTGGGTGTCATGGTACATCAGTCATTGAAGGTTGGCATGCAGGTACAGCAGGCGGTTAAGAAAGCAAATGGCATGTTGGCCTTCATAGCGAGGGGATTTGAGTACAGGGGCAGGGAGGTGTTGCTACAGTTGTACAGGGCCTTGGTGAGGCCATACCTGGAGTATTGTGTACAGTTTTGGTCTCCTAACTTGAGGAAGGACATTCTTGCTATTGAGGGAGTGCAGCAAAGATTCACCAGACTGATTCCCGGGATGGTGGGACTGACCTATCAAGAAAGACTGGATCAACTGGGCTTGTATTCACTGGAGTTCAGAAGAGTGAGAGGGGACCTCATAGAAACGTTTAAAATTCTGACGGGTTTGGACAGGCTGGATGCAGGAAGAATGTTCCCAATGTTGGGGAAGTCCAGAACCAGGGGTCACAGTCTAAGGATAAGGGGTAAGCCATTTAGGACCGAGATGAGGAGAAACTTCTTCACCCAGAGAGTGGTGAACCTGTGGAATTCTCTACCACAGAAAGTAGTTGAGGCCAATTCACTAAATATATTCAAAAGGGAGTTAGATGAAGTCCTTACTACTCGGGGGATCAAGGGGTATGGCGTGAAAGCAGGAAGGGGGTACTGAAGTTTCATGTTCAGCCATGAACTCATTGAATGGCGGTGCAGGCTAGAAGGGCTGAATGGCCTGCTCCTGCACCTATTTTCTATGTTTCTATGTTTCTATTACTAATAATCATGTGTGGGATGTGGATAAAAGTAAAAAGGCTAATTAACCAGGTAATGGGCCTAGTATCCCAAGTAGAAGGGAAAAGTATGTTTGTGAAAGGAAGGTTAAGCCGCATAGAAGAAAAATGAGATGAATATGACGAAGAAGAATGCCTCAAGATGTGACCCTACCCCGAAGGATATGAAACCCCTTTTCAATAAAAAAAAGAAACTGTGTTGATCAGTTATAAAGATCAACAAGGAGGGAGTTGTGGAAGAAAACAATCTATGTAGTATGGTAAAGGGAAGGGTTAAAATCACTTCTTGCTGATATTGTAGAAATAATGGAGCTAGAGAAAACACCCAAACTTCTTTGTCTTAAGAAAACAAAAACTGATTATCTGTTCCCTGCATGAGTCTCCTAAAACTGATTATCGACACAGACAGGGAGAAACTATGCAAGAACAGATAATGTGTGCCTTCCGGGATGACCTTTGTATTCTTGGAGTAATATGATTAATGTTAATGTGTGGAATTTGAAGATAAAACTCCTCTTTTTACTGTATAAATATAGCGCGGGTTTTCCTGTAAAAGTCAGAGTTCTGCCTTAGTATGGACTAAGCGGGCTCTCCGAGATATCTCGTTAGAAATAAACTTTCTCTCGAAGCACGGCTCTGAAAGTCTCCGCTGAGTTAATTTAACCAAAATTTCCTCGACACAAATGAATGGAAACATGGTTCTAAACATTATACACGGTCCCAGGTTCCGTAATTCAGCTCATCTGCGATGTATCATCACCTGACGTTGGATATGACTTTTCCCCACTCCATGCACCGTTCCCCATCACAATCGCACCTGCCCAATCCCAGCCCTCGGCTAATGCTGCTGTGCAACGAGTGGCCCAGGGACCCTCTCACCCCCACCGATCTTTCTCATCCCTGGACACCCCTCGCAGACAGCCAAGTGAGGGGTGCACCATGACTTTGTACACGTATGTGGAGCTGTGTACAGGTATGTGGGGCCGTATACAGGTATGTCAGGATATGTACAGGTGTGTCGGGATGTGTACAGGTGTGCCGGGACATGTACAGGTGTGCCGGGCGTGTACAGGTATGTGGGGCCGTATACAGATGTGTCCCGCCATATACAGTTATGTCAGTCATGTACATGTATCTCGGGACATTACAGGTATGTTGGGACGTGTACAGGTGTGTCGGGCCCTGTACAGGTGTGTCGGAACGTGTACAAGTTGAAATCCCACCGCAGTTAAATAAATGCAGAGTGTCATCAAGCCGTGACTCACTGATTCCAAGCTGGGTCGTTCGGACAGGATACCCTGGGATTGATCTGGACTAAAATATTCACGGTGGGCTTGCCTGCCCCTACTGTGCCCACCACTGAGAACTGCCACAAGGGAGGCAATAGGAAAATGCATGGGTGAGCAGCTCTTAAAGGGCTGCTGCAGACCTTTAATGAGATGTGCCTGTTCCATTTTTGGATATTTCTCTTGGGTTCAGCACCTCAGACAACTCCCCTGGGCAAGTCTTCCTTCCCTGCGACACTGCCCAATAGCTCAGTAATTTGTAGCGACTTCAGGGATTGTTCTGAAAACTCTCACTAGTGTGATTTAGTAACTGGTTAAAGCGTGTGTTCTCCTGTGATCGTCACAAGGCAGCGGAATAAGAAAGAAAGACTTGCACCTATATGGCACCTATCACAACCTCAGGACGTCTCAAAGAGCTTTGCAGCCAATTAAGTACTTTTTTGAAGTGTTGTCACTGTTGTATTGCAGGAAACACGGCAGCCAATTTGCTCACAGCAAAATCCCACAATTTGATAAATGACTAGCTCATCTGTTGGTTGAGGGATAAATATCTGCTCTTCTTTGAAATAGTGCCATAGAAAGGCAAACATGGCCTCGGTTTAACATTTCACCTGAAAGACAGTGCAGCACTCCCTCAATGTCAGCCTAGATTTCTGTGCTCAAGTCCCTGGAGCGGGGCTTGCACCTACAACCTTCTGACACGGAGGCAAGAGCAGGGTTGCAGCTTAGCTTATAAAATGCCCAACAGATTTATTACCCAGTAACTAGAGAAGCAATGACACATTATAGATTGACAATAGCTACAAGTTTATCTGTAAATATTTGCAGGGCTATGGGGAAAGAGCGGGAGAGTGGGACTAATTGGACAGTTCTTTCAGAGAGTCGGCACAGACACGATGGGCCAAATAGCCTCCTTCTGTGCTGTACGATGCTACAATTCTTGGAAGAGAAGTTGCTTCGTAAACTGGAGCAGACAATAGAGTCTCTAAATCTGATCGGTCCCAGCGACCACGTGCACTTAAAGACCCATGACCTACAGGGCTACGGACCTAGTGCTGGATGGTGGGATTAGGCTGGGTAGCTCTTTTTCCACCGACATGGACACAATGGGCCGAGTGGCCTCCTTCTGTGTGGTAATTTTCTATGATTCTAAGTTGATACTGGAACCTCATTATGATTCAGGCGTGCAGCCTGTGCAACCCGTGCTATTCATTGCCTCCATGTCTGCTTGGGAGGGGCAGGAAATTGGACTTTGCTGACGCCACTTAAAGGCAGCCAGGACCTCTTAAAGGGGATGTGCACTCTGGCTATTGCCAACAGGGAAACACTTCTGAACACAGGAATGGCTGGAAGAAGTCCAGAGAGGTGTTTATGTTCCAACAAGAGCCTCCTCCCACCCCTCTTTATCTCCCCATCAACATATCCTTCTATTCCTTTCTCCCTCATGTGTTTATCCAGCTTCCCCTTAAATGCATCTATACTATTCCATGTGGTAGAGAGTTCCATATTCTAACCACTCTCTGAGTAACAAAGTTTCTCCTGAATTCCCGATTGGATATATTGCTGACTATCCTGTATTTATTGGCCCTAGTTTTGGTTTCCCCACAAATGGAAACATCTTCTCTACGCCTACCCTATCAAACTCTTTTATAATCTTAAAGACCTCTATGAGGTCACCCCTCAGCCTTCTCTTTTATAACTGTCGTATATGTATACTCTGCTGGTACCACTAGAGGGTGCATAAAAGGCTGGTCACCACGCGATGAAGGCACTCTGCAGTTTCAATAAAGAGACTAAGGTCACAGAAGTTCAAGCACAGCACTAGGCCTCGTGGAGTTATTCTACAGATAAGTAGAGACATATTAATAATCTCTCAGTTCCGGTATCCTCTTGTCTCCAGATGTTTCCACCGGTGGAAAGCTAGATAGGTACATGAGGGGAAAGGAATAGAAGGATATGTTGATGGGGTGAGATGAAGAGGGGTGGGAGGAGGTTCATGTGGAGCATAAACACCGGCACGGACCAGTTGGGCCAAATGGCCTGTTTCTGTGATGTAAAGTCTGTGTATTCTATAAGTAGGGGGATGAGTCATCCCAGATTGAGAGGGGCATGGTACACTGCAGTGTGGTACAGAGTCATTTCGAACTGATGGTGTTGGATTGAATCCTGGGAGTGCACGGAGTTAGCTACCAAGGCAGCCTTAGGTGCATTATGATTGGCCAGGGAGGTAAAGAGTTAGCCAGGTTGAATTCATTATTCAGTGACCTAACACTGTGATTCCCCACAGAATAGAATATCATACTGACACTTAATGTTAACAGGAACAAATAAAGAACGCTTGCTTGGGCATGAGAACAGCCAACTTCTTTGGAAACAGCAGGAAGCAAGTACCTTGAAGAGAAATGGGGAGAACATTGGAGGATTTTTTAAATAAATAAACTACGCAGGATTCATATTCTCCAGTGAGCAATGAGCTGGGGGAATCTGGGAGCAGGGACATGTTGGTGAGTTGGGATAATGATGGGTGGATATGTTGGTGAGTTGGGACAATGATGGAGTGTGGATATGATGGTGAGTTGGAATAATGTTGGGGCATTAGAACACAGCTTCTTTCTAGTGATTCCATTCATGGAGTTCTGATCCCAAGTGTAAGAGCACCAAAGCCTATGCGTTTCCACCCAGCCTGGAGTATGTTATTCAATTCCCCCACCTCCCCCTCCACACAACCATTAACTCAAGCACAGTTCAGATCCAGAGTGAAGTGGAGTGTGAGATGCTCCTATAGTCACACCAGTGTTGGGTGCCACACCATCTGGGATTACAAACCCTTAAAACATGGGAACCTCACATTCACTGAACTAAAGCAAACCTTCAGAGAACATACTGTTGCCTCAAAAACACTTTTATTAATTATACTTGGTCACACCAATGCCATAATCTATGTCACTTTCAGAATATATCATTAAGATTCCAGGTAGTTAAATCACCAGCTCAACGCTCAGAGAACAGGTCCTGGTCCAGCAAGGTATTGGGATAACTATCTGTACAAGTAGAGAGTCCTGACTGCTGGGTGTTGGGTGCTGTCCAATGTAGAAGTGAGCCAAGTACCAAGTCTGATCCTGGAGTTCGCTGATCTGCAGGATGCAACAATTGGTCTCAGTGACTCTGAGCCAGGGACAGGAACAGAAACAGCCGAGGTTCCAGCTCCTGAATAATGCCTAATGCGAGAGAGTTGTAGATGTCAATGGACGAAAGGATCAGATGTGGCTGTGACGCAGCCCTAGGTCAGATAGCCTACTGATAACTCACTCTCTGTGCTCACACAAATGCTTGGATAAGGTACCAGAGGATGGCAGCTGCCTGTGGAACTAAAACCTAAGTCAAAGCCAGAACTCAGAAATGCTGACTGGCACTCAGTTGAAAGCCAGTCAGCATTTCTGCCCATGGAACTTCAGTGCAGCAACTGAACAATCTCTGCAACTCCGGTTCCTGGGTAACTCCTGCGTGGAGAAACTTCTTATCACACAGCAGTCCTTGACATATTCTATCTGCGACACTTGTAGTAGATTTTCAGCTGCAACAAAAATGGCTTATAATAGGCACCTCTTGTAGATTTTATTGCCCAAGAAAAGCATTATTTGCGATGTCACACTGTCACTGTGATGTCACACCGTCTCTGTGATGTCATGCTGTCTCTGTGATGTCACACTGTCACTGTGATGTCACGTTGTCTCTGTGATGTCACTCTGTTGCGGTGATGTCACACTGTCTCTGTGATGTCACATCATCTCTGTGATGTCACACCATCTATGTGATGTCACGTTGTCTCTGTGATACCACACTATCACTGTGATGCCATGCCATCTCTGATGTCACGCTGATGCGGTGATGTCACGCCATCTCTGTGATGTCACACTGTCATTGTGATGTCACGCCATCGCTGTGATGTCACACCGTCTCTGTGATGTCACATTGTCTCTGTGATGTCACGCTGTCTCTGTGATGTCACACCATCTCTGTGATGTCACGCTGTCTCTGATGTCACACCATCTCTGTGATGCCATGCTGTCTCTGTGATGTCACGCTGTCTCTGTGACATCACACTGCTGCGGTGATGTCACTCTGTCTCTGTGATGTCACACTGTTACAATGATGTCACGCTGTTGCGGTGATGTCATGTAGTCTCTGTGATGTCACACTGTCATTGTGACCACGCCATCTCTGATGTCACGCTGATGTGGTGATGTCACGCCATCTCTGTGATGTCACGCCATCTCTGTGATGTCACGCTGCCACTGTGATGTCATGTTGTCTCTGTGATGTCACACTGATGTGGTGATATCTTTCCTGTGAGAAGGTGGCACTTGAGTCCATTGATAATCTTGAACATAGTTGCGATAGACCATGAGGAATGTGGTCATGTGTTGGTCTGAGTATGAGACTGAGATTCATCAGCACAAAATGATGGCCTTCAAAAGGCTTGACTCTCTTTTCTCCATTTGCTTCAGGAAAGGGTCAATAACCATGAAAGGGCTCGATATTTCCAACGCTACCTTAATTCGCCATACTATTATTTACAGCACTGACATATTCTCCTTCATTTACGCTTTGTCCGAATCGCTCCTTTCCGTTGCTTTCGCCTCCTGCACTTCTCTCCCCGGAGCGGGGACATAGCTGGCACCCGGGGCCAAGCACCAGAGCCAGCTGCAGCACACCGCCAGCAGGGTGAGCAGCATCACGGTGCCGCCAAACAGCAGGAGGATGACAAAGCCGCCCAGACGCCACGGGTCCTTCAGTGAACCGGCCGACAGCGCTCTGACCAGGGGGTGGGCTGACTGCACCAGGCCCGAACTGTTTAGGGCAGCCTCCATGTTGGAACTCCTCACTGAGCCAGAGGGACACGGAGATTAGTCGCCAGTGGCAATCTTCCCTTCATGGAGGATGCAATCCTCCTCTGAGTCACCGTCAGCACGATTACCATGGCAGCCGCTCCCACCTAAGCTGGTGATGCTGGTTGCTATGGCAACAAGAAAATTGGGAAACAGTCAGCTGATAATCAATTCACCCTTCAGGCAGAAATGCTGAAGGGGTCATCTATAATTGCTGAGTATTTTCATAAGGATACTTTGTGGAGGGGAGGAGATTTTGCTTCTGTGCATACACAACATTATAACAGCTTAATATAAATAACCATCACGTTTTACACCATGATTCTGGATAAGGGAGGTCCAATTAAAAGGAAAGGTGTCCCAGCTGCTGTGAAAAGCCAAATTGATGCAAGGCCCCTAACAGGAGGGAAGGCCCGTGACAGACTGTTGCCTGCCTGGCGATCCTGCTGCTGTCACTAACCCTCTAGACCTTCTTCTCTCCATCCTTGCTGTGTTGACAGAAAGAAAGACTTGCCTTTATATAGCGCCTTTCACAACCTCAGGACAGCCCAAGCTGCTTTACAGCCAATGAAGTACTTTGGGAGTGTCGTCATTGGTGTAATGTGGGAAATGCGGTAGCCAACTAGCACATGGCAAGCTCCCACACACAGCAGTGTGATAATGATGAGATAATCTGTTTTAGTGATGTTGGTTGATGTATCAATATTGGCCCAGGACACCGGGTCACACTGCGCAATCTTCTACTCTCACTGAAAAAGGCCATAGGGACCCAAGGCCTCAGCAACTGACCAAGGTAACAGCGCATTGAAGGTGTGCTATCGGTGCCTGGGATAACACATTGCTCAAAGCTGTCCATATGTGAAGGCTGAGTGTTTCTTCTGCAAGAAAACAGGGCATCTTGATAAAGAGTAAACCAACTTTCTATGCCATAAGTAGAAATTGCCAGAGACTACATAGCATTGAAGAGAAGCAACAGGACCAGGAGGTTCTGGAGATACACATCATCAGGAGCATGAGGGTATCTAACAGCGATTTGCAAAGTATTGTCATCCAAGCAGACATTGCAGGAACTAGGATACCCATGGAAACCGACACTGGTGCATCCGTGAGCATAGTACCGGAGTCGCTATATCTCAACAAGTTGAGTGATTTTCCGATGGAGACATTGAAGATAGAGCTGCGAAACTACTTAGGAGAGCAAATACCTGTGGTAGGATGTATCACCGTACTGGTGAAATACAAGGATCTCGCTTAGTAGTGACAGGAGACAAGCCTGCCTTAATAGGTAGAAATCGGTTGGGATCACTGAAGCTGGATTAGAATGAGAGTTTTCATGTTGAAATGAGATTTGCATTGAAGGATGATGTCATCAAGCAGTATCCAAAGGTGTTCCACGAAACAGGCAGTCCGATCCAAGGTTTCAAGGTGAGTGTCAGGGTACAGAAGGAGGCTAGACCACTTTACTGTAAGCTACGTCCCGTACCATACGCATTCAAGGAGAAAGTTGAGCAAGAACTCAAAAAACTAGAGACTGAGAACATTATCTCTAAGTTAAATTTAAATAATTGGGCTACACCCATTGTTGTTGTACCTAAGTCAAATGGTAATGTTGATGCTATGTCTAGGTTGACATCCCCATCAAAGGTTACACCCATAAGGGAAGATGTGTTCTATTTTTCATACATTGATGAGCTGCCAGTTACAGCTGAATAGACTGGTAGAGCAACCAAACATGACCCAGTTATATCAAAGGTGTATGATTACATAGCAAATGGCTGGTCAAACCAAGTATCAGAGAACGATATTTATCCATACTTCGTTTAAAGAAATGAATTATCAGTGGATAAAGATTGTATCATGTAGGGTGTAAGAGTAGTTATTCCAAATAAGTGCAGGTCCAAATTGTTAGCAGATCTTCACAACCTGCACTTGGGAATGTATTTGACCAAGAGTTTTGCACGCATTATTTCTGGTGACCAGGTCTAGATAAATATATAGAGTACATCGTTAGTCAGTGTACATCAGGTGTTTCTGATGTGGAAAATAACAAGTAAAACACTAGACAATTTGCCAAGATTGTTTTCTTCATATGGCCTCCCAGAAAAAATTGTGTCTGATAATGGGCCGCAAATTTGTTCAGAAGAATTTGCACAGTTCATGAGCAGAAACAGTGTGAAACATACCAAAGTTCCACCGTACCACCCTGCTTCAAATGGTGCAGCAGAGCACACAGTACAAATTGTAAAACTTGCCCTCATCACGCAAATGTTGGATCCAAATCCAAGGAAACGGCAGTTGCCGTTGGACTACAAATTGGCAAATTTTCTAATTACTTATCATAATACTCCTCAATCAGCTACTGGTAGTACACCAGCAGAGTTCTTTCTCAACCGACAGCCACGAACCAGGTTCTCGTTGTTAAAGTCAAACATAGCACAATCAGTAGAAGAGAAACAATTAAGGCATAAAGAGAATCATGATAGAGGGAGAGTAAGAGAGGGAAGTATGAAATTAAATCAGAAGGTTAGAGTGAAGCACCATCACCATAAATGGTTAAAGTGGTTACCAGGAAGAGTAGTGAAGTATGTGGCCCTCGCACATATTTGGTCAAGAAGTTTGATCATGGAAAGGTTAGGTTTGTTCACATTGATCATACTTTACCTACAGATGTGGGAGAAGTTGAAAGTTGGAATAATTTGATTATTTCTGATGAGTCAGAAAGTCTTGTTACAAGTAGAGTACCAGTAGCAAATCCTACATCAGATGTACTAGAAACAAGTCCAAGAGAAAGTCAGAACTTAAGTCTGCGTCTGAGTCAGGAAGACAGTCTGAAATTGTAGAGAGTCAAAACGTAAATCAAGAGTTTCCCTTGGAGATAAACTCTCCTCAGGCTCAGCCTAGAATGAGCCTAAGTTCGACACCAAGTTTGGGAAGTTCTGTTCAAGAATGAAGGTATCCTCTTTGAAACAGAAAAGGAGTGGTTAAGTTTGAGTTGTAAATATGGTAAAATAATTACATATCTTTTGTTGTGTATACCATGCATGTTATGTATAATGATTATTTTGTTATGATTACTTCTTCATTAAGGAGAGAGAAGTGTAATATAGAGCGCCACCTAGTGGACTATTGCTCCATCTAGTGGACTAGTGTGCTAATGCAACTGCTGATGTAATTTAC
Source organism: Pristiophorus japonicus (assembly GCF_044704955.1). Taxonomy (NCBI): domain Eukaryota; kingdom Metazoa; phylum Chordata; class Chondrichthyes; family Pristiophoridae; genus Pristiophorus; species Pristiophorus japonicus. The sequence goes on from NC_091995.1 coordinate 75,324,014, forward strand.
AATAAAAGTCACATGATGTATTGGAGCCATCTTGTAAAGTTTATATGTTAGCGTAGAAATATATTACAGACACCTTAACATCTGGAACCTGAGAGCTGATTGGCTTCTCCCACGGCATCTCCGCACAGACTGTGCAGCAACTGAATTCTGCCGTTCTTGCTTTTTTATTCATTCATGGGATGTGGGCCTCGCCGGCAAGGCCGGCATTTATTGCCCATCCCTAATACACTCGAGAAAGTGGTGGTGGGCTGCCTTCCTGATCCGCTGCAGTCCATGTGGTGAAGGTGCTCCCACAGTGCTGTTGGGGAGGGAGTTCCAAGATTATGACCCAGCGATGATGAAGGAACGGCCGATATATTTCCAAGTCAGGATGGTGTGTGACTTGGAGCGGAACGTGGAGGTGGTGGTATTCCCATGCGCCTGCTGCCCTTGTCCTTCTAGGTGGTAGAGGTCACGGGTTTGTCATCAACAAATCTCTTCCATGTACTTCTTGTTATTTTCAGAACATTTTTTAATGAGCAGGCTCGATTTCCAAGGAACTCTGTTTCTAATGATGTGTTGCGGTCTTAATATTGATGAGATAAGAGACTGGGGACTATGGTTCCTGTGTTACTGTACACGGGACGGAGATAACCCTGCTTGAACCAACATTATTGAAACAAATTAACAGGATATGTTTATGGGATCTTGCTGTGCGTAAATGCGCTGCTCCATTTACTATATTAGTGACTGCACTTTCAAGGTACTTAATTAGCTGTGAAGCACTTTGAGACATCCACAGGCCCTCTAGAAATGCAAGCCATTTCCTCCAATCTCGGTTCCTGACACTGTGCTGTGATAGTCTAACATGCAGCACCACTGTGATTTGGCCATATTGAAAACAAGCCCGTCAGACTCCTCGATCTCAGTTCTGTGGTGTAGCAATGGGTGACTGGTCCTGGTGTTTCTCAGGCCCATTCTGTGAAATAAAGATGTTATGCACAGCGCATTAATAAAGTCAGACACAAGCGCTGGCCATTTTGTCTGTGTCTCTGTGACTCTTTTAAAATGCTGCCAATTAAAAGTCATGCATGTGCCACCTTTTTAAAGGGGCACAACCAATAAAAACTGCAAAGTAAAAACAACATTTTAATGCAACTGTAACAAATTAAATTAAAATGTTATTCCATGTCATTTGTCATTTGTAATGTTCTCTCAAGATGACACAGCATTACGTTTTTGGCCAGGAATGACCAAGTGGTCATTTTACAGAGGTACCTACATTGGCTCCCAGTTAAGCAAAGCCTCGATTTAAAAATTCTTATCCTTGTTTACAAATCCCTCCATGGCCTCGTCCCTCCCTATCTCTGTAATCTCCTCCAGCTCCCCCCCCCACCCACCCCCTGAGATGTCTGCGCTCCTCTAATTCTGCCCTCTTGAGCATCCCTGATTATAATCGCTCAACCATCGGTGGCCGTGCCTTCTGTTGCCTGGGCCCCAAGCTCTGGAACTCCCTCCCTAAACCTCTCCGCCTCTCTACCTCTTTTTCCTCTCTCAAGATGCTCCTTAAAACCTACGCCTGTGACCAAGCTGTTGGTCATCTGCCCTAATTTCTCCTTATGTGGCTCCGTGTCCATTCTTTGTCTGATAATGAGTTTTACTACATTAAAGGCGCTATATAAATACGTTAGTGTTGTACTGTGCAAACTGAACCAACTCCAGCTGGAGGCTGCGGAGGGACTGGAGTGCATCACCTCAACAAGCAATAACATTTTAATTTAATTTGTTACGGTTGCTTTAAAATATTGTTTTTATTTTACAGTTTTTATTGGTTGTACCCCTTTAAAAAGGTTGTACATGCATGGCTTTTAATTGGCAATAGCCTGCACTTTAAAAGACTCAGCTCCAGGTAGATGTCACTCATAAGAACATAAGAAATAGGAGCAGGAGTCGGCCATTTGGCCTCTTGAGCCTGCTCCGCCATTCAATAAGATCATGGCTGATCTGATCGTGGACTCAGCTCCACTTACCTGACCGCTCCCCATAACCTTGACTCCCTTTTCACTCAAAAATCTGTCTATCTTCACCTTAAATATATTCAATGACCCAGCCTCCACTGCTCTCTGGGGTAGAGAATTCCAAAGATTCACGGCCCTCTGAGAGAAGAAATTCCTCCTCATCTCCATTTTAAATGGGCGACCCCTTATTCTGAGGCTATGCTCCCTAGTTCTAGATTCCCCCACAAGGGGAAACATCCTCTCTGCATCCACCTTGTTGAGCCCCCTCAGAATCTTGTACGTTTTAATAAGATCATCTCTCATTCGTACAAAACTAAGAACTTACAAGAAAGAACTGATTCCCGTCATTGGTAGTGCTACTGTAAAGGTCTCTTACAATGGAGAGGTGCACAAGCTACCACTCTGGATGGTCCCACGCTGTTCGGCAGGAGCTGGCTGGGAAAGATACACGGGAACTGGGACGATGTCCGAGCGCTATCGCCCGCTGATGACATTTCGTGTGCCCCGGTTTTAAACAAATTCCCTTCGCTGTTCGAAACAGGCATCGAGAAATTCCAAGGAGCAAAAGTGCAGATCAACCTAATTCCGGGGGCGGGACCCATCCCACACAAGGCAAGAGCAGGACCGTACACGATGAGAGAAAGGGTAGAGATCGAGCTAGACCGGTTGCAACAAGAGGGCATCATTTCACCGATCGAGTTCAACGAGTGGGCCAGCCCGATCGTTCCTGTCCTCAAGGGAGACAGCACTGTCAGAATCTGTGGCGACTACAAAGATGCCAGATTGGTGCAGGCGGGAGGCTGCTTACTGCGACTTAGCCGCCAGTGGGCGGTTCCCAGCAGTACTCCCCTCCCGCCCGTTGCAGCCACCAATATCGGGGCCTCTCTCTCTCTCAGGGAGGTGCTAATGGGTTAAGAATGTGCAGAACTGCCGACACTTTGTCTTCCAATTGTGTGAGAGGTGGTTCCCAATGAACAATTCAATTACCTCTAAGCAGCCTGGGGTTTAACAGCACCTCCCTCACTATTGTATTGATTAGGTTATAAGCCCGAAGTGATAATATGGGGCATAACCTTCCAAGCTCGCGGCAGCTGACACTTTAGGCTAATGTTCCTTTTAACCTGTGGCCCGTTATTTTAACTGTTCGCAACACTGAACTGTCCCTAAGTCTGAACACCGCTGCTCAGAACCCCTTCCTCCTGTGTCTGATCTCGTATTCCTCACTCCCCATCATGGGGAGAATTTAATTTGCAGGCACTTATATAATTATCAATTTAATCTGTATATTTATTTTGGCCAGTAAAGTTATTTAAAATTGACATCACCCCAGATGGGACTCGAACCCACAATCCCTGGCTTAGGAGGCCAGTGCCTTATCCATTAGGCCACTGGGGCTGTACAGGGAACAAACTGGTAGAAACAGTAAATCTTTCTGACTGTTTCAACACAGAACACACCCCACAAGGGTTACAATGGATCCAGACATGCAGCCCACTCGAGCCCACCCTCTCCAGTTATTGCACAGGCTGCAGTACTGATGGTTCTGTCGATTAGTTCTACTCCAGCGGGGAGCTTGTTGACTGTGAGGTGGAGCATGGCGGCGAGGAAGATTGAGAAGAGGGTTGGAGCAATAACGCAGCCCTGTTTGACCCCAGTCCGGACGTGGATTGGGTCTGTGATGGATCCGTTGGTAAGGATCACGGCCTGCATGTCATCGTGAAGTAGGCGAAGGATGTTGACAAACTTTTGGGGGCATCCGAAACGGAGGAGGACGCTCCATAGACCCTCACGGTTAACAGTGTCAAAGGACTTTGTAAGATCGAAAAAGGCCATGTATAAGGGCTGGCGCTGCTCCCTACATTTTTCCTGCAGCTGTCGCGCTGCAAAGATCATGTCTGTTGTGCCCCGTAGGGGACGAAATCTGCATTGTGATTCCGAGAGGAGCTCCTCGGCCACAGGGAGAAGACGATTGAGGAGAACTCTAGCGACTACTTTCCCAGTGGCTGATAGCAGGGAGATTCCCCTGTAGTTGCCGCAATCAGACTTGTCCCCTTTTTAAAAACGAACCAAAGGTGGGCAGTGGAACCGTTATAAGGACACCCTCAAAGCCTCCCTGGTAAAGTGCGACATCACCACTGACACCTGGGAGGTGGAGAAAGTCCATCCGGGAGGGCGTTGAATTCTTCGAGTCTCGACGCAAAGAGCAGGAAGAGGCAGCGGAAGGAGCGTGCAGCAAACCTGCCCCACCGACCCCCTCCCTCAACAAATGTCTGTCCCACCTGTAACAGGGTCTGTAGCTCTCGTATCGGACTGTTCAGCCATCAAAGAACTCACTTTGGGAGTGGAAGCAAATCCTCCTCGATTCCGAGGGACTGCCCATGATGATGATGAGTCCTGATGAATCCGACAATGTATTTCCAGCATTTTCTGTTCTGATCTGCTATTGCTCCAGTTTGCTCACCCAGGAATGCTTTGAGTTATATCTGCTCAGATTCCACTAACACTCTTTCCTCAATTACAATATGTAGAATTAGAGGGCAGTTGAGGAGAACTTTTTTCACCCAGAGGGTGGTGGGGGTCTGGAACATACTGCCTGAAAGGGTAGGAGAAAGAAGAAAAAAAGACTTGCATTTATATAGCATCTTTCACAACCACCGGACGTCCCAAAGGCTTTACAGCCAAAGAAGTACTTTTGGAGTGTAGTCACTGTTGTAATGTGGGAAACGCGGCAGCTGATTTGCGCACAGCAAGCTCCCACAAACAACAATGTGATAATGGCCAGATAATCTGTTTTTGTTATGTTGATTGAGGGATAAATATTGGCCAGGACACCGGGGATAACTCCCCCTGCTCTTCTTCAAATAGTGCCATGGGATCTTTTACGTCCACCTGAGAGAGCAGACAGGGCCCCGGTTTAACGTCTCATCTAAAAGACAGTGCAGCACTCCCGCAGAACTGCACTGGTAGATGCAGAAACACTCATTGCATTTAAAAAGTACTTGGATGTGCATTTGAAGTGCCGAAACCTACAGTACTACGGACCAAGAACTGGAAAGTGGGATTAGGCTGGATGGCTTTTTTGTCCGGGGTCGAATGGTCTCCTTCTGTGCCGTAAACTTCAATGATTCTAACAGTGACTACAATTCAATAGTACTTTGTTATGTACGTAATAAAGGTTCACACTGAGTACTGTTTAACTAAGCAAGGTACAACCTTGCTTCAGCTTCATTTTGGCCCAAAGTGCCTGACTCACAAAATGGCTGGCTTTTTATACCAGAGCAGCACCATGTGCGTGCTGCCCAGTGGCCTCCAGCAATAACACCATCTGGTGGCTACAACCAGCATGTACATACATGACCTACTTCATTGGCTGTAAAGTGCTTTGGGACGTCTTAGGTTATGCAAGGCGCTCTGGAAATGCAAGTCTTTCTTTTCCGAAGGATTTAAAAAAAATATCTCATCATAGGTGGTCCCTCGAACGAGGATGACTTGCTTCCACAAGTTTACAGATGTTTCAATGAAGGACCCGATGTTCCAGGCCTGAACTCCATTTGAGGGGGTGGAAGATGCCTGTGCGTGGATTTTTTTAACGTGTGGTGACCGTTGCACACCAGCCAACACACGGGCTTGACAGAGCTAGGCCTTTATCCAGTGGCAAGGGTTAACCAGGACAACTGGAGACCTGCTCTGCTGCACGGACTGTGGGCTGCCGTCTTTCGGTTGGGACGTTAAACCGAGGCCCCGTCTGCTCTCTCAGGTGGATGTAAAAGATCCCAAAGCACTATTTTGAAGAAGAGCAGTGGAGTTCTCCCCGGTGTCCTGACTAATATTTATCCCTCAACCAACATCACTAAAACAGATTATCCGGTCATTATCACATTGCTGTTTGTGGGAGCTTGCAGTGCACAAATTGGCTGCCGCGTTTCCCACATTACAACAGTGACTGCACTCCAAAAGTACTTCATTGGCTGTAAAGCGCTTTGAGATGTCCGGTGGTCATGAAAGGTGCTATATAAATGCAAGTCTTTCTTTCTTTCAATGAAGTACTTTTGGCGTGTAGTCACTGTAGTAATGTTGGAAACAGGGCAGCCAATTTGCGCACAGCAAGCTCCCACAAGCAGCAATGTGATAATGACCAAATAATCTGTTTTTAGTGATGTTGATTGAGGGATAAATATTGGCCCCAGGACACCGGGGAGAACTCCCCTGCTGTTTTTCGAATAGTGCCATGGGATCTTTTACCTCAACCTGAGAGAGCAGACGGGGCCTCGGTTTAATGTCTCCTCCGAAAGACGGCACCTCCGACAGTGCAGATGTAGGGTGGGTTGGGGGTGGGGGGTGGGTGCAGAGAACAGGATCCGGCTCATCCGTGATGACCCCCATGGCCAAATAGCCTGCTGACTGTCCCTTGCCTGGACTCACAGATCGAGGCTGGGGTTGGATTGCTTGCATAATCCAACCCCAGCGTAAGACTGAGGTTTCTGAAGGGGATGGAAGACATGCTGAAAAATAAATGGGCCCGCTCCTTAGATATGCAACGGGAAAGGTTTGTTCCAGAAGTGTAAACGAGATGAAAATGATGTGCCGTTCTCCTGTTATTCCACAGCCCCGTCATTAAAAAATGGGCCCAGGTACAGAGGAGTGTGAAGGTCGGGGGGGGATGAGCAGTGAACGTTTATGGCGTAGGTGCAGCAACAGATCGTGGCGTAGGAGCGGTGAGAGAATGTGGCGGAGGTGTGGTGATTGTTTAAGTGGTGGAGGAGTGGTGTGAGTTTGTGGCGGAGGAGCGGCGAGAGATTGTGGCAAATGAGGATACGGGGCCCAGAAGCGGCGAGGGCCCAAGTACTGCACTGGAGTGTCAGCCTAGATTGTTTTGTACTTAAAGTTCTGGAGTGAGATTTTAACCCACAACCTTCTGACTCAGAGGCGAGAGAGCGACCCACTGAGCCACGGACGCCCTGAGATTGTGCAAGGCGCTACAGAAATGCAAGTTCTTTCTTTTTTATGCATACTTTCACTGGGCAACGATCAGGAACAAGAACCCTGGCTGGGTTTTGTTTTTGTCCCTCGATCGGGGCCACTCAGACTGAACGTAGTGTTGCTACCACCAGCTCTGCTAAGAGCAGCCTCCTCATCACATCGGACCTATGACCTGTCATCATCATAGGCAGTCCCACTCTTAAAATGAGTCCTTAGGTGACTGAACAGTCCACTACGAGAGCCACAGTCTCTGCCACAGGTGGGACAGACAGTGGTTGAGGGAAAGGGAGGGTGAGACTGGTTTGCCGCACGCTCCTTCCGCTGCCTGCGCTTGTTTTCTGCACGCTCTCGGCGACGAGACTCGAGGTGCTCAGCGCCCTCCCAGATGCTCTTCCTCCACTTTAGGGCGGGCTTTGGCCAGGGACTCCCAGGTGTTGGTGGGGATGTCGCACTTTACCAGGGAGGCTTTAGGGGTGTCCTTGTAACGTTTCCTCTGTCCACCTTTGGCTCGTTTGCCATGAAGGAGTTCCGAGTAGAGCGCTTGCTTTGGGAGTCCCGTGTCTGGCATCCGATACGGTGCAATTCAACACTGGGTAGTGCTTTTACTCACTGAGCAACGGCTCTCACTGGGGCTCTTAAAAAAATGCACAATCCGTGCCCGCCCCCCCGCCTTCCCATCGAGCCCCGGCTGGTATTACATTTTGTAATAAAGTGAACACTGCCTGGCTGCCTGGAGAGTAACACGGAGCATCTGGGGGAGAGATCACAAGACAATGGACAGATGGCTCGGGGAGCGGTGCGAGGCAGTGGTGTATGAAAGGAATGCTCACCGCGTGAATGAGACGGCAAATCACTTTACAGCATATCTGCGAATCATGCATACAGGAATCACGGAGCCTCCTGTGTAACCGCAGCTGAAATAATACTGGCCACGAGGAGGGGATGAAAGAATAATCAGGAAAATTCCACATCTCTCACGCCAGATATTTCATTTGTAAAACAAGCAATTTTCTTCTGCCCGGGTATAATTCCCCACAATCCAGGATAAACGCCAGTGGTGTGAAATATCCACCAGCGCCAGACAGAGAGCCAGACAGTGAGAGCACCAGACAGAGAGCACCAGACAGGAAGAGCCAGACAGAGACGGCCAGACAGACAGCGCCAGATAGAGAGAGCCAGACAGACAGAGCCAGACAGACAGAGCCAGACAGAGAGCCAGACAGACAGAGCCAGAGAGTGAGAGCCAGACAGTGAGAGCCAGACAGAAAGAGCCAGACAGAGAGAGCCAGACAGAGAGAGCCAGACAGTGAGCCAGACAGTGAGAGCTCCAGACAGAGAGCACCAGACAGGAAGAGCCAGACAGAGAGGGCCAGACAGAGAGCCAGACAGGGAGAGCCAGATAGAGAGAGCCAGACAGAGAGCCAGACAGTGAGCCAGACAGAGAGAGCCAGACAGGAAGCCAGACAGTGAGCCAGACAGTGAGCCAGACAGTGAGCCAGACAGGGAGAGCCAGACAGAGAGGGTTAGACAGTGAGCCAGACAGAGAGGGCCAGACAGTGAGCCAGATAGAGAGGGCCAGACAGTGAGCCAGACAGAGAGGGCTAGACAGTGAGCCAGACAGAGAGGGCCAGACAGAGAGCCAGACAGTGAGCCAGACAGAGAGGGCCAGACAGAGAGGGCCAGACAGAGAGCCAGACAGAGAGGGCCAGACAGAGAGGGCCAGACAGAGAGCCAGACAGAAAGCCAGACAGAGAGAGCCAGTCAGTGAGGGCAAGACAGAACTTCAGTCGGAGAGCCAGACAGGTGTCGGTGGGGATGTTGCATTTTATCAATGAGGCTTTGAGGGTGTCCTTGAAGCGTTCCCTCTGCCCACCTGGGGCTCGCTTGCCGTGTCGAAGCTCCGAGTAGAGCGCTTGCTTTGGGGATCTCCTGACGGACATGCGGACAATGTGGCCCGTCCATTGGAGCTGGTCGAGAGTGGTCAGTGCTTCGATGCTGGGGATGTTGGCCTGAGCAAGAATACTGACGTTAGTGCGTCTCCACGAGCCCGCACTCTCGAACCCTGAGTGGACTATCATAGGAGATTAACTGGTAATATTACATTCTAACATCTGCACATAATACCTGTCAATTGTATAGTTAACAATTCCTCTGTCCACATATATATAATAAAACTTCCTGTGTAAACACCTCCCCTCCACTGGAGGCGCTGGTGTTCCACCACTGGCAGGCGGTGTAACAACAGAGTCACAAGTTCACATTGGCAGCTTCCATTATAGATATGAACATTGGAATTTATATTACAAATATAAAAGGACTGAATGTACGAGCTTTCATCATCATCATAGGCGGTCCCTCAAGCGAGGATGACTTGCTTCCACAAGAGTTCACAGATGTTTCAGTGAAGGACCCGATGTTCCAGTCCTGAACTCCACTTGAGGGGTTGGAAGATGCCTGTGTGTGGATTTTTTTAACGTGTGGTGACCGTTGCACATCAGCCACCACACGGGCTCGACAGAACTAGGCCTTTATCCAGTGGCAAGGGTTAACCAGGACGACTGGAGACCTGCTCTGCTGCACGGACCTAGTGCGCGCACATATCGCAGTGTGGGCTGACCCGTGCTGCCCCTGGGCCCTCGGCTCTTCTGGGCCCTGAACCCTCATTCGCCGCTCCTCCGCCCATGATGCTCCAGGGCTCAGCGTTCCAGCTCGATTTATAGCCCCGACCTGCGGTGGTGTTCTCGCACAGGTCGGGGCAGCCCATGATGTACGAGCTTTAAATGTGGACTGAATCACATCTACAAACCCTGGTACAATTATCCTGAGCCACTAATCCCATTTCAACAACAACAACAACTTGCATTAATATAGCACCTTTAACATAGTAAAGCGCCCCAAGGCACTTCACACAGGGGTGTTCTCAGACAGAATCTGACACCGAGCCACGTTAGGGGATCTTAGGGCAGGTGACGAAAGCTTGATCAAAGAGGTAGGTTTTAAGGAGCGTCTTAAAGGAGGAGAGAGAGGCGGAGGGAGAGGTTTAGGGAGGGAGTCCCAGAGCTTGGGGCCCAGGCAGCTGAAGGCACGGCCACCGATGGTGGAGCGATGGAAATCGGGGATGGTCACGAGGGAGATCCAATGCTCAGAAGACAGACTCCTGTCAGAGTTCCGCGATGACTGAAAGTGGGCCCCTCAACACTCATATTTCATGGTGACATGACAGCTTAAAAGGAAAGTGTACTCTGGTGAACTGCTGTATAACCCTTCACGTTATAAAGAAAGTCTTGCATTTCTTTAGCACCTTTTTATCTGAATGGTGACAGATTAGGAAAAGGGGAGGTGCAAAGAGACCTGGGTGTCATGGTACATCAGTCATTGAAGGTTGGCATGCAGGTGCAGCAGGCGGTTAAGAAAGCAAATGGCATGTTGGCCTTCATAGCAAGGGGATTTGAGTACAGGGGCAGGGAGGTGTTGCTACAGTTGTACAGGGCATTGGTGAGGCCACACCTGGAGTATTGTGTACAGTTTTGGTCTCCTAACCTGAGGAAGGACATTCTTGCTATTGAGGGAGTGCAGCGAAGGTTCACCAGACTGATTCCCGGGATGGCGGGACTGACCTATCAAGAAAGACTGGATCAACTGGGCTTGTATTCACTGGAGTTCAGAAGAATGAGAGGGGACCTCATAGAAACGTTTAAAATTCTGACGGGGTTAGACAGGTTAGATGCAGGAAGAATGTTCCCAATGTTGGGGAAGTCCAGAACCAGAGGTCACAGTCTAAGGATAAGGGGTAAGCCATTTAGGACCGAGATGCGGAGGAACTTCTTCACCCAGAGAGTGGTGAACCTGTGGAATTCTCTACCACAGAAAGTTGTTGAGGCCAATTCACTAAATATATTCAAAAAGGAGTTAGATGAGGTCCTTACTACTAGGGGAATCAAGGGGTATGGCGAGAAAGCAGGAATGGGGTACTGAAGTTGAATGTTCAGCCATGAACTCATTGAATGGCGGTGCAGGCTAGAAGGGCCGAATGGCCTACTCCTGCACCTATTTTCTATGTTTCTATGTTTCACAACCACCGGACGTCTCAAAGTGCTTTACTGCCAATGAAGTACTTTTGGAGTGCAGTCACTGTTGTGATGTGGGAAACGCGGCAGCCAATTTGCGCATAGCAAGCTCCCACAAACAGCAATGTGATAATGACCAGATAATCTGTTTTTATTATGTCAATTGAGGAATAAATATTGGCCCAGGACACCGGGGAGAACTCCCCTGCTCTTCTTCAAAATAATGCCATGGAATCTTTTACATCCACCTGAGAGAGCAGACGGGGCCTCGGTTTAACATCTCGCCTGAAAGGCAGCACCTCCGACAGTGCAGCACTCTCTCAGCACTGCACTGGGAGTGTCAGCCTAGATTTTTTGTACTCAAGTTCCTGAAGGGGGACCTGAACCCACAACCGTTGGACTCAGAGGTGAGAGTGCTGCCCACTGAGCCACAGCTGAGTCCCATTGGCGAGAGCATGCAGAAATCAAGCACAGGCAGCGGAAAGAGCGTGCGGCAAACCAGTCCCACCCACCCCTTCCCGCACCGACTATCTGTCCCACCTGTGACAGGGACTGTGGTTCTTGTATTGGACTGTTCAGCCACCGAAGGACTCATTTTTAGAGAGGAAGCAAGTCTTCCTCGATTCCGAGGGACTGCCGATGATGATGGGCCGAGGTGGATACCTGTAGGTGTGGCATCGCTTCCCTTCTCTTGTTCAGACCGACCAACTCCCTCTGATATCGGGGTGACACTCTCATCGGTCACATTTTTTATTGAAAATATATACAAATGCTTAACTATTTAAATATAAATTTAAAAAAAATGTTTGTGACACCAAAACCTGCGGGACCTAAATCTGTGGCCAGCCAGTTTGTCTCCTCCTGCTTTTCCCTGGGCTATTGGGTAGCTTCTCAGCCTCATACACTGTCGGCCAGTTTGCACAGTCTGCCTGGTTCCCTGTCCTGTGCTCTCTCACAGGCAGCAGACATTTTGTGTGGAATCCCCTCTTCAGTGACATCACGAATGGGGGAGGAGGGATCTCCCGTGATTACACCGAAGAAAAGATTCTATACAAAATGTCTGCTGCCAGCCTGCCTCCAACCAGCGGGGAAACAGCAAGCGGGGGGGCCGGGGAGAGGGGGGAGAGAGGGGGAGGAAAACAGACGGATACTGACAGCGAGGGCGCAAAGACCCCTCTCTTTATAACACTTGGCATTCTGCGGCCAGTCAGGAAGATCAATTTGCTCTTTCAACAGTCGCAGTAATGAGTGCTGTACGGGCAAACAAATTCGAAGAGGAATATATATTTTGCAGGGAAAATAATGAGCACAAGGTGGCGCTGCCAGATAACAAGTGCGTTCCACAGGAACGTTTCTCTTTTACATATCACCTCATCCCTTTATCGAAACATACATACAGCGCCTTTATCATAGTGAGACGTCAATGTCCCCAAGGTGCTTCACAGGAGCGTTATCAAACAAAATCTCACACCGAGCCACATACAACAACAACTTGTATTGATATAGCGCCTTTAATGCTATGTGAAATGTCCCAAGGCGCTTCGCAGGAGTATGATGGGATAAAAACTTGACACCGAGCCACTTGAGTAGAAATGAGGGCAGGTGACCAAAAGCTTGGTCAATGAGGTAGGTGATAAGGAGCGTCTTAAAGGAGGAACGAGAGGTAGAGAGGTTTAGGCAGGGAGTTCCAGAGCTCAGGGCCTAGGCTATCATCATGGGGAGAGATTGTCCCGGAGGTGTGGCGAATGTTTATGGCGGAGGAGCGGCGCGAGATCGAGGCGGAGGTGCAGAGAATGAGGGTACGAGGCCCAGAAGAACTGAATATAAGAACATAAGAAATAGGAAAAGGAGTAGGCCATAAGGCCCCTCGAGCCTGCTCCGCCATTCAATAAGATCATGGCTGATCTGATCATGGGCTCGGCTCCACTTCCCCGCCCGCTCCCCATAACCCCTTATCCCCTTATCGTTTAAGAAACTGTCTATTGCTGTCTTAAATTTATTCAATGTCCCAGCTTCCACAGCTCTCTGAGGCAGCGAATTCCACAGATTCACAACCCTCTGAGAGAAGAAATTTCTCCTCATTTCAGTTTTAAATGGGCGGCCCCTTATTCTAAGATCATGCCCCCTAGTTCTAGTCACCCCCATCAATGGAAACATCCTCTCTGCATCCACCTTGTCAAGCCCCCTCATAATCTTATATGTTTCGATAAGATCACCTCTCATTCTTCTGAATTCCAATGATTTGAGGCCCAACCTACTCAACCTTTCCTCATAAGTCAACCCCCTCATCCCTGGGATCAACCGAGTGAACCGTCTCTGAACTGCCTCCACAGCAAGTATATCCTTTCATAAATATGGAAACTGAGGGCCCGGAGCAGCACAGGCCAGCCCACACTGAGATATGTGTGCACAGTGGGTCCGTGCAGCAGAGCAGGTCCCCAGTCATCCTGGTTTACCCTTGCCACTGAATAAAGGCCTAGCTCTGTCAAGCCCGTGTGATGGCTGGTGTGCAATGGTCACCACACATTAAGGCCCACAGAAGGCACGGCCACCGATAGTTGAGTGATTATAATCGGGCATTCTCAGGAGGGCAGAATTGGAGGAGCGCAGAGAGCTCGGGGGGAGTTGTGGAGCTGGAGGAGATTACAGAGATAGGGAGGGGGGCGAGGCCATGGAGGGATTTGAAAATAAGGATGAGAATTTTGAAATCAAGGCGTTGCTTAACCGGAAGCCAATGTAGGTCAGCGAGCACAGGGGGATGATGGGTGAACGGGTCTTGGTGCGAGTTAGGACAGGGGCAGCCGAGTTTTGGATCACCTCTAGTTTACGTGGGGTAGAGTATGGGAGGCCGGCCAGGAGTGCGTTGGAATAGTCAAGTCTAGAGGTAACAAAGGCATGGATGAGGGTTTCAGCAGCGGATGAGCTGAGGCAGGGGCGGAGACGGGTGATGTTACAGAGGTGGAAATAGGCGGTCTTAGTTATGCTGCGGATATGTGGTTGAAAGGTCATTTCAGGGTTAAATATGACACCCTGAGGTTATTTTATAAGGAGATATTAGGACCAATGTTACCTTGTAAGCTTGCACTCACAGGCTGTTCCCTGTAAAATACCCTCGTGTGGGGCCACTAACTTACAGGTACAGCTTACAAAAATAACATTTAAGAGCATTGATTGGGGAAGATGACCAAAAGCTCGGTCAAAGAGTTGGTTTTAAGGAGTGTATTAAAGGAGAAAAGAGAGGTAGAGAGGCGGGGAGGTTTAGGGAGGGAAAATAGAGTCAAGGAAAAATTGCTTTCTAATTAAATATTGAATAAAACAGCTAATTAACTACTTTGGAAACCTTCCCTATCTGCACAAGTTTTCCCTGAATAACCCCGGCATGAAAGTCATTAGCCTACAAAACTGGGTCCAAGTATGCCCAAGTGAAGGTAGCCCCTAGAGTCCTTGTGGAATCAGCTACCTACCTTTAAATTCTCTTTATTCAAAGATATGTTCTACTGTATCTTTTATATTCCAGAGCTTGGGGCCCAGGCAGCTGAAGGCACGGCCACCGATGGTGGGGCGATTATAATCAGGGATGCTCATGAGGGCAGTAACATCTCTCAATATTTCAAGCAGTGAGTTACGTTTTGCAGTCCAGCACCTTCTGTTACGTTTTGCATGAAACCGTCTTGGCAATATCTTCGAGTTCGCCGTTTGCTTTTGTTATTAGTCTCTCAGCTCTGGCCGTGAACCTTCAGAGATTGACGCCCGTTGATACTTGGGTCTTTCTCCCAATCAACAGCCTTAAGGGAAAGATTTGGGGGAAGAGCAGGTGAGTGGGACTAATTGCTAGCTTTTTGAAAGATCTGGCACAGGCACGATGGGCCGAACGGCCTTGGATCCTTTGCCTCCAGCTCTTACTGTAATCTATTGTTGTCTGAACGCACAAATCCCCCAACGCCCTTCGTCCATTGATCATCGACAGTGAAGGGCAATGGCCCTATCACCGAAGCCTGTGGGACTCCACCTGTGACCAATCTCCACACAGAACCATTAATAACAAACCTCTGCTTACGCTAACCCGACTAGTTCCTTATCCAACTCAAAACTTAACCCTGTACGACTGAGCAACACAGGAACAGGAGGAGGCCATTCAGCCTCTCAAGCCTGTTCTGCCATTCAGTGAGATCATGGCTGATCTATTGTGTGGCACCTGCTCAAAGCATATTCAATGTCAACCGGGCTCCACCAACCTAATAACTCCCTCGTCAAATCAACCAGCTTGTGAGAGGTGACCTTTTCCAGAGTCTCTCTGAACCCCTTCTCTGTTGAGGTAGCCATATTCATGCCTGTGATTCCCCATTTCTCATTTATTGTCCTGTTCGAATCACACGGCTGTGATGTCCCACACCATCATTCTGCTGCCTTTGTCGTTTTAGCTCAGCGCAGGCTACTGATTGGATGGGGGAAGGACAGCAGAGGGGGGGAGGGTTCCTGTAGAGTACCACAGCTGCCTGCTTGTTGAATGTGTCCGCTGTGCAGCATCAGAGGCAGTCCCTCGGAATCGAGGAAGACTTGCTTCCATTCTTAAAATGAGTCCTTAGGTGGCTGAACAGTCCAATACGAGAGCCACAGTCTCTGTCACAGGTGGGACAGATAGTCGTTGAGGGAAAGGGTGGGTGGGGGAGTCTGGTTTGCCGCACGCTCTTTCCGCAGCCTGCGCTTGATTTCTGCATGCTCTTGGCGATGAGACTCGAGGTGCTCAGCGCCCTCCCGGATGCTCTTCCTCCACTTAGGGCGGTCTTTTGCCAGGGACTCCCAGGTGGGCATGTTGCATTTTATCAGGGAGGCTTTGAGGGTGTCCCTGTAACATTTCCTCTGCCCACCTTTGGCTCGTTTGCCGTGAAGGAGTTCCAAATATAGCGCTTGCTTAGGGAGTCTCGTGTCTGGCATGCGGACAATGTGGCCCGCCCAGCGGAGCTGATCAAGTGTGGTCAGTGCTTCAATGCTGGGGATGTTGGCCTGGTTGAGGAGGATAATGTTGGTGCATCTGACCTCCCAGGGGATTTGTAGGATCTTGCGGAGACATCGTTGGTGGTATTTCTCCAGCGACTTGAGGTGTCCACTGCACATGGTCCATGTTTCCGAGCCATACAGGGGCACGGGTATTACTACAGTCCTGTAGACCATGAGCTTGGTGGTAGATTTGAGGGCCTAGTCTTTGAACACTCTTTTCCTCAGGCGGCCGAAGGCTGCACTGGCGCATTGGAGGCGGTGTTGAATCTCGTCATCAATGTCTGCTCTTGTTGATAAGAGACTCCCGAGGTATGGGAAATGGTCCGCGTTGTCCAGGGCCGTGCCATGGATCTTGATGACTGGGGGGCAGTGCTGTGCGGCGAGGACAGGCTGGTGGAGGACCTTTGTCTTACTGATGTTTAACCTAAGGCCCATGCTTTCATACGCCTCAGTAAATACATCGACTATGTCCTGGAGTTCAGCCTCTGTATGTGCGCAGACGCAGGCGTCATCCGCGTACTGTAGCTCGACGACAGAGATTGGGGTGGTCTTGTGTTCTGTACGCAATAAAGGTTCAAACTGAGTACTGTTTAACTAAGCAAGGTACAACCTTGGTTCTGCTTTATTTAGGCCCAAAGTGCCTGACTCTCAAAATGGCTGGCCTTTTATACCATGTGCGTGCTGCTCAGTGGCCTCCAGCAATGACGCCATCTGGTGGCTACAAACAGTATGTACAATTAAGACAATACCCCCCTCTGAGATCTCATCACAGTCTTTCACAGGTTGAGAAGGTCCGGAAGGCTCCCGGGTTGACCACCTCAGTTCGATTCTACCCTTGGGTGAATGTGCAGAGTCTGTTGTGGCTGGTGGCTGGATGACTGACTTGTTGGGGTGGCAGTGGCCATGTCAGGAATTGCAAGTCCATTTTTATTGAACGAGGCCGTGATGGAAATTCCGGGTTCACTGATGACTCTTGAGTCCTCTGAAGGCTGCTGGTAGGTTGGTTGGTCGTCGACTGTTTCTTCATCCGACTGTTCTGGCTCATCTGTGGGCCTCAGCTTGGTCTGATCCATGTGTTTCCTGCAAGTTTGTCCATTCTTGAGCTTAATAATGAATACTCTGTTGCCCTCCTTGGCCATGACCGTATCAGCGATCAATTTGGGACCCTGACCATAATTCAACACATATACAGGATCATCAACCGAAATCTCGCGTGACACAGTTGCGCGATCATGGTAGTCTTGTTGACTTTGTCTTTTTTATTCAACGTGATTATTTAAATCCGGGTGTACCAGAGATAGCTTGGTCTTAAGACCTCTTTTCATCATGAGTTCAGCAGGCGAGACCCCTGTGAGTGTGTGGAGTCTTGTCCTGTAACTCAGCAGTATGCAAGACAAGCAGGTCTGCAGTGACCCCTGGGTTACTCTCCTCATGCTTTGCTTGCCCATTGGATGCAGGCTTGAATGGTGCTGACCTTATATGTTTTATGCCACAAAATCCTGAACCTCCTGACTGGTGAAGCACGACCCATTGTCGCTCACCACTATGTCAGGCAGACCATGTGACACGAACATGACATTGAGATTCTCTATGGTTGCCGTGGACGTACTGGAAGACATGATTATGCATTCTATCCACTTCGAATAAGAATCCACCACCACTAAAAACATCTTGCCCAGGAAGGGACCTGCAAAATCTACATGGATCCTGGACCAAGGTTTGGATGGCCATGACCACAGACTCGGCGACGATTCCGCTGGTGCTTTGCTGAGCTGCATGCAGGTGTTGCACTGATGCACGCATGCTTCCAGCTCAGAATCAATTCCTGGCCACCATACGTGGGACCTGGCGATGGCCTTCATCATCACTATACCAGATTGAGTGCTGTGTAACTCACGCACAAACTTCTCTCTCCCTTTCTTGGGCATTATAACGCAATTGCCCCACAATATGCAATCTGCTTGAATAGACAGTTCGTCCTTGTGACGAATGCACAGTTTGGCCTCCTCGCTCATTTGCTTAGGTATGGCAGCCCAATCCCCTTTGAGGATGCAACCCTTTACCACCGATAATATCGGGTCCTGGCTGGTCCGGGTCTTAACTTGTTGAGCCATGACAGGGGTTCCTTCTCTCTCAAAAGCATCCATAACTAACATTAGATCTGCCGGTTGTGGCGTTTCCACCTCCGGTGTGGACGACGGCAACCGGCTCAAAGCATCGGCACAATTCTCTGTGCCAGGTCTGTGGTGAATGACAATCAGAGGCAGATAATGTCAGCGCCCACCTTTGGATGCTGGATGAAGCGTTGGTATTGATACCTTTGCTCTCGGAAAACAATGAAATGAGCGGCTTGTGATCAGTCTCTAATTCGTACCTCAGACCGAACAGGTATTGATGCACCTTTTTAACACCATGCACACACGCTAAAGCTTCTTTTTCTACCATGCTGTAGGCTCTTTCCACTTTAGACAAACTTTTGGATGCATACGCGACAGGTTGAAGTTTCCCCGACTCATTGGCTTGTTGGAATACGCAACCAATTCCATATGACGATGCATCACAGGCCAAAACTAAACGTTTACATGGGTCATAATGTACCAGCAACTTGTTCGAGCGAAGCAGATTGGTGGCTTTCTCGAAAACTCTGTCTTGCGATGTGCCCCACACCCAGTTGTCGCCTTTTCTCAATAACATGTGCAGTGGTTCTAGTAAGATGCTCAAATTAGGTAGGAAGTTACCAAAGTAGTTGAGTAGACCCAGGAACGAACGCAGCTCCATCACATTCTGCGGCTTGGGTGCATTCTTGATGACCTTGGTTTTCACGTCAGTAGGTCTGATGCCATCAGCGGCGATTTTCCTCCCGAGGAATTCGACCTCCGGTGCCATGAAGACGCACGTCGAGCGTTTCAGTCTGAGTCCCACTCTATCCAAACGCAATCGAACCTCTTCCAGGTTGTTCAGATGTTCCTTGGAATCACTACCAGTGATCAGGATGTCATCTTGGAACACGACAGTTCTGGGAACAGACTTCAGTAGACTTTCCATATTCCTCTGGAATATTGCTGCAGCCGAGCGAATTTCAAAAGGGCACCTGTGGTAAATAAACAGTCCTTTTTTGCGTGTTAATGCACATAAGTCTCTTCGACATCTCGACCAACTCCTGTGTCATGTAGGCGGACGTCAATTCCAGTTTTGTGAACAACTTCCCTCCGGCTAGTGCCGCAAACAAGTCATCGGCCTTCGGTAACGGGTACTGATCTTGTTTCGAAACCCTGTTGATCGTAGCCTTGTAGTCGCCACAGATTCTGACTGTGCCATCACTTTTCAGCACAGGAACAAGGGGGCTGGCCCATTCATTAAATTCAACCGGTGATATGATCCCTTCACGCTGGAGTCTGTCCAGTTCAATTTCGACCTTCTCCCTCATCATATACGGCACCGCCCGAGCTTTATGATGGATGGGTCTTGCATCTGAGTCTACGTGGATCTGCACCTTGGCTCCCGTAAAGTTGCCGATATCCGGTTCGAACAGCGAGGGGAACTTGCTCAATACTTGGGTACATGTATCTTCCTCCGACGACAACGCCTTTATGTCGTTCCAGTCGCATCTGATTTTCTCCAACCAGCTCCTGCCGAGCAGCACTGGGCCATTGCCTGGAACAATCCACAGCGGTAACTCGTGAACCACACTGTTATATGACATGTTAATTTGTGCACTGCCAATCACCTTTATCAGTTCTTTGGTGTACATGCACAGCTTGGCTTTAATGGGGCTCAGCCTGGGCCTCACAGTCTTAATATCCCACTGCTTATAAAATGCCCTCTCGTTCATGATCGATTGATTCGCCCTTGTGTTCAGTTCCATCGATACCGGTATTTAAACTTCACATTAATCAAAATTGGTTTATTCTTGGTTACTAGGGGACTGAGGGTCTAGCGAGAAGGGGGAACTGAGGGAAATCCTTATTAGTCGGGAAATTGTGTTAGGGAAATTGAAGTGACTGAAGGCCGATAAATCCCCAGCGCCTGATAGTCTGCATCCCAGAGTACTTAAGGAAGTGGCTCTAGAAATAGTGGATGCATTGGTGGTCATTTTCCAAAATTCCATGGACTCTGGATCAGTTCCTATGGATTGGAGGGTAGCTAATGTAACCCCACTTTTTAAAAAAGGAGAGGGAGAGAAAACAGGGAATTATAGACCGGTCAGCCTGACATCAATAGTGGGGAAAATGCTGGAATCAATTATTAAAGATGTAATAGCAGCGAATTTGGAAAGCAGTGACAGGATCGGTCCAAGTCAGCAAGAATTTATGAAAGGGAAATCATGCTTGACAAATCTTCCAGAATTTTTTGAGGATGTAACTAGTAGAGTGGATAAGGGAGAACCAGTGGATGTGATGTATTTGGACTTTCAAAAGGCTTTTGACAAGGTCCCACACAAGAGATTAGTGTGCAAAATTAAGGCACATGGTATTGGGGGTAATGTATTGACGTGGATAGAGAACTGGTTGGCAGACAGGAAGCAAAGAGTGGGAATAAACGGGTCCTTTTCAGAATGGCAGGCAGTGACTAGTGGGGTGCCGCAGGGTTCAGTGCTGGGACCCCAGCTATTTACAATATACATTAATGATTTAGACGAAGGAATTGAATGTAATATCTCCAAGTTTGCAGATGACACTAAGCTGGGTGGCAGTATGAGCTGTGAGGAGGACTTGGACAGGTTAGGTGCGTGGACAAATACATGGCAGATGCAGTATAATGTGGATAAGTGTGAGGGTATCCACTTTGGTTGCAAAAACAGGAAGGTAGATTATTATCTGAATGGTGACAGATTAGTAAAAGGGGAGGTGCAACGAGACCTGGGTGTCATGGTACATCAGTCATTGAAGGTAGGCATGCAGGTACAGCAGGCAGTAAAGAAGGCAAATGGCATGCTGGCCTTCATAGCGAGGGGATTTGAGTATAGGAGCAGGGAGGTCTTACTGCAGTTGTACAGGGCATTGGTGAGACCTCACCTTGAGTATTGTGTGCAGTTTTGGTCTCCTAATCTTAGGAAGGACATTCTTGCTATTGAAGGAGTGCAGCGAAGGTTCACCAGACTGATACCCGGGATGGCAGGACTGACATTTGAAGAAAGACTGGATCGACTTGGTTTATATTCACTGGAATTAGAAGAATAAGAGGGAATCTCATAGAAACATTTAAAATTCTGACGGGATTGGACAGGTTAGATGCAGGAAGAATGTTCCCGATGTTGGGGAAATCCAGAACTGGGGGTCACAGTCTAAGGATAAGGGGTAAGCCATATAGGACCGAGATGAGGAGAAACTTCTTCACTCAGAGAATTGTGAACCTGTGGAATTCTCTACCGCAGAAAGTTGTTGAGGCCAGTTCGTTAGATATATTCAAAAGGGAGTTAGATGTGGACCTTACGGCTAAAGGAATCATGGGATATGGAGAGAAAGCAGGAATGGGATACTGAAGTTGCATGATCAGCCATGATCATATTAAATGGTGGTGCAGGCTCGAAGGGCCGAATGTCCTATTCCTGCACCTACTTTCTATGTTTCTATTTTACTATGTTTCTATGAAAGAGTACATTCCATACACTTCCTCCTCTGGCATCTCGGATTGCGTGTCCGGATCCGCGCTAGTCTGACTCTCATCCTCCACGTGGTGTGTCGCAGCTCGCTTGCGACACTCTCAGACAGCCTTTGTAACTATATTGCTTAAATCGGCACTGCTGGTGCCGATGATTTCCCCACAACGCCAACACGGAGAAGTCGGATACATTGCCGCTGGCGGACTTTGGGCAGCCACAGGCTTCGCGAACGTAGCCGGATAGGCCCTGCCGTGTGCCGCTCTACAGCACTTGCCGGGGTTCGGTTCCTCACCGCTATTTGCTTTAGACTCCTGTCCGTCGTCATACAATGATTGAGCGATCTGGATGGCCCTTTCTAAATCCAACTCCTCCACCGCCAGAAGTTTGCGCAGGATCACCTCGTGGTTGATACCGATAACGAAGAAGTCCCGCAGCATGTCTGCCAACACCGTCCCGAACTCGCACGGTCCCACTAGACGTCTCAGGTCGGCAACGAATTCCGCCGCGGTCTGGCCCTCCGATCGAACGTGTGTATAAAACCCGTATCTCGAGATGATGATGCCGTTGTCTGGCTTGAGGCGCTCCCGTACCAATGTACACAACTCCTCGTACGTTTTCTCTGTTGGATCACTCGGCATGAGTAGATTCTTTATCAGACCGTAGATCTTTGAACCGCACACAGTGAGGAACACGGCCCCGCGCCGATCTGCATCGTCGACCCCCTTCATTTTGTTGGCCACGAAGTACCGGTTCAAACGGCTCACAAAGTCTGCCCAATCTTCGCCCTCCACGAATCGCTCTAAAAATCCAATCGTGCTCATTTTGCAAACAAAGATTCTTGTATTCTCGTCGTCAAATGTTATGTAGGCAATAAAGGTTCAAACTAAGTACTGTTTAACTAAGCAAGGTACAACCTTGCTTCTGCTTTATTACAGCTCAAAGTGCCTGACTCTCAAAATGGCTGGCCTTTTATACCTGAGCAACACCATGTGCGCGCTGCTCAGAGGCCTCCAACAATAACGCCATCTGGTGGCTACAAACAGAATGTACATACATGACATCTTGGACCTGGCCTGGAGCCAGCGAAAGTTGACTAGGTTCCCATTGGTTCTTTAGTTGAGTTCCACTCCAACAGGGAGCTTGTTGACTGTGCTTTAAAATAATAGGGGAGTCAAAAGTAATGAGGACAGAATATCGAAACAACAAGGCAGCGGAAGTAACAGGAAAATATGGAATAACCCAGATAAATGATTAACATTTGCTGGCAATTGTATTCCTTTAACCAGTGCTGTCCAATCGAGGTTGGTAACTAGCCGCAGGTGTTGCAGTGGTTCGGGGAGGAGAGGCTCAGCCAGCGTCCTGTGTGCCTTCATGTCGCTCGTCTCCCTGTCCCTTCCTCCCCCAACACTGCTCACTCACCTCAGGCCTGGGGGTGGTAAGTGCAGAGTTTGGCTGTGAAACGTTACCTTAGAAGTAACTAATTGTGTGTAAAGCACGTTTGAGATATTTTGATTGAAAAGACGTTGTATACAAATGCACTCGTCGTTATTCCCTCGTCTTCTTTCATTGGAAAAGTACAAATGTCAGGGAAACAGTACCTTATCCCGGTTTGATCAATATCCACAGCTGAAGGCCCTCGGGGAGTATGGAACAACAAGTTCCAACAAGAACGTGGCCTCCCACGTTTTACCTCCTATAAACTTCAGGTCATCCTAAACTCGGCTGCCTGTGTCCTAACTCGCACCAAGTCCCGCTCACCCATCACCCTGTTATGGCTTTAAATGCTCTGATAATGACTCCACAAAGGCAATGTGTTGTACTTGAACTGTAGTGACCTTAGATCTTTTATGATAACTCAAGAGTGAGGATCACACCTGGTGGCCTGCCTTTTATACTAGGCCAGGCACACCTGTACCGGTAACCTGCAAGTCTCCCAATGCGGTGCCCTCTGGTGGCACACCTTGTGATAGTACCAACAGTAGCCATGTAGGATACATAACATCACTCTCCCCCAAGCCTTTAGTGTAAATCGCCTCTGCATTGACTGTGCTCTGGTATTTCTCCAGCGATTTGAGGTGTCTACTGTATATGGTCCATGCCCCTGAGCCATACAGGAGGTTTACCAGGCTGATATCAGGGATGAGGGACTTCAGTGACATGGAGAGTCTGGAGAAGCTGGAGTTGTTCTCCTTGGAGCAGAGAAGGTTAAGGGGAGATCAAAGAGAGGTGATCGAAATTATGAGGGGGTTTGACAGAGCAAGTCAGGAGAAACAGTTCCCTCTGGCAAGTGGGTCATTAACCAGAGGTCATAGATTTAAAATAATTGGAAAAAGCACTAGAGGGGTAATGAGGAGAAATGCCTTCACACAGAGGGTTGTTAAAATCCCCGATGGGAAACTTGAAAGTGTGAAAAGACTTGTATTTCTATAGCGCCTTTCACAACCTCAGGATGTCCCAAAGCGGTTTACAGCCAATGAAGTACTTTTGTAGTCACTGTTGTAATGTGGGAAATGCGGCAGCCAATTTGCACACAGCAAGCTCCCACAAACAGCAATGTGATAATGACCAGACAATCTGTTTTTTAGTGATGTTGATTGAGGGATAACTCCCCTGCTCTTCTTCGAAATAGTGCCAAGGGATCTTTTATATCCACCTGAGAGAGCAGACGGGGCCTCGGTTTAACGTCGCATCTGAAAAACGGCACCTCCGACAGTGCAGCAATCCCTCAGCACTGCACTGGAGTGTCAGCCTAGATTTATATACTCAAGTCTCTGGAGTGGGACTTGAACCCACAGCCGTCTGACTCAGAGGCGAGGCTGACAAAACTAACTAAACTCCTTTTTTAAAATGTCATAATACTCCTGTGAAGTGTTAGCTGTGGCTCAGTGAGTAGCACCTTTGCCTCTGAGTCAGAAGGTTGTGGGTTCAAGTCCCACTCCAGGGACTGAAGCACCAAAAAATCTAGGCTGACACTCCAGTGGAGTGCTGCATTGTCTTTCAGATGAGATGTTAAACCAAGGCCCTGTCTGCTTTCAAGTAAAAGATCCCATGACACTATTTCAGCAGAGTTATCCCTGATGTCCTGGCTGATATTTATGCCTCAGTCAATACGTTAAAAAAAAACAGATTTTCAGGTCAGGCGGTTCCTCGAAGCGAGGATGACTTGCTTCCACTCAAACAGGGATGAGTTCACAGGTGTTTCAATGAAGGACCTAATATTCCAGATCCTGAAGGGTCACTAAAACAGATTATCTGGTCGTTATCATATTGCTGTTTGTGGGAGCTTGCTGTGCGCAAAGTGGCTGCCGCGTTTCCCACATCACAACAAGTGACTACACTCCAAAAGTACTTCATTGGCTGTAAAGCACGTTGGGACAACCCGGCAGTCGCGAAAGGCGCTATAGAAATGTAAGTCTTTCCTTCTTATATAAATACAAGTTGGTGTGGTTGATACTGGCGCACGAGCTTCATTGCATGACCATATCCGTTTGGACTGCCCCATCCGCAAATCACGCGCGAACCTGCAAAGTGATGGTGGGAGGATGCAGTCTGTATCAGTAGGGAGAGAGAAGGGGACATTTAAACCCCTTTGCACAAGTGGAATTTCAACAGAGATGGTCACAAAGCAGCGGGCAATGCTCTCTAAAAGCCAAATGCAATGGCCAGAGATTTATGTGCACCTTTATTGGCAGCGAGAGGGGAGCCCCCAACATCAATGGGAGGCAGCATGTGACGGTGGGAGGGGCTGGCTGGGGTGAGTGAGTGTGTGTGTGATTGTGTGTGCGGCGGGCGCTAGGACCCGCCGGCCGCCAGCCCGTGCGGAGGCAGAAAGCGGTGCTGCGGCTCCAGCTGACCACGAGGCCCCAGCTGTTTCCCGCCATTGCTGAATGTTTTTACTACAACTCCAAACCTCCTGCCCTCTTTTTTTAATTAAAAAAAAAATATATACAGATGCAAAAAAAGCACGCCAGTCTGCAAACAAGAGCTTTTTGAAAACTTGGGGCGGGAGGCTGAAACCCACCAGGAACCGATGGCTTATTACGCGGGGCAGAAAACACTACAAGAATTCCGCAAGGCAGAGAAGGAAGTGATTGGAGGCTTGTGTAGGTGTGTATGAGTTTGTTTATTTCACGAGACAATGTATCAATGGAGAAAAAGAGCAGAGAGAGAGAAGGGGCATTTAAACCCCTTTGCACAAGTGCAATGCAACAGAGATGATCACAGAACAGGGGGCAAGCCTCTCTCAAAGCCAAATGCAATGGCCAGAGATTTATTTGCACCTTTTATTGGCAGGGAGAGGGGAGCCCAACATCAATGGGAGGCTGCAGGATGCAAATTGCAAACACAGCGGACCACGTGGGGCTGGGATCACCAAACGTTCCATTTTGGAATCTCCCAGCGATTGTTGCAAACTTTAGAACCTTGTACAATGTAGCAACGTTCCACGGGGGAACCCCCGCCTCCCTATTTCTTTTGCACATTACATTATTCTTCCTCTCTTTTGCCCAGCAGATCATGGCCGCCCCTCTCTCTCTCTCTCTCTCTTATTTGTTTTGCAATATGGACCCTCCCACTTTTTTTTGCAAATGCGTGTTGATTGTTACAAGCAAGCAAAAGTTGCATTTTCTCCCTTCTCTCTGTCTTTCCCTTTTTATTTTGTTTGCAATTTGGAAAATAATGCTTTTTTTGGGGGGGGGTGCGCCTCTGATGTAAGGGGGAAAGCCAAGCTGTGTTGCTGCTGCTGCTGCTGTTGTTGCTCTGATAGTGGGAACTGCGTGCTAGCTCCATGCAAAGAGGCATTTTCTTTTTAAAAATCTTGTCTGAAATAAACCTCATTGCATTTCTCCTTTTTACCTGCCCCGCGCCCCTGGAGGAATTGGGGGGAGGGGGGGGGGGGGAATGTGTTCATGTTTGGCTGGGTCCCTGCTCTGCGCGGAATGTACGCTGCACGGTGGAGTTTATGTTGATGCTTTTTTAAAAAAAAATTATAAAATGGATTTCTCGTTTCCCTTCCTCCCCCTCCCCCCATTATTTCCATTCCGAATCCCAGTGCCGCTGTTTCCATGTGGCCGAGGCTTTGCCAGCGCGGAGGGAAAGCGGGCACAACCATTGCATAGCCCCTTAAACTTAATATATCGCTCTCTAAACTCCCCCTCAACTTGCATTTTATGTTTTGAGAGGGAAGAGGTGTTGAAATGCAACTGTGCGTTTAATTTTAAGCTAAAAAACAAATCAAATAGTGCTTATGAGAAACACATATAATTACCAGACTTGTTTTTTTTTCCAAGGATTTTTTAGAAACTTGACTACTGGCTCCATAAAATGGTATTTAAAATAATATATAACGACGTGTATATCCCTCTCATCTCCCTTAAGATTTTTAATGTATTTATTATGAATATGAATTTTTGAAAAGATACTGTAAGAATGTTAAAGAGACGCAAGAAACTCTATAGTTTTCTTCTTTTTTTAATGTGTAACTGGAATTCGTCGACTACAATCCTATTTCCAACAGTCTCCCAGGCACAGGAACTCATTGAAGAAGTTTTGGAGGGGGACACAAGAGTGAAATTTATGAATGGGGCTGAAATTGACTAGACTGTTGGCCAATGCGATTGGCTGTTCCAGCCGTAGTCTGATTGTGATGGGCAGCAATGCAAGGGGGCGTGAACTGTGTGTGTGTGCCTGGGAACACTTGGTTGTGTTTACACTCAGAACCACAGCACAGGGGAAGGCCATTCGGCCCATCGAGTCTGCGCTAGCTCTTCTGCAGAGCTATCTAGTTCGTCCCGCTCGCCCCATATTCCTGCAATTTTTTTCACTGGAAACAGTTTCTCTTATCTAAACCCCTCCATGATTTTCAGCACTTTTATCATCATTGTCGTAGGCAGTCCCTCGGAATCGAAGTAGACTTGCTTTCACTCCAAAAGTGAGTTCTCTGGTGGCTGAACAGTCCGATATGAGAGCCACAGACCCTGTCACAGGTGGGATAGACATTCGTCGAGGGAAGGGGTGGGTGGGGCTGGTTTGCCGCGCGCTCCTTCCGCTGCCTGCGCTTGACCTCTTCATGCTCTTTGCGTCGAGACTCAAAGAGCTCAACGCCCTCCCGGATGCACTTTCTCCACCTCAGGCGGCCTTCGACCAGGGTCTCTCGGGTGTCAGTGGTGATGTCGCACTTTACCAGGGAGGCTTTAAGGGTGTCCTTGTAACGTTTCCGCTACCCACTTTTGGCTCGTTTACCATGAAGGAGCTCCGCATAAAACATTTGCTTAGGGAGCCTCGTGTCTGTCATGCGAACTATGTGGCCTGTCCAGCGAAGCTGATCGAGTGTGGTCAGTGCTTCAATACTGTCGACGTTAGCCTGGACGAGGACACTGATGTTGGTGCGTCTGTCCTCCCAGGGGATCAGCAGGATCTTGCGTTAGCGCCTCAAGTTTTCACACTTACCCCATCCCTCCCAGTAGTTGATTCCACCAACAAATAAGTTCTTAATACAACGTTTGTCACCGCATGTTAAAGAAATCCACGCACAGGCATCTTCCACCCTTCAATATGCAGTTCGGGATCTGGACTATTGGGTCCCTCATTGAAACACCTGTGAACTCATTGAACTCTGCCCTTTTTGGCTTGAAAGCAAGTCATCCTCGATTCGAGGGACCACCTAAGAAGAAGGAAAAAGAGATTATTACATTGTTGTTCTTGCATGAAATTCACAGAATGAGACAGCACAGATGGAGGCCATTCGGCCCATCGTGCCTTTGCTGGCTCTCTGAAAGAACGATCCAATTAGTCCCACTCCCCCCTGCTCTTTCCCCACCGCTCTGCAAATTTATCCAGTTCTGCTTTTGAAAGTTATTATTGGATCTGCTTCCACCGCCCTTTCAGGCGACCCGTTCCAGACTCCCAACAACTAAAAGCTTTTTCCTCATGTTGCACCCTGGTTCTTGCGTGGATAGACTGGAGAAGCTGGGGTGGTTCTCCTTCGAGCTGAGAAAGTTGAGAGGGGATTTGATCGAGGTGCTCAAAATCACGAGGGGGCTGGACAGAGTAGAAACTGTTCCCATTGGCGGAAGGGCCGAGAACCAGAGGACACAAATTTAAGGCGATTGGCAAAAGAACTAAAGGCAACATGAGGAAAAACGTTTCTACGCAGCAAGTGGTTAGGATCTGGAATGCGCTGCCTGAGAGGGTGGTGGAGGCAGACTCAATCGTGGCTTTCAAAAGTGAATTGGATAAGTACCTGCGGGGCTACGGGGAGAGGGCAGGGGGAGTGGGACTGGCTGAGGTGCTCTTGCAGAGAGCCGGCGCAGGCTCGACGGGCCGAATGGCCGCCTTCTGTGCTGTAACCAGTCTATGATTTTTTTTTTAACCAATTACCTTAAACTGTCTCCAACTCTGCGACTTTGGATATTTTCCAAGTGTTAAAAAAAACTTTCCAATCAGATTATAAAGAATTGGAGAGGGATTATACTGTAGCCACACCTTGGGAATTTTCCCATTTTAATCCTCCTTTTCCCCCCCCCCCTCATTTCCCAAGGGTGGTGACTCATTCTGGAGGGTCGTCCCCTGGGTGTTAGAATCTTTTCAGTGCCCCTGTGTACGTGGCTATTCCCAAGCTCCAACCTAGACACTGTCAGCAGAGTATTCAGCCATAGGGGATATCATAGTCAAGCGTGATGCTCCTCTGCAAAGGCCACGTATCACTGGTTAGTCATTAAGAGCAGGAACCTAGGTTGATCTTTCCCATTCTTTTCCCCGACAACCAGGAGTCTAAGGATAAGGGGTAAGCCATTTAGGACCAAGATGAGGAGAAATTTCTTCACTCAGAGAATTGTGAACCTGTGGAATTCTCTACCACAGAGTGTTGTTGAGGCCAGTTCAGCTAAAGGGATCAAGTGGTATGGGGTACTGAAGTTGCATGATCAGCCATGATCATATTGAATGGTGGTGCAGGCTCGAAGGGCTGAATGGCCTACTCCTGCACCTATTTTCTATGTTTCTATGAGATCCATTGTCGGGCCCTTACTGCCGCCCTAGATAACTCACCATAGAATGGGCCATCGAATGTGGGACCATACTGATCTATGTCAGCTGTGGCTCAGTGGGCAGCACTCTCGCCTCTGAGTCAGAAGGTTGTGGATTCGAGTCCCGCTCCAGAGACTTGAACACAAAAATCTAGGCCAACACTCCAGTGCAATGCTGAGGGAGTGCTGCACCTGTCTGAGGTGCCGTCTTTCGGATGAGACGTTAAATCAAGGCCCCGTCTGCTCTCTCAGCTGGACGTAAACGATCCTATGACACTATTTCGAAGAAGAGCATGGGGGAGTTATTCCCCGGTGTCCTGGGCCAATATTTATCCCTCAATCCACATAACATAAAAACAGATTATCTGGTCATTATCACGGCGCTGTTTGTGGGAGCTTGCTGTGCACAAATTGGCCGCCGTGTTTCCCACATTACAGCAGTGACTACACTCCAAAACGTACTGTAAAGATGCTCTGAGGGTGTGAAAGACGCTATAAAATGCAAGCCTTTTTTTTAATGTGGCTCCGAAGCATGTTGACAATGTGACGACTACACGTTCGAATAGCCCGTCAATACTGGTCGTGTCGAGCCTTGGACAGGCCCAAATGGAGCACCCCGTTCAGTTCTGGCGCCGGGGGGGGGGGGGGGGGGGGGGGGCGGCGGGGGGGGGGTGGGGAGTGATATCAAAATGACACTTGGAGCTTAGAGGGTTCATTTAGGGCAGTTACCTAACTGTGTTTACTCGATTGAGTGGTGATCTAATTGAGCTGTTTAAAATGACAAAAGGATTCAATAGGGTAAAAAGAAAGAAAGACATGCATTTATATAGCGACCACCGGACGTCCCAAAAACGCTTCACAGCCAATGGAGCTTTTGGAGTGTAGTCATTGTTGTAATGTAGATAGCGAGAAACTATTTCCTCTGATGGGGCAATCAAGAACGAAGGGGCACAATCTTAAGTTGGAGCCAGGCAGTCCAGGGTGAAATTATGAAGCACTTCTTCACACCAGGGGCAGTGAAAATCTGGAAAAGCATTTGGAGCTTTCAAGATGGAGAGCCAACATTTTTTTGTTGGGTAAAGGTATCGAGGGATTTGGATCCAAAGCGAGTAAATGGACTTGAGATAAAGATCAGCCATGATCTAATAGAATGGTGGAGTAGCCCAAGTCTGGAAGTGAACCCCAACGTGGGTCGGTGCTTTCAGGAGAAGAGTGAAGAAGATTTCATAGAATTATAGAAATTTACAGCGTGGAAGGAGGCCATTTTGGCCCATCGTGTCCGCACCGGCCGACAAAGAGCTATCCAGCCTCATCCCACTTTCCAGCTTTAGGTCCGTAAGCCCTGTAGGTTACGGCTCTTCAGGTGCACATCCAAGTATTTTTTAAATGTGGTGAAGGTTTCTGCCTCTATCACCCTGTCAGGCAGTGAGTTCCAGACCCCCACCATGCTCTGGGTAAAGACATTTCTCCTCAAATTTCCTCTCAACCTCCCCCCAATTACTTTAAATCTGTGCCCCCTGGTTGTTGACCCCTCTGCTAAGGGAAATAGGTCCGTCCTATCCACTCTATCCAGGCCCCTCATCATTTTACACACTGATTTTGATTGAAATTTAATTGCTGTGCTCGACAAACACAGAACGATTTGCACAGCCATGCTTCTGCGGCCCCAGTGCTCACACTGACCGCTCAGTCCCTGCGGCCCCAGTGCTCACACTGACCGCTCAGTCCCTGCGGCCCCAGTGCTCACACTGACCGCTCAGTCCCTGCGGCCCCAGTGCTCACACTGACCGCTCAGTCCCTGCGGCCCCAGTGCTCACACTGACCGCTCAGTCCCTGCGGCCCCAGTGCTCACACTGACCGCTCAGTCCCTGCGGCCCCAGTGCTCACACTGACCGCTCAGTCCCTGCGGCCCCAGTGCTCACACTGACCGCTCAGTCCCTGCGGCCCCAGTGCTCACACTGACCGCTCAGTCCCTGCGGCCCCAGTGCTCACACTGACCGCTCAGTCCCTGCGGCCCCAGTGCTCACACTGACCGCTCAGTCCCTGCGGCCCCAGTGCTCACACTGACCGCTCAGTCCCTGCGGCCCCAGTGCTCACACTGACCGCTCAGTCCCTGCGGCCCCAGTGCTCACACTGACCGCTCAGTCCCTGCGGCCCCAGTGCTCACACTGACCGCTCAGTCCCTGCGGCCCCAGTGCTCACACTGACCGCTCAGTCCCTGCGGCCCCAGTGCTCACACCCACTGCTCACTCCCTGTGGACAGTCCAGTGCCCACACTAACCACCCAGTCACTGCGGCCCCAGTGCCCACACTGACCGCCCAGTCCCTGCGGCCCCAGTGCTCACACTGACCGCTCAGTCCCTGCGGCCCCAGTGCTCACACGGACCGCTCAGTCCCTGCGGCCCCAGTGCTCACACCCACTGCTCACTCCCTGTGGACAGTCCAGTGCCCACACTGACCACCCAGTCACTGCGGCCCCAGTGCCCACACTGACCGCCCAGTCCCTGCAGCCCCAGTGCTCACACTGACCGCTCAGTCCCTGCGAACAGCTGGTGGTTTGTTTGCTGGGATCTCCTGGGGCGGATGCTCTGTGGGCTGCTCGAGACTATGCCTGCTTTTCCAAACGTTGGACTGGCTCCAGAATGAAGCGTGGCTTGGAGCCAAGCTGGGGATGGGGAATGCTGTGAGCCGAGCTCGCTGATAAACAACTTGGGCTGCTCCAGATGCTGGTTTCGTTTTTGCATCAAATGTGCAGTGAGGGGAGGAGGAGGAGGAGGGGGAGGGGGGGGCTGTGAGAGGAGAGGAGAGGAGAGGAGAGGAGAGGAGAGGAGAGGAGAGGAGACGAGACGCGAGGAGGGGTGGGGGGGTGGGGTGCAGTTCACAGGCAGTGTTGTCCCTGGATCTATTTTTTAAATATTGGTACCGGTAGAAAATATGTCAGCTGCATCTCGTCTGATGCTCTTAATGATCGCCTTAAATTGTTCCCACCAGCAGTGACAGATCTGTAACCACCAATACTTCACCCAGTGCTCAAAAGCTCAAAGTGCTCCCTGCAGAAAACATACAATGTACAACACACAAACAGGCCATAGATTCAGCAAAATTTACAGCACAGAAGGCAGCCATTCGGCCCATCGTGTTTGATCTGGTCCTTAGCCCTGTAAAAAGACTTGCATTTATATAGTGCCTTTCACAACCACCAGATGTGTCTCTAAGCGCTTTACAGCCAACGAAGTACTTTTTGGAGTGCAGTCACTGTTGTAATGTGGTAAATGGGGCAGCCAATTTGCGCACAGCAAGCTCCCACAAACAGCAATATGATAATGACCAGATAATCTGTTTCCAGTGATGTTGGTTGAGGGATAAATATTGGCCCAGGACACCGGGGATAACTCCCCTGCTCTTCTTCGAAATAGTGCCATGGGATTTTTTACATCCACCGGAGAGAGCCTCGGTTTAACGTCTCATCTGAAAGACCTCACCTCCGACAGTGCAGCACTCCCTCAGCACTGCACTGGAGTGTCAGCCTAGATTTTTGTGCTCAAGTCTCTGGAGTGGGAACTTGAACCCACGACCTTCTGACTCGAAGGCCCACTGAGTTACTGGCTGACCTAAATTTTTATTAAGCCAGGGACCTAGGAACACAGGATATACAGTTAAACTGGTGAAAGTAAAATTTAACACACTGTTAGGAAGATCAAGACACGATGTTGGTAATTGTTGAGATTTGGAGTTCCGTGATCTGATCCCCCTGCTGATTCACACATACGTTCACTGCCCAGGCCCCAAGCTCCGGAACATTCAGCTACGTGTGACGGCCTTTTTATCTATGTAGGTGCTACTGTCATTAACACATTCAGATCGAGGGTGCCAATGCAAGAGAAATTAATTTCTTCATACAAATGCTGCTCTTGCACCTATTTTCAACCTGTTCCCTCCCTAAACCTCTCCGCCTCTCTATCCCTCTCTCCTCCTTTAAGACGCTCCTTAAAGCCTACCTCTTTGATCAAGCTCTTGGTCACCTGTCCTGATATCTCCTTGTGCCGCTCGGAGTCAAGTTTTATTTGCTAACCGCTCCTGTGATACGCCTTGGGGGCCTTTGATTGTGTTAAATGTGCCGTATAAATGCAATTTGTTGTTGTATGTAACGAGCTAATCTGGTCAAGCTGGGAACTGGCTGCCCGCAGTGTCAGCCGTGGCTCAGTGGGCAGCACTCTCTTGCCCAAATCAGAAGGTCGTGGGTTCAAGTCCCACTCCAGGAACTTGAGCTCAAAAATCCAAGCTGACACTCCCAGTGCAGGGCTGAGGGAGTGCTGCACTGTCGGAGGTGCCGTCTTTCGGATGGGACGTTAAACCGAGGCCCCGTCTGCCCCCTCAGGTGGACGTAAAAGATCCCACGACACTATTTCGAAGAAGAGCAGGGGAGTCCTCCCCGGTGTCCTGGCCAATAATTATCCCTCAATTGACATCACTAAAACAGATTATCTGGTCATTATCACGTTGCTGTTTGTGGGAGCTTGCTGTGTGCTAATTGGCTGCCGCATTTTCCCACATTACAACAGTGACTAATGACACTTGGAAAAGTACTTCATTGGCTGAAACACGCTTTGAGACTTCCGGTGGACATGAAAGGCGCTATATAAATGCAAGTCTTTCTTTAGATGGGAGGACAGGAAGGTCTGGAAGAGTAATCCCCTTCTCGGGGAGGTTATATTGAGAAACCCAGGTCGGGGGCCATGGGGCCTGCCCTGTGGGGCCGTCACTGAGAGTGGGCACAGTAGGAGGGAAGAGTAGATTGATGGAGATGGGCGCACGTTGGGCAATGCCACGTTTTGGATTTAAAAGCTTGTCGATTTATGGGGGAGGGGGTGGTGGGGGAGTGGGGTGGTTGGAGGTGGGAGGATCATTGGAAGGTTAATTCCCTCTGCTGCTCAGTTTTGTGATGAGGGAGAAGGATGGAAATGAAAACCTGAGCAAATGGCTCGTTTCGTCTCTAGCCTCCTGTCACCGCGTGTGTTAAGAACATAAGAATTAGGAGCAGGAGTGGGTCGTTCAGCCTCTCGAGCCTGCTCCGCCATTCAATAAGATCATGGCTGATCTTCGAGCTCAACTCCACTTCCCTGCCTGTTCCCCATAACCCTTGATTGTCTTAATATCCAAAAGTCTGTCAGATAGATAGATAGATTTTTAACCAATAAGGGAATTAAGGGTTACGGGGAGCGGGCGGGTAAGTGGAGCTGAGTCCACGACCAGATCAGCCATGATCTTATTGAATGGCGGAGCAGGCTCGAGGGGCTAGATGGCCTACTCCTGCTCCTAATTCTTATGTTCTTATGAATGTACTCAAAGACTGAGCCTCCACAGTCCTCTGGGGTAGAGAGTTGCAAAGATTTACCACCCTCTGAGTGAAGAAGTTTCTCCTCCTCTCCGTCCTAAATGGCCGACCCCCTGATTGACTTCTGTTCTCTCTCTCTCTCTCTCTCTCTCTCTCCCTCGTTTTGGAAATGCAGCCTCTCCAACATCCCGTTGACGCCGGAGAGCCAGCGGGACCACGACCGGAGGATCCGACGGGAAATCGCCAACAGTAACGAGCGGCGACGCATGCAAAGCATCAACGCGGGGTTCCAGTCGCTGAAGGTGCTGCTGCCTCACACTGACGGGGAGAAACTGAGCAAGGTTCGTTAGCACCTTGGGCATCGGACTGCTTCCTTCCTTCCTTCCAGCCTTTGTACTCACCGTGCGCCCTGCCTCCCGCCAAACAAAAGGCTCTTCCTGTTGTTAATTGGAGGCTTGTGCAATACGCTCCTTTTTATAAGACTCCGGCTGCTTTCGGTGCGTGTCGTGTCGTGTCGTTGAATCGTAGAACGGTTACAGCACGGAAGGAGGCCATTCGGCCTTTCGAGCCCGTGCCGACTCTCAGCTAGTCCCACTCCCCCGCCCTTTCCCCGTAGCCCGGCCTACTCGCCCAACTCCTTACTGAAAGATAAGATTGAGTCTGCCTCCCCATGGCAGTGTGGTTCTCCATTTCTGGCCGCTTGCCCATCCCTGATTATAATCGCTCCACCATCGGTGGCCGTGCCTTCAGCTGCCTGGGCCCCAAGCTCTGGAACTCCCTCCCTAAACCTCTCCGCTTCTCCTCCTTTAAGACGCTCCTTAAAACCTACCTCTTTGACCGAGCATCTGTCCTAACATCTCCTCGCCTGGCTCGGTGTCCAATTTAGTCCGCCAACACTCCTGTGAGGTGCCGTGGGACATCACACTACGTTAAAGGCGCCGTATAAATGCAAGTTGTTGTAGAGGAAGTTATACAATTGACCCTTTTTCGGAACAGAAACATTTTTAAACCTCTCTCCTGACAGGCAGCGATCCTGCAGCAAACGGCGGAGTACATCTTTGCTCTGGAGGAGGACAAGACCCGACTGATGCAGCAGAACGCACACCTAAAGCGACTGGTACAGGTGAGTGGGCTTTGTAGATATCGTAATAGTGCGCACGTCCTGTGCTTGGGCTATGTGTTACGGGCGAGGTTTAACTCTCGTATACTGGCCCTTCCAGCTTGCATTTACAAACATACATAATAACATAAGGAATAGGAGCAGGAGTAGGCCATTCGGCCCCTCGAGCCTGCCTCCGCCATTCAATGAGATGACTGATCA
Source organism: Pristiophorus japonicus (assembly GCF_044704955.1). NCBI lineage: Eukaryota > Metazoa > Chordata > Chondrichthyes > Pristiophoridae > Pristiophorus > Pristiophorus japonicus. The sequence continues at coordinate 75,360,338 of NC_091995.1, forward strand.
TTGATCTCAACTCCACTTTCCTGCGCTCCCCATATCCCTTGACTCCCTTACAAGTTGGAGACCAAAACTAGGGGCCACCAATATAAGACAGCCACCAATAGGGAATTCAGGCGAAAGTTCTTGCCCCGAGAGTGGTGAGACTGTGGAACTCGCTACCACAGGGAGTGGTTAAGGTGAACAGCTTCGATGTATTTAAGGGGAAGCTGGACTACTACAGGAGGGAGAAAGGAATAGAAGGATGTATTGATCGGGCGAGATAAAGAGGGCGATGAGGAGGCTCGTGTGAAGCATAAACATTGGTGTGTCAGCCGTGCGTCACTTGGTAGCACTTGCCTCGGAGTCGGAAGGTACTGGGTTCACCAGCATAGACCGAATGGCCTTTTCTGTGCTGTGCATTCTATGCAAGATAGGTGGCGCTATGGGCCATCCCCTTCACAATTGGCCTTTTTCCCCTGGTCACTTTCTGCTCTCGGTCACCCTCCAGTAGTACATCCCAACCTGGTTCTCTTACTCCCCCCGCCGCTGCCCCCTCCTATCAGCTGTGGCTCAGTGGGCAGCACACTTGCCTCTGAGTCAGAAGGTTGTGGGTTCAAGTCCCACTCCAGGGACTTATAGAAACATAGAAAATAGGTGCAGGAGTAGGCCATTCGGCCCTTCGAGCCTGCACCGCCATTCAACAAGATCATGACAACACATACAACAACTGCCATCTGCGCAGTCAACCCGTCCACCCCACTCTGAACACTCCCCGCACCGAGGCACAGAGCCCCCAGGCCCGCCCCTCCAACACACTTAGCCCCCCCAGACCTCCGCTGCAATGTGGCTCCTCCTGTCCCCCGCCCTGGGTTTCTCCGCCCTCCACCTCCACCACTCTCCCCTCCATCTCCTGCCCCCTTCTCCCCTCAACTTTCCTCTGCTCCCCCCCCCCCCCCCCCCACAGGCTCCCATCTTGGGGGCGGTATTTTAGCCCCCAGCACATAAATTTGGGCTGACACTCCCAGTGCAGTGCTGAGGGAGCGCTGCACTGTCTTATCGGATGAGACATTAAATCAAGCCCCGTCTGCTCTCTCAGATGGATGTCAAAGATCCCATGGCACTATTTCAAAGAAGAGCAGGGGAATTATCCCCGGTGTCCCGTGGCCAATATTTATCCCTCAATCAACATAACAAAAACAGATTATCTGGTCATTATCACATTGCTGTTTGTGGGAGCTTGCTGTGCGCAATTGGGTGCTGCATTTCCTACATTACAACAGTGACTACACTTCAAACAATACTTCATTGGTTGTGAAGCAGTTTGGGATGTCCTGGGGTTGTGAAGTGTGCTATATAAATACAAGTCTTTCTCTGACACTGGCCTGCTCCCTCCGCTGACTGGTATCATTCACCCTCCAGTGGTACATACCAGCCTGGTTCTCTTTCTCCCCCCGCCACCCCCCCCATCAGCTGCTATCTGCAGTCTGTAAGGTGTTGTGACCCACTGCCCTTTGACCCTGGTCAGCTCATTTTTCCAGTGCCCTAGAATAACAGAAGAAGTGATCGAGAAAGTGCGAGAGACAAATAAGCAGAGAGAAAGAATGATTCCAAGAGAACCGGAAGCAGCAGGCATGGGACGATGGTGGCGGGTGAGAGAGAGAGGTAGAGTTAGAGTGAGCAACCCCCATTGGGGGTTCGCCTGGAGCGGTGGGCCTCATGTTCGACACACTCCATTTGTGCCACACTTTGGAAAAAATCAGAGGAACTCTCAGCGAATGATAGAAATTTACAGCATGGAAGGAGGCCATTTCAGCCCATCGTGTCTGCGTTGGCCGACAAAGAGCTATCCGGCCTAATCCCACTTTCCAGCTCTTGGTCCGTAGCCCTGTAGTTTACGGCACTTTAAGTGCACATCCAAGTACTTTTTAAAATGCTCTGAGGGTTTCTGACTCTACCAACCTCTCAGGCAGTGAGTTCCAGACCCCCACCACCCTCTGGGTGAAAATAGTTCCCCTCAAATCCTCTCTAATCCTTCTACCAATTACTTTAAATCTATGCCCCCTGGTTATGGACCCCTCTGCCAAGGGAAATAGATCCTTCCTATCCACTCTATCCAGGCCCCTCATCATTTTATACACAAGTGAGTCGTGCACAGAAATGAATACAATGCAGTCCCTGGCTGGGTTTGAATCACCAACCTTTCGATCAATAACTCAACGCGCTCGCCCATTGTGCCACACAGACGGTTTAATAAAATCTGCCGGAACCCGGGATTGAACCAGTCACATCTCGATCTTCGGTCTAACTCTCTCCTAACCGAGCTATTTCGGCCTCGCACTAAAAGCAGTTCCTGGCACTGGTGGGACTATAAAATACCAGAGGCAGGGCGGCTGTAGCCTGTTAATTGACTTCATTATCATGGACTCACACAGCACCGAAGGAGACCATTCGGCCCATCGGGCCTGTGCTGCCTCTTTGAAAGAGCGATCTAAATTAGTCCCAGCCCCCTCCCCTCCTGCTCTGTCCCCACAGCCCTGCTAATTTTTTCCTTTCAAGTATTTATCCAATTCCTTTTGAAAATTATTATTGATTCTGCTTCCATCGCCCTTTCAGGCAGCACGTTCCAGATCACAACAACTCGCTGCGTTTTATTAAAAACAAATTCTTCTCCTCTCCCCTCCTGGTTCTTTTGCCAATTTTCTTAAATCTGTGACCTCTGGTTAATGACCCCCCCCCCCCCCCTCCCCCCAGTGGAAACAATTTCTCCTTATTTACTCTATCAAAACCCCATATGATTTTGAACACCTCGATCAAATCGATGAGTTCATCCAGTATTTACTCAATAGAAGCAGTCACTTTAATGACCTCTGTATGAACCCAATGTCTCTTTAGCAATTTGACTTTGTAGCCTTGAAGAAACCCACACCTCAGACCAGGAGATGAACAGCTCATTGTGCTTTGCATGGTGTGATGTTCCTGCCCTTTTATAAAGCAGCGTATTGTTTGACACACCATGAGTTACAGGACGCAGGAATGGCTGCTTTACAATTCTCATCCTTGTCTTCAAATCCCTCCGTGGCGTCGCCCCTCCCCATCTCTGTAACCTCCTCCAGCTCCCCCCCCCTCCTCACTGACCCGGGGTGTTTGCGTTCTTCTAATTCTGGCCTCTTGAGCATCCCTGATTATAATCGCTCCTCCATTGGTGGCCGTGCCTTCAGCTGCCTGGGCCCGAAAGCTCTGGAACTCCCTCCCTAAACCTCTCCGCCTCTCCTCCTTAAAAACTACCTCTTTGACCAAGTTTTTGATCACCTGTCCTAATTCTCCTTGTGTGGCTCGGTGTCTGATTTTGTTTGATAACGCTCACGTTAAAGGCGCTATATCATCATCATCATAGAAACATCTAAAGTAGGTGCAGGAGCAGGCCATTCAGCCCTTCGAGCCTACACCACCATTCAATATGATCATGGCTGATCATGCAACTTCAGTACCCCATTCCTGCTTTCTCTCCACACCCCTTGACCCCTATAGCCGTAAGGGTCACATCTAACTCTCTTTTGAATATATCTAACGAACTGGCCTCAACAACTTTTTATGGTAGAGAATTCCACAGGTTCACAATTCTCTGAGTGAAGAAGTTTCTCCTCATCTCGGTCCAAATTAGCTTACTCCTTATCCTTAGACTGTGACCCTGGTTCTGGACTTCCCCAGCATCGGGAACATTCTTCCTGCATCTAACCTGTCCAATCCCGTCAGAATTTTATATGTTTCTATGAGATCATCATAGGCAGTCCCTTGTATCGAGGATGACTTGCTTCCACGCCAAAAAAGGATGAGTTCACAGGTGTTTCAATGCAGGATCTAATATTCCAGATCCTGAACTACATCCTCAAGGATGGAAGATGCCTGTGTGTGGATTTTTTTAACGTGTGGTGGCCGTTGAACACCAGCCACCACTCGGGCTTGACAGAGCTAGGTCTTGGTCCAGTGGCAAGGATTAACAAGACTAACTGGAGACCAGCTCTGCTGCACAGACCGAGCGCACACACATATCGCAGTGTGGGCTGGGCCCGTGCTGCCCCTGGGCCCTTGCCTCTTCTGGGCCCCAGATTCACGCCTCTCCTGGGCCCCGGTCACTTCCCACTACGGACTCTTGCCGCTCCTTCGCCCCTCCTGCTGTGCCTGCCCGCACTGCAATCAGAGACCTGGCTTCGTAGCCGTCGCCCTCCTGCAGCAGCACGTGCTGCTCCCTGCGGTGGTATATAAAGGCGCTATATAACTGCAGTTTGTTGTACTATAGGCCCAGAAATGCCTCTGACTTGCTCCTCCTCTACTGTCCTGATTTGAGTCATCCAAGGTTGTGCAAATGGTCTATCACCCTGTTGCTCACTTATCTGCAGGCCCTCCCAGTTTCATCTCCAAGATAAGTGCCGCTGCTCCAGTCCGCCCTGGGTGTCCCACATCTAGGCTCCTCTCTCCCTCTTGATGATGAAAACACAGCGTTGAGCATTGTAGGGATTCCCGGGATGTGGGCGTCGCATAAGAACATAAGAATTAGCAGCAGGTGTAGATCATTCGGCCCCTCGAGCCTGCTCCGCCATTCAATAAGATCATGGCTGATCTACCTCAACTCCACTTTCCTGCACTATCCCTATATCCCTTGATTCCCTTAATATCCAAAAACCTAACGATCTCTGTCTTGAATATACTCAAAGACTGAGCTTCCACAGCCCTCTGGGGTAGAGAATTCCAAAGATTCACCATCCTCTGAATGAAGAAATTTCTCATCTCAGCCCTAATTGGCCCTCTTGAGTGAAGAAGTTTCTCCTCATCTCAGTCCTAAATGGCCGACCCCTTATTCTGAGACTGTGACCCCTGGTTCTAGACTCCCCAGCCAGAGGAAACATCCTCCCTGCATCGACCCTGGAATCACTCTGGTGTAGCTTTGTTGCACTCCCTCGATGGCAAGTATATCCTTCGCTGGCAAGGCGGGCATTTATTGCCCGTCACTAGCTGCCCTGGGATGGTGATGTGTCACCTTGAGCCACTGCATTGTAACCTTTTGATACCGAGGCCTTGCTAGGCCATGTCAGAGGGCAATTAAGGGTCAACGGCATTGATGTGGACCAGACCGGGTAAGGACGGCAGATTTCCTTCCCTGAATCCATTAGTGAGCCAGTTGGGTTTTTATCGACACTCCGACACCTTCAGGGTCACTTTTAGCAACGCCAGCTTTTTAAACAAAATCCAAATTCTCCGAGTGCCGGGGTGGGATTGGGACAGGCGACCCCTGGATTATTAGTCGGGCCTCGGGATGACTGGTGAGGTGGTGTTGGGAAAAGGTTCCTGCTCCTGTAAACTGGACAGGATTTGGAAGGGGTGGGGGAAGGGGTGGTCGGCTGGGATTGTATCAGCCCACCCGCCAAAGTTCACATGGCCTGGTGCCCCTCGCTGTTCTAACTCGCTCATCGGCAGTCAAGTGGGGGGGCTGGCTGGTGGGAGAGGGTGGGGGGCTGGTGGGGGGGGGGGTGCCGGGCAGGCTAGTAGTGGGGGGGAGTGGATGGGAGGGTGCTGGGTGGGGGGGGGGGGTGCTGGGGACTGGGGGTGGGGGGGGGGTGGGGGGGCTGGATGGTGCAGAATTAGACCTCGGGCACTTGATAAGCGACTGAAATCTCGTTGCACGAACCATTCTCTTGCATGTGCCCATGTTTTCCAGGTAATTTAACAACAACGTGTATTTATATAGCACCTTTAACATAGCAAAACGCCCCAAGGTGCTTCACAGGAGTGTTTTACAACAAAACAAATACATTTGACGCCGAGCCACAAGAAGAAATTAGGGCAGGTGGCCAAAAGCTTGGTCAAAGAGGTAGGTTTTAAGGAGCGTCTTGAAGGAGGAGAGAGATGTAGAGAGGCGGAGAGGTTTAGGCAGAGAGTTCCAGAGCTTGGGTCCCAGACAACAGAAGGCACGGCCACCAATGGTTGAGCGATCAGGGATGCTCAAACATCTTGTGGGGGTGGGGGGGGGGGGGGGGTTGCAAAGCTGAAGTAAGTTAAGTGAAATGTTCCTACTTGCAGACACAGGAGGACTGACTGAAGAGCTCACCGTTTTACCAGAGGTGCATTTAGGAGGAAGCTGGATAAAAACATAAATGACATAGAATGTACAGCACATTCGGCCCAACGGATCCGTGCCGGTGTTCATGCTCCACACCAGCCTCCCCCCACCCCTCTGCATCTCACCCCATCAGCATATCCTTCTATTCCTTTCTCTCTCATGTGTTTATCCAGCTTCCCCTTAAATGTATCCATGCTACTCGCCTCATCCTTCCCTGTGGCAGCGAGTTCCACATTCTAACCCCTCTCTGGGTAAAGAGCTTTCTCCTGAATTCCCCATTGGATTTATTAGTGTCAATCTTATTTTAATGGTCCCTAGTGGTAAACACTGGTATGGACCACTTGTGTTTCTGTGCTGTATGTAATTCATCACGGGTGATACTTCACAGTAATGCATGTATCAGCACCGTGTGTGTGTGCGTGTTTAAAGATCGGCGGTTTATAGGACCAGCACTGTTGTTCTGTATAAGGGGCGGGACTCTCAATTGGTGCCGCCTGCTATTTTTTCTGTCATCCTTTTCTGAGAAGATACTAATCTTGAGCAAACCCATGAAGCGGCACAAAACAGTTAGATAAAGAGGCACCGATTAGATTATCCTTCCGTCACCTAAAAATGAAGAATAATTTGTTGCCATGTGTGTGAGACTCACGGGGAGGGGGCAGTGTGTGTGTATGTGTGTGTGTGTGTGTGTGTGATCGCTAGAATCCTCCTTGATCGTCTTCTCCCTGTGGCTGAACAGCTCCTCCCAGAGTCACAATGCGGATTCCGTCCACTACGGGGAACAACGGACATGATCTTCACCGCGTGACGACGACAGGAGAAATGCAGGGAACAGCACCAAACCTTGTACATGGCCTTCTTTGACTTCACAAAGGCCTTTGACACGCAACTGTGAGGGACAATGAAGTGTCCTCCGCCGTTTCGGTTGCCACCCCCAAAAGTTTGTCACCATCCTCCGCCTGCTCCACAACGACATGCAGGCCGTGATCCTCACCAACGGATCCACCACAGACCCAATCCACGTCCGGACCGTGGTCAAACAGGGCTGCTCCATCGCGCCAACCCTCTTCTCAATCTTCCTCGCTGCCGTGCTCCATCTCACTCTCAACAAGCTCCCCGCTGGAGTGGTACTAAACTATAGAACCAGTGGGAACCTGTTCAACCTTCGTCGCCTCCAGGCTAGATCCAAGGTCGTCCCATCCTCTGTCATCGAACTACAGTACGTCGACGACGCTTGCGTCTGAGCACATTCAGAGGCTGAATTCTAAGCCATCGTCAACATCTTTATCGAGGCGTATGAAAATATGGGCCTTACACTAAACATCCGTAAGGCAAAGGTCCTCCACCAACCTGACCTCACCACACAGCACTGTCCTCTTCGGTCATCAAAATTCACGGCACGGCCTTGGACAATGTGGACCACTTTCCATACCTCAGGAGCCTATTGTCAGCAAGGGCAGGCATCGATGATGAGGTTCAACACCACCTCCAGTGCGCCAGTGCAGCCTTCGGTTGCCTGAGGAAGAGAGTGTTCGAAGATCAGGCCCTCAAATCTGGCACCAAGCTCATGGTCTACAGGGCTGTAGTGATACCCTCCCTCCTGTGTGGCTCAGAGACATGGACTATATACAGTAGTCACCTCAAATCGCTGGAGAAGTACCACCAGCGCTGCCTCCACAAGATCCTGCAAATCCACTGGGAGGATAGACGCACCAACATCCGTGTCCTCGATCAGGCCAACATCCCCAGCATCGAAGCACTGACCACACTCGACCAGCTCCGTTGGGCAGGCCACATTGTCCGCATGCCTGACACGAGACTCCCAAAGCAAGCGTTCTACTCTGAACTCCTTCACAGCAAGCGAGCCCCAGGTGAGCAGAGGAAACGTTTCAAGGACACCCTCAAAGCCTCCCTGATAAAGTACAACATCCCCACCGACACCTGGGAGTCCCTGGCCAAAGACCGTCCTAAGTGGAGGAAGAGCATCCGGGCGGGTGCTGAGCACCTCGAATCTCGTTACCGAGAGCGTGCAGAAGGAGCATGCAGCAAACCAGTCCCACCCACCATTTCCCACCTTTGACAGAGACTGTACAATCACCTGAGAACTCAGAGTGGAAGCAAGTCTTCCTCGATTTTGAGGGACTGTCTATGATGATGCTGATGGGTGTGTGTGAGTGACTCACTAGGGGAGGGGGCCCAGTGTGTGTGCGGAGTGACTCACAATTGATGGGGAGGCTGTTTAATGGAAATCCCCAGAATAAGCCCTGTGCTCATGAAGACCTGTTTCCTTAAAGCCAACGCTCTCTAGTACAGGTTTAACATAGAATTACACAGAACCCAGCAGGTCCATCCGGTGTTTATGCTCCACATGAACCTCCTCCCACCCCTCTTCATCTCACCCCATCAACATATCCTTCTATTCCTTTCTCCCTCGTGTTTACCTAGCTTCCCCTTAAATGCATCTATGCTATTCGCCTCCTGGTGGTAGTGAGTTCCACATTTTCACCACTCTCTGGGTAAAGAGGTTTCTCCTGAATTCCCTAGTGGATTTATTTGTGACTATCTTATATTTATGGCCCCTAGTTCTGGTCTCCCTCACAAGTAGAAACATCTTCTCCATGTCTATGCTATTGAACCCCTTAATAATGTTGTACTAGGTGGCAGGAACCGAGCACTCGAGCTGTTCAATCTGAAGGGTAGCCTGTGTGGGTCCCACCCAGTGATTCAATGCTGTATGTGGAATAAATACTGCATTTTATAGCATTGCATCAATTAGATGATGTCTGATCTGTATCCTAACTCCATGCACCCGCCTGGGCTCCCCATCCCTCAATATGGCTCAGTGGGCAGCACCCTCGCCTCCGAGTCAGAAGGTCGTGGATTCAAGTCCCACTCCAGGGACTTGAGCACAAAATCTCAGCTGACACTCCCAGTGCAGTGCTGAGGGAATGCCGCACTGTCGGAGGTGCCGTCTTTCGGATGAGACGTTAAACCGAGGCCCCGTGTGCTCTCTCAGGTGGACATAGAAGATCCCATGGCAATATTTTGAAAAAGAGCAGGGGAGGTCTCCCCGGTGTCCTGGGGCCAATATTTATCCCTCAACCCACATCTACTTTTTGTGGGAGAGAGTTCCACATTCCTACCATCGTTTGTCTGAAGAAGTGTTTCCGAACCCCTCTCCTGAAAGGCCTGGATCTGATTTTATGTCATCTTGTCTTAGACCCTCTACCCGAGCAATTCCTTTCAAAATCCTAAAGTCCTCAATCAGATCTCCCCATAACCTTCGATATTCCGGGGAACGCAGGCCTGGTTTGTGCAATCTCTCCTCATAATTTGACCCTTGGAGCCTGCGATTTGACGTGGTCTGTGTTAGAGCCTGTGTTGTATCAACGGTCTTGCTAAGTTGGACACCTGTGTTTTCACCCCCACACCCCTTCCCCCCCACCCCAGGAATACACCGGCTCCTCCCCCAAGCGGAAGCGAGGCGATGAGTCCGATGAAGGGATTGGCTCTCCGGACTCTGCGGATGAAGAGCTGGCTGAGCTGAGGCAGCACCTGGAGAAGGAGCGACTGATGCGGGTCACACTGGAAGAAAAGGTCCGTCCCTTTGGCCTCGGGGCCGTCCGCAGTCCGCCCGCGCTGGGCTGCTCTCGGGGTCCGTGGGTGTGCCTGGGCCCCGCCAGCCCACTCTAGGTCCTCACCGCCTGGAGTGTGCCCCTCGGACCCACACTGGCCTCTCCCCGATCTCAACCTCTCCACCCCCCCCCCCCCACCCCCTCCCCGATCTCAGCCTCCCTTCTCCCCCCACCTCCCCACCCATCACCCCCCCCCCCCCCCCCCCCCCCCCAATCTCCGTCTGAGATTGGGAGCTCACCACATGGTAAAAGGACGGAGATGCCGGCTGGATACCACTGTACTGTGCGGGGGGGCATTAGATATCTACACAGGCTTCTAGCAGCTCTTTCCCCGCCCACCCCCGTCACATGCCCCCACCCCCTCTGTCTCCATTGATGCTGACTGGCGCTCCGAGTGTTTGGGGTATTTTCTGTTTTTTGCGTGTAATCCCGACCTGCCCGAACCCAACATCGTGTGCACTGTTGCAAAAGCAAAATGCCGCCAGGTGCCTGAATCTGAAATAGAAACCGAGAATGCTGGGAACACTCAGCGGGTCGGGCAGCATGTGTGGAGAGAGAAAGCGAGTTAACGTTTCGGGGCGATGACCTTTCACCGGTTCTGAAGAGTCACCATTGACCTGAAATGCTAACTCTGTTTCTCTCCCCAGAAGCTGCCTGACCCGCTGAGTATTTGCAGCATTCTGTGTTTTTACTCTGTGTGTGATCAGGAGACTGACTGATTTCCAGCCCCACGCCCGGGCTTTCTGCAATAAATAGCAGACCCCCCCCCCCACCGCACCCCCCCTGGCCCCGGCTCACTCTCACAACCCAGCACACTTCACCCAGAATCTTGAAGTCATTGAAACTCTGGCAAATACTGAGAGGGTGGAAAAAGTTGCAGGGCAGGGGTGGGTGGGGGAGCGAGACTGACTGGGTAACTCGGCCGGCACAGGCTCGATGGGCCGAATGGCCTCCTCCTGTGCGGTGTCATTCTGTGTGTTGAGTGCTGACCCCGCCGCCCACCGGCCTGTTGTGCTTCCCGCAGGTGAAGGCCCTGGAATCGCAGCTACAGCCCGGCAAGCTGAAGGAGATCCTGCACCAGGCCCAGCTGCAGCAGGAGCACGACAAGGTGCTGGAACGCCGCAGGCAACTGGTGGAGGAACAGCAGAGGACCATCAGCACGCCAGCACAGGTAAGGCCTCTTCCCCCACCCCCCCCCCTGCCTCCCGGGAGGGCCACAAGACCACGTCCAGGGTCCCTGCTCGCTGCGAGGGGGGGTGGGGGGCGCAGGCTCCCCCTTCGCCCACTGTCGGAAGGAGGCTCCTCTCCCAACCTCGGGCTCCACTCCGGTCCCTCGCTCCCGATCCCCCACCCGGTGTGGAGGGGCAGGTTGGAGGCCCTTCTCGTGGGCCACCTGACAGTCTTATGTCGGACGCAGCCCACGGGGTGAACGGTGAGGGCAGGCGCCGTTGTTTGCTCCGGCCCGTAACGTAGGAAGATATCCCAAGGTGCTTCACAGGAACGTTATCGGTCAAAATTTGAGTCCGAGCCACGGTTGGAGTAATTAGGGCACGTGAGCAAAGGCTTGGTCCAAGAGGTAGGTTTTAAGGAGCACCTTCAAGGAGGAAAGAGAGGCGGAGAGGTTTAGGGAGGTGTTCCAGAGCTTGGGGCCCAGGCAACAGAAGGCACGGCCACAAACTATGGAGCGATTATAATCAGGGATGCTCAGGAGGGCAGAATTAGAGGAGCGCAGACATGTGGGGGGGGTGGGTGGGGGGTGGTGTGGGGTGGTGGGGGTGGTGGGGGGGAGCTGGAGGAGATTACAGAGATAGGGAGGGTCGAGGCCAAAGAGGGATTTGAAAATAAGGATGAGAATTTTGAAATCGAGGCGTTGCTTAACCGGGAGCCAATGTAGGTCAGCGAGCACAGGGGTGATGAATGAGTGGGACTTGGTGCAAGTTGGGACACGGGCAGCCGAGTTTTGGATGACACCAAGTTTACGTAGGGTAGAATGTGGGAGGCCAGCCAGGATTGCGTTGGAATAGTCACGTCTAGAGGTAACGAAGACATGGACTAGGTTTACAGGTGTCCTGTTACTTTGTTGAGTTTTGTCCCTCTAAAAAGCTTCTGTTTGTATTTTGCTTGAAGACACTGGGGCGATCCCGTCTCATCATTGCTTTATTTAGAAAGGTCGTGCGCCACGACCTTTGAGGTAGGCTCTATCGCTATTTAAAGCTTAGAGGCTTTTCATGTTATCGTTTTAGTGTCAATATACAGGAGAACATTTGGGGTGGGGAGGAGGGGCGGGAAAATGTCGGACCCCAAAATACCGATCATGGACACTGCTCCACTTCCCCGCCCGCTCCCCATAACCCCTTATCCCCTTATCGTTCAAGAAACTGTCTATTTCTGTCTTAAATTTATTTAATGTCCCAGCTTCCACAGTTCTCTGAGGCAGCGAATTCCACAGATTTACAACCCTCTGAGAGAAGAAATTTAAATGGGCGGCCCCTTATTCTAAGATCATGCCCTCTAGTTCTAATCTCCCCCATCAGTGGAAACATTTTCTCTGCATCCACCTTGTCAAGCCCCCTCATAATCTTATACGTTTCGATAAAATCACCTCTCAATCTTCTGAATTCCAATGAGTAGAGGCCCAACCTACTCAACCTTTCCTCATAGGTCAACCCCCTCATCTCCGGAATCAAACTAGTGAACCTTCTCTGAACTGCCTCCAAAGCAAGTATATCCTTTCGTAAATATAGAAACCAAAACTACACGCAGTATTCCAGGTGTGGCCTCACCAGTACCCTGTATAACTGTAGCAAGACATCCCTGCTTTTATACTCCATCCCCTTTGCAATAAAGGCCAAGATACCATTGGCCTTCCTGATCACTTGCTGTACCTGCATACAATCCTTTTGGGTTTCATGCACAAGTTCCCCCAGGTCCAGCTGTACTGCAGCACTTTGCAATCTTTCTCCATTTAAATAATAACTTGCTCTTTGAATTTTTTTCTGCCAAAATGCATGACCTCACACTTTCCAACATTATACTCCATCTGCCAAATTTTTGCCCATTCACTTAGCCTGTCTGTCCTTTTGCAGATTTTTTGTGTCCTCCTCACACATTGCCCTTCCTCCCATCTTTGTATTATCAGAAAATTTGGCTACATTACACTCAGTCCCTTCTTCCAAATCGTTAATATAGATTGTAAATAGTTGGGGTCCCAGCGGTCCCCCACTAGTTACTGGTTGGCAACCCGAGAATGAACCATTTATCCCGACTCTCTGTTAGCCAATCCTCTATCCATGCTAATATATTACCCCCAACGCCGTGAACTTTTATCTTGTGCAGTAACCTTTTATGTGGCACCTGGTCCAATGCCTTCTGGAAGTCCAAATACACCACATCCACTGGTTCCCCTTTATCCACCTTGATCGTTACATCCTCAAAGAATTCCAGTAAATTTGTCAAACATGACTTCCCCTTCATAAATTCATGCTGACTCTGCCTGACTGAATTATGCTTTTCCAAATATCTTACTACTGCTTCCTTTAATAATGGACTCTCAACATTTTCCCAACCACATACGTTAGGCTAACTGGTCTATAGTTTCTTGCCACTATTCACTTCATACCCTATAAACCTGTTAACACTCTGCGACACATACACAATGCCCCATCTATGAGGGAGGTGGGGGGAGAGTTCGGGAATCTGTCGGAGGAATTCGGGCAGGAACTTGGGCTGGGGGGAGGTGGGAGAAGATCTTATCATGTAAGAGTGAGTTCTGTCAGTTCCAAGTGAGCTTGTTTTACAATTTGCAAAGAGAAACAGCTGGGTGTGTCTTATCGTTCAAGGGGGAACAATCAGCAAACAGGACTTGTCATCAAGGGGCCCAATCAGAGCTTTAGGTGTTGCACATTAACGTGTTCAAAGTGAAACACTGCAGATGCTGGAAATCTGAAATAGGAACAGAAAACGCTGGAAACACTCAACTGGCCAGGCAGCATCCGTGGAGAGAGAAACAAAGTTAACGTTTCAGGTCGATGACCGTTGGTCAGATCTGGGAAGAGTTAGCGATGTAACAGGTTTTAAGCAAGTGCAGGGTCAGGAAAAGGTGGGGGGGAAGGAATGAAGAAAAGGGAAGGTGCGTGATAGGGGGGGGAGGCAGGAGAGATTAAATGACAAACGGTCTGATTGTACAACGTTCACTTTAAGGAGCCTACGGCCAGACTCTCGCTCAACCCCTCGATAGTTTTATCAAAATGAAAAGTAAAATTGAAGAACCCATGTTTATTGTGGCTCCTGTCACTAACTATGAACCTGCCCCCCCCGCCCCCCCCACCCTTTCCCCCCCAAAGACTATCTGTCCCACCTGTGACAGGGACTGTGGCTCTCGTATTGGACTGTTCAGCCACCTAAGGACTCATTTTAAGAGTGGAAGCGAGTCTTCCTTGATTCTGAGGGACTGCCTATGATGATCATGGTGTAGAAGGAGGCCATTCAGCCCATCGTTTCTGAGCCGGCTCTTTGAAGGAGCGATCCAATTAGTCCCACTCCCCCTGATCTTTCCCCATAGTCCAGCACTTCTTCCCTATCCAGTATTTCTCCAACTCCCAAAGTAATTTGTTGAATCTGCTTCCACCGCCCTTTCAGGCAGCGCGTTCCAGATCATAGCAACTCGTTGAGTAAAATTTTTAAAAGTCTCCTCATGCAGCCTCTGACTCTCCTGCCAATTTATGCTGGCTATCTGGAGGTGGGATAATAAAAACTGTCTGCAATCTTGCACGGAGGAACAGCTGCAGTCTTGCTTTTAGCAACCAGTGCCTCCGTGCGTGACCTTCAGTCAGCCTTTGATTGATGTCCTGTGGTCCGCGCTGTGTCGCTGCCCTTCTGCCTCTGCTCCCCAGCTAACCAGGAGTGAAAGACGTTTGCTGCACTATCAAGGCTGCAGTCCTCTCAGTGGCTGCAGCACATCAAACAGCCCCTGTTGCTTGGCGACGAGACCCGAGGTGCTCAGCACCCTCCCGGATGCTCTTCCTCCACTTAGTGCGGTCTGTGGCCAGGGACTCCCAGGTGCCGGTGGGGATGTTGCATTTTATCAGGGAGGCTTTGAGGGTGTCCTTGAAACGTTTCCTCTGCCCACCTGGGGCTCGCTTGCTGAGCAGGAGTTCCGAGTAGAGCGCTTGCTTTGGGAGTCTCGTGTTGGGCATGCGGACAATGTGGCCCACCCAGCGGAGCTGGTCAAGCCCCACACAGATCCCATCAATGCCCTCCAGGCCCACACAGCCTGCAGTGTGCGTGTGCGTGCTGAGGCCACGGGTACGATCCGTGCAAAGCCCCACCTCTGAAAGCAGTGGCAAAATTGAATTATTTCTCGTAAACTTGAGGTCATCCAAAACTCGGCTGCCCGTGTCCTAACTCGCACCAAGTCCTGCTCGCCCATCGCCCCTGTGCTCCTTCACCCACATTGGCTCCCGGTTAAGCAACGCCTTGATTTCAAAATGAACATAATAGGAGCAGGTGTAGGCCATTCGGCCTCTCGAGCCTGCTCCGTCATTCAATAAGATCATGGCAGATCTGATCCTGGCCTCCACTCTACTCCCTCCCCTGCCCCACCCCCGCTCCCCATAACCTTTGACTTCCTTATTCGAAACTCTGTCTACCTCCACCTTAAATATATTCAATGACCCAGCCTCTACAGCTCTCTGGGGCAGAGAATTCCAAAGATTCACGACCCTGAGAGAAGAAATTCCTCCTCATTTCTGTCGTAACTGGGCGACCCCTTATTCTGAAACTATGCCCCCTAGTTCTAGATTCCCCCACGAGGAGAAACATCCTCTCTGCATCTACCCTGTCAAGACCCCTCAGAATCTTATATGTTTCAATAAGATCACCTCTCATTCTTCTAAACTCCAATGAGTATAGACCCAACCTGCTCAACCTTTTTATGACAACCCCTTCATCCCAGGAATCAACCTCGTGAACCTTCTCTGAACTGCCTCCAATGCAAGTATATCCTTCCTCAAATAAGGAGACCAAAACTGTACGCAGTACTCCAGGTGTGGTCTTACCAATACCCTGTACAGTTGTAGCAGGACCTCTCTTTTATACTCTATCCCCCTAGCAATAAAGGCCAACATTCCATTTGCCTTCCTGATCACTTGCTGTACCTGCATACTAACGTTTTGTGTTTCATGCACAAGGACCCCCAGGTCTCTCTGTACTGCAGCATTCTGTAATCTCTCCCCATTTAAATAATAATTTGCTTTTTTATTTCTCCTACCAAAGTGGATAATCTCACATTTCCCCACATTATATTCTATCTGCCAATTTTTTGCCCACTCACTGAGCCCATTGTAGATTCTTTGTATCCTCCTCACCACTTGCTTTCCCACCGATCTTTGTATCATCAACAAATTTGTCTACTTTCAAGAATATAAATTGTAAATAGTTGAGAGCCCAGCACCGATCCCTGCGGCACCCTTCACTGTTTGCCAACCTGAAAATGACCCATTTATCCCGACACTCTGTTTTCTGTTAGCCAATCTTCTATCCATGCTAATATGTTGCCTCCAACCCCATTTATCTTGTATGGCACCTTATCGAAGCTTTCTGGAAATCCAAATAAAGATTCACTGGTTCCCCTTTATCCAATCTGCTCGTTACATCCTCAAAGAACTCCAGCAAATTTGTCAAACATGATTTCCCTTTCATAAAACCATGCTGACTCTGCTTGACTGCTTCCTTAATAATGGACGCTAGCATTTTCCCAACGACAGATGTTAGGCTAACTGTTTCCTACTTTCTCTCTTCCTCCTTTCTTAAATAGGGGCGTTACATTTGTGGTTTTCCAATCCGCTGGGATTGCCCCAGAATCCAGGGAATGTTGGCAGATTACAACCAATGCATCCACTATCTCTGCAGCCACTTATTTTAGGACCCTAGGATGCAGGTCATCTGGTCCAGGGGACTTGTCCATCTTTAGTCCCATTCGTTTGCCTAGTGATTATTTTAAGTTTCCCCCTCTCCCGATAGCTCCTTGATTATCAATTTTTTGGAATCCTTGTTTCTCAACCTTGTTTACAAATCCCTCCATGGCCTCGCCCCTCCTTATCTCTGTACTCTCCTCCAGTCCCACAACCCCCTCAGATGTCTGCACTCCTCAAATTCTGCCCTCTTGAGCATCCCTGATTATAATCGCTCAACCATTGGTGGCCGTGCCTTCAGCTGCCTGGGCCCCAAGCTCTGGAACTCCCTCCCTGAACCTCTCCGCCTCTCTACCTCTCTTTCCTCCTTTAAGACGCTCCTTAAAACCTACCTCTTTGACCAAACTTTTGGTCACCTGTGCTAATTTCTTATGTGGCTGGATGTCAAATCTATTTGTTTTGCCTTAAAACATGCCTGTGAAGCACTTTTAAAATGTTTTACTACGTTAAAGGCGCTATATAAATCTAAGTTGTTGAAATTCCGGAACAAATTAATTTCCACCGATTCTCCACTGGCAATTTATCAGTAGAAATGAGTTAAAACTGAGCTGGTGTATAGGAAGAATAAGGAGGCCACATAATCCTTGGCGAATAGGCGTCTAAATGTAGAGGAGCAGAGGAATCTGGGGGTACGGATACACTAACAGTAACGGCCATAAATAAAGCAAGCCAAGCACTGGGGTTCATTTCCAGAGGGATAGAATTGAAAACCAGAGAAGTTAGGTTAAACTTGTATCGAACCTTGGTTAGACCACACTGGGAACAGTTCTGCTCTCCATATTATTATAAAAATATAGAGGCACTGGAGAAGGTGGAAAATAGATTTACAAGGATGATGCCAGAACTGAGCGGTTATCTCCGTCGGGGAAGACTGAACAGGCTGGGGCTTTTTTTCTCTCGAAAAGGGAAGGGTAGGGGATGACGTGATAGAGTTCTCTTAAGAAATTTGATAGGGTAGACGTAAAGAAGATGGGGGAGACCAAAACTAGGGGCCCTAAATATAAGATAGTCACCAATAAACCCAATGGGGAATTCAGGAGAAACTTCATTACACAGAGTGGTGAGAGTGTGGAACTTGCTCCCACAGGGAGGTGAATAGTATCGTGCATTTAAGGGGGAGCTGGATAAACACTTGAGGGAGAAAGCTGTGCTGATAGGGCGAGATGAAGCAGGGTGGGAGGAGACTCGAGTGGGGCATAAACACCGGCACGGACCCTGATGGGCAGAATGGCCTGTTCCTGTGCTCTACGTTCACAGTGAAACTCATTCAAGAGATCAGTATTTAACAGGGGGTCCGAGCGAGGAGGGGAATGGTTGGTGGTGAGGGGGGTGGGTGGGAGACCCAGTATGGTATGGAGCCTCGGGAGTTTATGCTGGGCCAGAGATGACACAAATGCCTCCTCTGCACCTACGGAATGTGAGCATGTGTGTAACAGGCAGTGTTTCGAGATCGTGTTGGGAGAGTTATATTCTGGGTTTCACCCCCCCGCCCCACAGCGTTCCTCGTGGGGTTAGCCTATCTGAGCAGCGGAGGCAAACTGATGACCCCGCCCCCAGCTCTCCTGACTGCGCGACTCTCTGACGCAGGGAATTCTGTTCCGATTCTATCTGGGAACTGAATGTGGCTTCTGCGCTGTTCTGTGGTTTTCGTGGCTCCTCCCTCCAGTCAGGCCTGTAGCCCCTCCCCCTCTCGCCCCCCCCTCCCCCTCTCGCCCCCCCCTCCCCCTCTCGCCCCCCCCTCCCCCTCTCGCCCCCCCCTCCCCCTCTCGCCCCCCCCCCTCCCCCTCTCGCCCCCCCTCCCCCTCTCGCCCCCCCCTCCCCCTCTCGCCCCCCCTCCCCCCCTCGCCCCCCTCGCCCCCCCTCCCCCCCTCGCCCCCCTCGCCCCCCCTCCCCCCCTCGCCCCCCTCCCCCCTCGCCCCCTCTCGCCCCCCCTCCCCCTCTCGCCCCCCCTCCCCCTCTCTCCCCCCCCTCCCCCTCTCGCCTCCCCCCTCCCCCTCCCCCTCCCCCTAGTCTGCATGACTCCGTGGGGCTGAAGGGGTTAAACTACGAAGTCAGTTTGCTTAGACTGGGCTTGTATTCCTTTGAGCATGGAAGATTAAGGAATGATCTGATTGGTGTGTTTCTAAGAAGAATAAATGGATTGAGACGGTGGATAGAGAGAGACTATTTGGGGGGGGTGGTGGCGGATGCAGAACCAGGGGGCACAGCCTTAACATTCGAGCCAGGCCGTTCAGGCAAGAGTATTAAGGGTTACGGAACCCAGGTGGATGGATGGGGTTCAGATGCAGATCAGCCATGATCTCAGTGACTGGAGGAGCAGGCTCGAGGGGCTGAATGGCTTCCTCTTGCTCCTCAATCCCACACGAGGCAATCTTTCCCCACTGAGAGCTTGCATTTCCTTGTTCCTCCTTTACACCCTGTTGACTTGAACGTTATTCATGTGTCGAATGTTTTGGTTGCCTGTGGCCCCCTCCTCTCCATCTCTCCCCTTTCACCCCTCTCTCTCCTCCCTCATTGATCTATGCATGTTTGTCTCTCTCTCTCGTGCTCTCTCTCTCTCTCTCTCTCTGCCTCTCTCTCTGCCTCTCTCTTTCTCTGCCCCAGTCTCTCTCTCTCCTCTCTCTCTCTCTCTCTCTCTCTCTGCCTCTCTCTCTTTCTCTGCCCCAGTCTCTCTCTCTCTCTCTCTCACTCTCTGCCTCTCTCTCTCTTTCTTTCTCTGCCCCAGTCTCTCTGCCTCTCTCTCTCTCTCTCTGCCTCTCTCTCTCTTTCTTTCTCTGCCCCTGTCTCTCTGCCTCTCTCTCTCTCTCTCTGCCTCTCTCTCTCTCTTTCTTTCTCTGCCCCTGTCTCTCTGTCTCTCTCTCTCTCTCTCTCTCTCTGACCCAGTCTCTCTCTCTCTCTCTCTCTCTCTCTCTCTCTCTGCGCTTGTCTCTCTCTCTCTCTCTCTGCGCCTGTCTCTCTCTCTCTGCGCCTGCCTCTCGCTCGCTCTCTTACTCTCTCTCTCGCGCTCTCTTTCTTTCTTTCTCTCTCTCTCTCTCTCTCTCGCGCTCTCTTTCTCTCTCTCGCTCTCTCTCTCTCGCGCTCTCTTTCTCTCTCTCTCGCGCTCTTTTTCTCTCTCTCGCGCTCTTTTTCTCTCTCTCGCGCTCTTTTTCTCTCTCTGCGCTCTCTTTCTCTCTCTCGCGCTCTCTTTCTCTCTCTCGCGCTCTCTTTCTCTCTCTCTCGCTCTCTTTCTCTCTCTCTCGCTCTCTTTCTCTCTCTCTCGCTCTCTTTCTCTCTCTCGCGCTCTCTTTCTCTCTCTCGCGCTCTCTTTCTCTCTCTCGCGCTCTCTTTCTCTCTCTCGCGCTCTCTTTCTCTCTCTCGCGCTCTCTTTCTCTCTCTCGCGCTCTCTTTCTCTCTCTCGCGCTCTCTTTCTCTCTCTCGCGCTCTCTTTCTCTCTCTCGCGCTCTCTTTCTCTCTCTCGCGCTCTCTTTCTCTCTCTCGCGCTCTCTTTCTCTCTCTCGCGCTCTCTTTCTCTCGCGCTCTCTCTCTCTCTCTCGCGCTCTCTCTCTCTCTCTCGCGCTCTCTCTCTCTCTCTCTCGCGCTCTCTTTCTCTCTCTCTCGCGCTCTTTTTCTCTCTCTCGCGCTCTTTTTCTCTCTCTCGCGCTCTTTTTCTCTCTCTCGCGCTCTCTTTCTCTCTCTCGCGCTCTCTTTCTCTCTCTCGCGCTCTCTTTCTCTCTCTCTCGCTCTCTTTCTCTCTCTCTCGCTCTCTTTCTCTCTCTCGCGCTCTCTTTCTCTCTCTCGCGCTCTCTTTCTCTCTCTCGCGCTCTCTTTCTCTCTCTCGCGCTCTCTTTCTCTCTCTCGCGCTCTCTTCTCTCTCTCGCGCTCTCTTTCTCTCTCTCGCGCTCTCTTTCTCTCTCTCGCGCTCTCTTTCTCTCTCTCGCGCTCTCTTTCTCTCTCTCGCGCTCTCTTTCTCTCTCTCGCGCTCTCTTTCTCTCTCTCGCGCTCTCTTTCTCTCTCTCGCGCTCTCTTTCTCTCTCTCGCGCTCTCTTTCTCTCTCTCGCGCTCTCTTTCTCTCGCGCTCTCTTTCTCTCTCTCGCGCTCTCTCTCGCGCTCTCTCTCTCTCTCTCGCGCTCTCTCTCTCTCTCTCTCGCTCTCTCTCTCTCTCTCGCGCTCTCTCTCTCTCTCGCGCTCTTCTCTCTCTCTCGCGCGCTCTTTCTCTCTCTCGCGCGCTCTTTCTCTCTCTCGCGCGCTCTTTCTCTCTCTCGCGCGCTCTTTCTCTCTCTCGCGCGCTCTTTCTCTCTCTCGCGCGCTCTTTCTCTCTCTCGCGCGCTCTTTCTCTCTCTCGCGCGCTCTTTCTCTCTCTCGCGCGCTCTTTCTCTCTCTCGCGCGCTCTTTCTCTCGCGCGCTCTTTCTCTCTCTCGCGCGCTCTTTCTCTCTCTCGCGCGCTCTTTCTCTCTCTCGCGCGCTCTTTCTCGCTCTCGCGCGCTCTTTCTCGCTCTCGCGCGCTCTTTCTCTCTCGCTCTCGCGCGCTCTTTCTCTCTCGCTCTCGCGCTCTCTTTCTCTCTCGCTCTCGCGCTCTCTTTCTCTCTCGCTCTCGCGCTCTCTTTCTCTCTCGCTCTCGCGCTCTCTTTCTCTCTCGCTCTCGCGCTCTCTTTCTCTCTCGCTCTCGCGCTCTCTTTCTCTCTCGCTCTCGCGCTCTCTTTCTCTCTCGCTCTCGCGCTCTCTTTCTCTCTCGCTCTCGCGCTCTCTTTCTCTCTCGCTCTCGCGCTCTCTTTCTCTCTCGCTCTCGCGCTCTCTTTCTCTCTCGCTCTCGCGCTCTCTTTCTCTCTCGCTCTCGCGCTCTCTTTCTCTCTCGCTCTCGCGCTCTCTTTCTCTCTCGCTCTCGCGCTCTCTTTCTCTCTCGCTCTCGCGCTCTCTTTCTCTCTCGCTCTCGCGCTCTCTTTCTCTCTCGCTCTCGCGCTCTCTTTCTCTCTCGCTCTCGCGCTCTCTTTCTCTCTCGCTCTCGCGCTCTCTTTCTCTCTCGCTCTCGCGCTCTCTTTCTCTCTCGCTCTCGCGCTCTCTTTCTCTCTCGCTCTCGCGCTCTCTTTCTCTCTCGCTCTCGCGCTCTCTTTCTCTCTCGCTCTCGCGCTCTCTTTCTCTCTCGCTCTCGCGCTCTCTTTCTCTCTCGCTCTCGCGCTCTCTTTCTCTCTCGCTCTCGCGCTCTCTTTCTCTCTCGCTCTCGCGCTCTCTTTCTCTCTCGCTCTCGCGCTCTCTTTCTCTCTCGCTCTCGCGCTCTCTTTCTCTCTCGCTCTCGCGCTCTCTTTCTCTCTCGCGCGCTCTCTTTCTCTCTCGCGCGCTCTCTTTCTCTCTCGCGCGCTCTCTTTCTCTCTCGCGCGCTCTCTTTCTCTCTCGCGCGCTCTCTTTCTCGCGCGCTCTCTTTCTCTCTCGCGCGCTCTCTTTCTCTCTCGCGCGCTCTCTTTCTCTCTCGCGCGCTCTCTTTCTCTCTCGCTCTCTTTCTCTCGCGCTCTCTTTCTCTCTCGCGCGCTCTCTTTCTCTCTCGCGCGCTCTCTTTCTCTCTCGCGCGCTCTCTTTCTCTCTCGCGCGCTCTCTTTCTCTCTCGCGCGCTCTCTTTCTCTCTCGCGCGCTCTCTTTCTCTCTCGCGCGCTCTCTTTCTCTCTCGCGCGCTCTCTTTCTCTCTCGCGCGCTCTCTTTCTCTCTCGCGCGCTCTCTTTCTCTCTCGCGCGCTCTCTCTCTCTCTCGCGCTCTCTCTCTCTCTCTCTCGCGCTCTCTCTCTCTCGCTCTCGCGCTCTCTCTCTCTCGCTCTCTCTCTCTCTCGCTCTCTCTCTCTCTCGCGCGCTCTTTCTCTCTCTCGCGCGCTCTTTCTCTCTCTCGCGCGCTCTTTCTCTCTCTCGCGCGCTCTTTCTCTCTCGCGCGCTCTTTCTCTCTCGCGCGCTCTCTTTCTCTCTCGCGCGCTCTCTTTCTCTCTCGCGCGCTCTCTTTCTCTCTCGCGCGCTCTCTTTCTCTCTCGCGCGCTCTCTTTCTCTCTCGCGCGCTCTCTTTCTCTCTCGCGCGCTCTCTTTCTCTCTCGCGCGCTCTCTTTCTCTCTCTCTCGCGCTCTCTCTCTCTCGCTCTCTCTCTCTCTCTCTCGCTCTCTCTCTCTCTCGCGCGCTCTTTCTCTCTCTCGCGCGCTCTTTCTCTCTCTCGCGCGCTCTTTCTCTCTCTCGCGCGCTCTTTCTCTCTCTCGCGCGCTCTTTCTCTCTCGCGCGCTCTTTCTCTCTCGCGCGCTCTCTTTCTCTCTCGCGCGCTCTCTTTCTCTCTCGCGCGCTCTCTTTCTCTCTCGCGCGCTCTCTTTCTCTCTCGCGCGCTCCCTCTCTCTCTCTCTCGCGCGCTCCCTCTCTCTCTCTCTCGCGCGCTCCCTCTCTCTCTCTCTCGCGCGCTCCCTCTCTCTCTCTCTCGCGCGCTCCCTCTCTCTCTCTCTCGCGCGCTCCCTCTCTCTCTCTCTCGCGCGCTCCCTCTCTCTCTCTGCGCCTCTCTCTCTCTCTCTGCGCCTCTCTCTCTCTCTCTCTGCGCCTCTCTCTCTCTCTCTGCGCCTCTCTCTCTCTCTGCGCCTCTCTCTCTCTCTCTGCGCCTCTCTCTCTCTCTCTGCGCCTCTCTCTCTCTCTCTGCGCCTCTCTCTCTCTCTCTGCGCCTCTCTCTCTCTCTCTGCGCCTCTCTCTCTCTCTCTGCGCCTCTCTCTCTCTCTCTGCGCCTCTCTCTCTCTCTCTGCGCCTCTCTCTCTCTCTCTGCGCCTCTCTCTCTCTCTCTGCGCCTCTCTCTCTCTCTCTGCGCCTCTCTCTCTCTCTCTGCGCCTCTCTCTCTCTCTCTGCGCCTCTCTCTCTCTCTCTGCGCCTCTCTCTCTCTCTCTGCGCCTCTCTCTCTCTCTCTGCGCCTCTCTCTCTCTCTCTGCGCCTCTCTCTCTCTCTCTGCGCCTCTCTCTCTCTGCGCCTCTCTCTCTCTGCGCCTGCTGCCTCTCTCTCTCTGCGCCTCTCTCTCTCTGCGCCTCTCTCTCTCTCTCTGCGCCTCTCTCTCTGCGTCCCCCTCTCTCTCTCTCTCTCTCTCTCTCTCTCTCTCTCTCTCTCTCTCTCTCTCTCTCTGCGCCCCTCTCGCGCTCTCTCTCTCGCGCTCTCTTTTTGCGCCTTTCTCCTTCTCTCGCTGCGCTTCTCTCTCTCTCTCTCTGCGCCTCTCTCTCTCTGCACCGCTCTCTCTCTCTCTGCGCCTCTCTCTCTCTCTGCGCCTCTCTCTCTCTCTCTCTCTCCCTGCGCGCCTCTCTCTCTCTCTCTCTCTTCGCCTCCCTCTCTCTCTCTCTTCGCCTCCCGCTCTCTCTCTCTGCGCCTCCCTCTCTCTCTGTCTGCGCCCCTCTCTCTCTCTGCGCCTCTCTCTCTCTCTCTGCGCCCCTCTCTCTCTCTGCGCCCCTCTCTCTCTCTCTGCGCCTCGCTCTCTGCGCCCCTCTCTCGCTCTCTGCGCCCCTCTCTCGCTCTCTGCGCCCGTCTCTCGCGCTCTGCGCCCTCTCTCGCTCTCTGCGCCCCTCTCTCGCTCTCTGCGCCCCTCTCTCGCTCTCTGCGCCCCTCTCTCGCTCTCTGCGCCCCTCTCTCGCTCTCTGCGCCCCTCTCTCGCTCTCTGCGCCCCTCTCTCGCTCTCTGCGCCCCTCTCTCGCTCTCTGCGCCCCTCTCTCGCTCTCTGCGCCCCTCTCTCGCTCTCTGCGCCCCTCTCTCGCTCTCTGCGCCCCTCTCTCGCTCTCTGCGCCCCTCTCTCGCTCTCTGCGCCCCTCTCTCGCTCTCTGCGCCCCTCTCTCGCTCTCTGCGCCCCTCTCTCGCTCTCTGCGCCCCTCTCTCGCTCTCTGCGCCCCTCTCTCGCTCTCTGCGCCCCTCTCTCGCTCTCTGCGCCCCTCTCTCGCTCTCTGCGCCCCTCTCTCGCTCTCTGCGCCCCTCTCTCGCTCTCTGCGCCCCTCTCTCGCTCTCTGCGCCCCTCTCTCGCTCTCTGCGCCCCTCTCTCGCTCTCTGCGCCCCTCTCTCGCTCTCTGCGCCCCTCTCTCGCTCTCTGCGCCCCTCTCTCGCTCTCTGCGCCCCTCTCTCGCTCTCTGCGCCCCTCTCTCGCTCTCTGCGCCCCTCTCTCGCTCTCTGCGCCCCTCTCTCGCTCTCTGCGCCCCTCTCTCGCTCTCTGCGCCCCTCTCTCGCTCTCTGCGCCCCTCTCTCGCTCTCTGCGCCCCTCTCTCGCTCTCTGCGCCCCTCTCTCGCTCTCTGCGCCCCTCTCTCGCTCTCTGCGCCCCTCTCTCGCTCTCTGCGCCCCTCTCTCGCTCTCTGCGCCCCTCTCTCGCTCTCTGCGCCCCTCTCTCGCTCTCTGCGCCCCTCTCTCGCTCTCTGCGCCCCTCTCTCGCTCTCTGCGCCCCTCTCTCGCTCTCTGCGCCCCTCTCTCGCTCTCTGCGCCCCTCTCTCGCTCTCTGCGCCCCTCTCTCGCTCTCTGCGCCCCTCTCTCGCTCTCTGCGCCCCTCTCTCGCTCTCTGCGCCCCTCTCTCGCTCTCTGCGCCCCTCTCTCGCTCTCTGCGCCCCTCTCTCGCTCTCTGCGCCCCTCTCTCGCTCTCTGCGCCCCTCTCTCGCTCTCTGCGCCCCTCTCTCGCTCTCTGCGCCCCTCTCTCGCTCTCTGCGCCCCTCTCTCGCTCTCTGCGCCCCTCTCTCGCTCTCTGCGCCCCTCTCTCGCTCTCTGCGCCCCTCTCTCGCTCTCTGCGCCCCTCTCTCGCTCTCTGCGCCCCTCGCTCGCTCTCTGCGCCCCTCGCTCGCTCTCTGCGCCCCTCGCTCGCTCTCTGCGCCCCTCGCTCGCTCTCTGCGCCCCTCGCTCGCTCTCTGCGCCCCTCGCTCGCTCTCTGCGCCCCTCGCTCGCTCTCTGCGCCCCTCGCTCGCTCTCTGCGCCCCTCGCTCGCTCTCTGCGCCCCTCGCTCGCTCTCTGCGCCCCTCGCTCGCTCTCTGCGCCCCCTCGCTCGCTCTCTGCGCCCCTCGCTCGCTCTCTGCGCCCCTCGCTCGCTCTCTGCGCCCCTCGCTCGCTCTCTGCGCCCCTCGCTCGCTCTCTGCGCCCCTCGCTCGCTCTCTGCGCCCCTCGCTCGCTCTCTGCGCCCCTCGCTCGCTCTCTGCGCCCCTCGCTCGCTCTCTGCGCCCCTCGCTCGCTCTCTGCGCCCCTCGCTCGCTCTCTGCGCCCCTCGCTCGCTCTCTGCGCCCCTCGCTCGCTCTCTGCGCCCTCGCTCGCTCTCCCCTCGCTCGCTCTCTGCGCCCCTCGCTCGCTCTCTGCGCCCCTCGCTCGCTCTCTGCGCCCCTCGCTCGCTCTCTGCGCCCCTCGCTCGCTCTCTGCGCCCCTCGCTCGCTCTCTGCGCCCCTCGCTCGCTCTCTGCGCCTCGCTCGCTCTCTGCGCCCCTCGCTCGCTCTCTGCGCCCCTCCCTCGCTCGCTCTCTGCGCCCCTCCCTCGCTCGCTCTCTGCGCCCCTCCCTCGCTCGCTCTCTGCGCCCCTCCCTCGCTCGCTCTCTGCGCCCCTCCTCGCTCGCTCTCTGCGCCCCTCCCTCGCTCGCTCTCTGCGCCCCTCCCTCGCTCTCGGCCCCCTCCCTCGCTCGCTCTCTGCGCCCCTCCCTCGCTCGCTCTCTCCGCCCCTCCTCGCTCGCGCTCTCCGCCCCTCCCTCGCTCTCTCACTCTGCGCCTCTCTCTCCCTGCTCCCCTCTCTCTCTCTCTGCGCCCCTCTCTCTCTCTCTCTGCGCCCCTCTCTCTCACACTGCGCCTCTCTCTGCGCCCCTTTCTCTCTCTCTCTCTCTCTCTCTCTCTCTCTCTCTCTCTCTCTCTCCCCCTGCGCCCCTCTCTCTTTCTCTCTCTCTCTCTGCGCCCCTCTCTCTCTCTGCGCCCCTCTCTCTCTCTCTGCGCCCCTCTCTCTCTCTCTGCGCCCCTCTCTCTCTCTCTGCGCCCCTCTCTCTCTCTCTCTGCGCCCTCTCTCTCTCTCTCTGCGCCCCTCTCTCTCTCTCTGCGCCCCTCTCTCTCTCTCTGCGCCCCTCTCTCTCTCTCTGCGCCCCTCTCTCTCTCTCTGCGCCCCTCTCTCTCTCTCTGCGCCCCTCTCTCTCTCTCTCTGCGCCCCTCTCTCTCTCTCTGCGCCCCTCTCTCTCTCTCTGCGCCCCTCTCTCTCTCTCTGCGCCCCTCTCTCTCTCTCTGCGCCCCTCTCTCTCTCTCTGCGCCCCTCTCTCTCTGCGCCCCTCTCTCTCTCTCTGCGCCCCTCTCTCTCTCTCTGCGCCCCTCTCTCTCTCTCTGCGCCCCTCTCTCTCTCTCTGCGCCCCTCTCTCTCTCTCTGCGGCCCCTCTCTCTCTCTCTGCGCCCCTCTCTCTCTCTCTGCGCCCCTCTCTCTCTCTCTGCGCCCCTCTCTCTCTCTCTGCGCCCCTCTCTCTCTCTCTGCGCCCTCTCTCTCTCTCTGCGCCCCTCTCTCTCTCTCTGCGCCCTCTCTCTCTCTCTCCGCCCCTCTCTCTCTCTCTCCGCCCCTCTCTCTCTCTCTCTGCCCCCCTCTCTCTCTCTCTCTGCGCCCCCCTCTCTCTCTCTCTCTGCGCCCCCCTCTCTCTCTCTCTCTGCGCCCCCCTCTCTCTCTCTCTGCGCCCCTCTCTCTCTCTCTGCGCCCCTCTCTCTCTCTCTCGCGCCCCTCTCTCTCTCTCTCTGCGCCCCTCTCTCTCTGCGCCTCTCTCTCTCTCTCTGCGCCCCTCTCTCTCTCTCTGCGCCCCTCTCTCTCTCTCTGCGCCCCTCTCTCTCTCTCTCTCTGCGCCCCTCTCGCTCTCTGCGCCCCTCTCGCTCTCTGCGCCCCTCTCGCTCTCTGCGCCCCTCTCGCTCTCTGCGCCCCTCTCGCTCTCTGCGCCCCTCTCGCTCTCTGCGCCCCTCTCTCTCTCTGCGCCCCTCTCTCTCTCTGCGCCCCTCTCTCTCTCTGCGCCCCTCTCTCTCTCTCTGCGCCCCTCTCTCTCTCTGCGCCCCTCTCTCTCTCTCTGCGACCCTCTCTCTCTCTCTCTCTGCGCCCCTCTCTCTCTCTCTCTCTCTCTGCGCCCTCTCTCTCTCCTCTCTCTCTCTCTGTGCCCCTCTCTCTCTCTCTGCGCCCCTCTCTCTCACTCTGCGCCTCTCTCTCCCTGCGCCCTTTTCTCTTTCTCTCTCTCTCTCTGCGCCCCTCTCTCTCTCTGCTCCCCCCTCTCTCTCTCTGCGCCCCTCTCTCTCTCTCTCTGCGCCCCTCTATCTCTCTCTCTGCGCCCCTCTCTCTCTCTCTCTCTGCGCCCCACTCTCT
The DNA here is from genome assembly GCF_044704955.1 of Pristiophorus japonicus. NCBI lineage: Eukaryota > Metazoa > Chordata > Chondrichthyes > Pristiophoridae > Pristiophorus > Pristiophorus japonicus. The sequence continues at coordinate 75,388,303 of NC_091995.1, forward strand.
CTCTCTCTCTGCGCCCCTCTCTCGCGCTCTCTGCCTCCCTCTCTCTCTCTGCGCTCCTCTCTCTCTCTGCGACTCCCTCTCTCTCTGCGACTCCCGCTCGCTCTCTCT